>NW_012109696.1:3441984-3444229 GCF_000951045.1 Mandrillus leucophaeus | reverse complement strand
AAAAAAGAAAAAAAAGAAACAAGTGGTAATACACCCGCACTGGCTTCCCAGGCCAAGGCTCACAAGGTCTCTTTCAATGCTAATTAGACAGCCCTGATGGTGAAGAAAATGTGGGCCCAGGAATCATTTTTGACTATCCATTAGGTTCTTTGCAACTGATTCAAAACATGTGAATGGTGATTCCAAAGTAGCCCGACGACAGCTGAGGATGGATCTGGACCATGAACCAAGTGGAGCTCGTAGATGCGTGTGGCCGTGCGGATGTGCGGTCTCCCCAGGGCCTCGGTGGCGGGCAGGGGGTCTTTGAACACAACATTGCTGCAGTTTTGAAGAATGATTTTTCAAACAGTACAACCTTCAAAAGATGATTTCAATTTTTTTTTAAATTCTTCTCCAAGCTTCTGGGTCAGCGACAAGTAGCTCTAATGAATATTTTAAGATGTTTATTGTTTATCTGGATTGATTTCAGTGATGAGTCAGAAGCGTGGCGGGGAGGAGAAGAAACAATGATAATAACAAGTGAGGAATGAGAGAGGAACTTATTTTCTTATGTGTGTATATGTGTGTGTGTGTGTGTGTGTGTGTGTGTGTGCTGCAGATTCATAAGGATAATTAAAACTCACTCTTAAAGTTAGATTCATATATTAGACACCAAGTATATACCAGTTCCAAAGGAAAGCAGCCTGTCATGCTCTACTTATAAAAACAAACAAACATACAAACGAGCCAGAGGACTGGTCCCATTTCTTCTTTTAGTTAAATTTACATCATAGAATCTAATGAAAGTGAACAGGTTATCAGTAGAAGCATCCTAAACATTCTCCCCACTTAAGACTTGCATAGTTTCTGAATCCTAATGCCATCCGTGCATAATAATGCAAACATAATTTTAAATTAGAATTATTTTACTGCTAACAAATTTGAATTTGAAGAATTCAAAAGACTCCGGCTTATCAATATTTTCTGAACCTTATTTTAAAAATTGTAGACTCTAGACATAATTGTAATCATTTAGATGCATGGGTAGCAAGCATGAAACAATTTGCAGTGCGAGTATTTATTCTAAAAGAGACATAGTGGCTTTGAGCAGATGAAAAACAGGTAGTCAAGAGTGCTAGAAATGAAGATGAAGATGCAGATGCAAACAGGTGCAAGAGGTCATGGCAAGGAAGGGGCAGAGAACTGAAACCCCTCACTTAATCTACCTCAAGAGGTTGAAAAGATGTCATGAAGCTAGAAAATCGCCCAGTGGTCACTTAGACACCGAAATTGAAGAGGGTGATAGTGACATTGTGATGTAATAAGAAATATATATTTGGTCTCTGTCTCTGGTTCCTGACCCACAGCTCCTGAAACCCTTGGAATCCTTCCAGTGATAAGGGTGTCTTTTGTATACGAACAAGACGACTGGTGGCTAAAGTAACCTAGAGTGCTTCAGGGTAGGGCAAATCGCCAAAAAGACCAAGGCATGTGAGAGGGTTGAAAGTTTCAACCCATCCCTCCCCACCTCCTGGGAGAGGAGAGGAAAGTTGAGTCAAACATGAATGGCCAATGACATCATCAACCATACTATGAAAGGAAGCCTCCTTAAAACTCAAGGACAGGGCTCAGGGAGCTTCTGGATTGCTGAACACATGAAGGTCTCTGGTGGGGGCTGTGCCCAGAGAAGGCATGGAAGCTCCATGCCCCCTTCCTCATACCTTTCCCTGTGCATCTCTTTCATCTGGCTGTTCCTCTGTATCCTTTGCAATGTCTTTTATAGTAAATGAGTAAACATGAAAAATACAGATACAAGACAGCAGTCACCCTTCCTGGGGCTGAAGAAAGGCTGTGTAAAAGCCAGCTTGTGGTCCTCTAAAAAGAGAAGAGATGGACAGAGGCAAGAAGGATGCTTCCCTCCATTAATATTTGGGTGGTAAATGCAGGAGGGTGCCACACCATCCCAGCTGGGAGCTGATCATGTTTTTGATGATGAGAGCTGATTGGTAAATGTTTGGGAATTTGCAAGACTGTTATTAAACCACTGGCAGCTTGAAATCAACCACGAAAGGGGAGTTTACACCAGAGAAATTGGTGGACACTGAACTTTAGACCCAGAGCCTGCACACCCAGGAGAACAGGTTTACAAGCTCACCACATCATGTTCTCTGAGCGCTGATGGGTAAAATGATCATTGTATGTGCCTGATGCTTTTCTTTTGGGAGCTACACACACACACACACACACACACACACACACACACACA
>NW_012109696.1:3436480-3441769 GCF_000951045.1 Mandrillus leucophaeus | reverse complement strand
TGTGTTGAGAATATAACATAACATAACATAACATAACATAACATAACATAACATAACATAACATATAGTATCTCTTCCTCTGTTGTCAGTATTTGTTTTCCCTCTAAGAGGAGCAGTCATCCTATTGGCAGAGAAACCAGGCTTCATGCCTCTTTGGTTGTACATTCAAAAATACTTAGGGTAACTTGGATTGACTGGCCCCTTTAAGAGGCAGACTGCCTCCCACTGTGAAGGGTGGGATGCATCCCAGGACTGGAGGGTGGGATGCACTTCTGGGGCCAGAGGAGCTCCTCTTGGTCTCAGTCTCCAGGGATCTGTGTGGGCCTGAGCCTCACTCATTCCACTCTTTCCCTTGCACAGCTCCCAGGCCCCAGGTGGCCTGCCTCATTCTGCTTTCTGAAGGGGGCTTTCAGAGTTTTACTTTAAGACAATGATGACAACATTTCAGACATGTAACAGTGTTTATGGCACTGTTCATGACATAGCAGTGATAGGGATTTAAGCCCATGTATTGTCATTTTAAATAATATCCTCCCGTTAATGCATGGACACACACACACACACACACACACACACACACCCCATGCTACAGCTACATCCATATCTATAGCCACAGCTATATCTGTATCTATGGTTTTAGGCTTACCTTTGAATGCTGCCAAAATGTCTCCTTGTTCATAGGAACAAATAGAAAACAGCACCAAAAAAAAGTTCCCCATGTTTGTAAATTAGCAGAAAGGGACCAGCTGTCGGGCTGGCAGGATTCAGAATTCTGATTAGCTGTGAGGCAGCACCTCCATCACTCTGCAACTGGGTTGGAAACAGACAAATAGCCATGTGTCTTTCAGTTTCTCTTTTGTTGTGAGTACATGGCCAACTTGGACAATTAATCATCTGAAGGATAAGGGGCTTATATTATATCTTCATTTTCTCTCTCTCTCTTTTTCTCTCTCTCTGTGTGTGTGTGTGTGTGTGTTTCTGTGACAGGGACAAAGAAAGAATTACAAAAAAAAATTAGTGACAGACTCTTGATTTGAATCAGAGTTTGATTAAATAAACTTGATTTCCAAACTAATGACTGTTACAAAAAGTAGATTTTGTTTCATACTCTTGAAGCCACCAGGTCAAAACACCCAGGAGAGAATGCCAGGCACGAAAGTGTGTGGGCTGGTGAATGTTCCCTGGGGCTTGTCCAGGAGCTATAACCCCCCACGGGACATGAGGCACCTGGGTGTTGGGGGGATTGAATGTCCACATCAACAATGAGAAATCAGCACAGATGAAGTTGGAGAGAGGGAAGAGAAAAATAAGAAATACCAAATAATGTTTTTTACGTGATTTGACTGAACTTTGCTTTCTCTTGTCCAACTCTTGTTTGTCATAGGAAAGATGCTCAACTGTAAATGGGGCCGCCTGCCATAAATACGACTCTTCACCCCTGCAAAGAGAGTTTTCATTATATTTTTCTGCAGCTGAGTTCTTCAGGGAAAATAGAAGGCATCTGGCAGCTGACCCAGAGCAACAAAATTCCTCTACTGTCAGTTTCAGCCCTGTCCTTCTTAAAACTAAAATTTACCTTGAGCCTCTGCTGCTTCTGCCCTTTCTTTCATCATAGGGGGAGTTACACCTGTCAGTGGGCGCAGATGGAAGGCCCTACTTGAGACAGAGAGGATGCACGTTCTGCAGATGCATTGTCTACAGCCCTGTTGAAAATTACCTTTGTCCAGTAACAGTCAGATGGAGCAAACAGGTTTTATTTATTTGTTTATTTTTTTCCTACTCACTGGAAGGAAAAGGGATGATGTGGCTGCAGGGAGGGAGGGAAAGGGTGGCAAGGTTCATGCTGCTTCATTTCTCTGAAACAATGGTCTGTACTGACATTGTCTACAGGGTAGAAGACGGGCTGTCGAATAAAGCAAGACAAATGTGATATCCTGACTGATTATTCCTTAGATACTAAGTCAGTGAGCTGATTATCACTGCAATTACATTACCAGTGTCAACAGATGCTGCGTGTAGGTGACAGTTTAACAATTAAGTGGGCTTCTGGCCCAGAGACCTCACTCCACAGCAAAGCCTGTGTAAACTCTTCCACTTCAGACGCCTGCATGGACGAATCTGAGGCCTGAAAACAGAGCAAGGTGTATCCTGACCACAGTGTGGCTGACAGACAGGTTTCCCTGCTTTCAGGGCCAGGATCTCCCCCTCGGAGGAGGGGATTCTCCACTCCAGGATCAGACTTTATTGACATCTGTAAATTAATTGAGTTACAAAATAAGAAGGTAAATGTGGCCACATGCAAATGCTCATCACTCCTTCTTCCAGAAAATAGTCACACTGTGATGACGACCATTTGCATTTTTGAATAAAATGGTGTTTCTTATTTTTTTATTATTTCATTTTATTTTATTTTTTTATTATTCTTTAAGTTCTGGGGTACATGTGCACAACGTGCAGGTTTGTTACATATGTATACTTGTGCCATGTCGGTGTGCTGGGGGAGGGGGGAGGGAGGGCATTGGGAGTTATACCTGATGTAAATGATGAGTTGATGGGTGTTTCTTACTTTTTTAGGAAGCTTCCATACCAGAAGAACAAGTTTCCCAACAACTGATAGTGAGTTTCACTCTGACTGTGTGTTTCCTGTCTCTTATACACATCTAGATGTGTATAAGCGGAGTCTCGCTCTGTCACCCAGGCTGGTGTGCAGTGTCGGGATCTCAGCTGACTGCAAGCTCTGCCTCCCGGGTTCACGCCATTCTCCTGCCTCAGCCTCCTGAGTAGCTGGGACTACAGGCGCCCGCCACCTCGCCCGGCTAGTTTTTTGTATTTTTAATAGAGACGGGGTTTCATCGTGTTAGCCAGGATGGTCTCGATCTCCTGACCTAGTGATCCACTGGCGTCCGCCTCCCAATGTGCTGAGATTACAGGCGTGAGCCACCGTGTCGGGCCCAGTCTTTTTTTTTTAAGGAACTTTTTATGTGCTGAAGGTCTTGAAATAAGCCCCTGTTTGGCAATGGGTTCATCAGTCTCTCTGAAGACTCACGGGGGGCATTTCCTGCCTCTGTGTGGTACCAGTCATTCTCCCCGAGCATTGCTAAGGCCATCCCCCTCTGAAAACTGTGCAAGCCCCTGATAAATCAGTAAACACTATCTGCTCTTTTGTGTTTTTTTAAAGATCAACATTTGGTTGCCACATTTTGAAAGGAAAATGTTGACTGCAGAAAGTCTTAGGCAAATTTTCCTATGTTTAGAGACTTGAGAGGAGAGGACCTAACACACCTCACAGACACTCTGCTTTAAGTTATTAAATATCACATTGAGGGTTTCTACCTCATCAGAGCAAAATAGTCTGAATGGGGAACCATGCACGTAATCTACCAAGAGTTGATAAATATTGCAGGAATTTAAAATAGCCGTTCATTTCAGTCACCCCCTCATCCACCCAAAGTCAATCTCAAAGTTCATTAGGAATCTCAAAGCCTTCTGAAAATCATTCAAACTTTAATTTATGTTTCAAATGTATTCTGTGGTGATAACAGCATGGAAGAGGAGATGTGTTGAGAATATAACATAACATAACATAACATAACATAACATAACATAACATAACATAACATATAGTATCTCTTCCTCTGTTGTCAGTATTTGTTTTCCCTCTAAGAGGAGCAGTCATCCTATTGGCAGAGAAACCAGGCTTCATGCCTCTTTGGTTGTACATTCAAAAATACTTAGGGTAACTTGGATTGACTGGC
Source organism: Mandrillus leucophaeus (assembly GCF_000951045.1). Taxonomy (NCBI): domain Eukaryota; kingdom Metazoa; phylum Chordata; class Mammalia; order Primates; family Cercopithecidae; genus Mandrillus; species Mandrillus leucophaeus. The sequence continues at coordinate 3,438,014 of NW_012109696.1, read as the reverse complement.
CCCTTTAAGAGGCAGACTGCCTCCCACTGTGAAGGGTGGGATGCATCCCAGGACTGGAGGGTGGGATGCACTTCTGGGGCCAGAGGAGCTCCTCTTGGTCTCAGTCTCCAGGGATCTGTGTGGGCCTGAGCCTCACTCATTCCACTCTTTCCCTTGCACAGCTCCCAGGCCCCAGGTGGCCTGCCTCATTCTGCTTTCTGAAGGGGGCTTTCAGAGTTTTACTTTAAGACAATGATGACAACATTTCAGACATGTAACAGTGTTTATGGCACTGTTCATGACATAGCAGTGATAGGGATTTAAGCCCATGTATTGTCATTTTAAATAATATCCTCCCGTTAATGCATGGACACACACACACACACACACACACACACACACCCCATGCTACAGCTACATCCATATCTATAGCCACAGCTATATCTGTATCTATGGTTTTAGGCTTACCTTTGAATGCTGCCAAAATGTCTCCTTGTTCATAGGAACAAATAGAAAACAGCACCAAAAAAAAGTTCCCCATGTTTGTAAATTAGCAGAAAGGGACCAGCTGTCGGGCTGGCAGGATTCAGAATTCTGATTAGCTGTGAGGCAGCACCTCCATCACTCTGCAACTGGGTTGGAAACAGACAAATAGCCATGTGTCTTTCAGTTTCTCTTTTGTTGTGAGTACATGGCCAACTTGGACAATTAATCATCTGAAGGATAAGGGGCTTATATTATATCTTCATTTTCTCTCTCTCTCTTTTTCTCTCTCTCTGTGTGTGTGTGTGTGTGTGTTTCTGTGACAGGGACAAAGAAAGAATTACAAAAAAAAATTAGTGACAGACTCTTGATTTGAATCAGAGTTTGATTAAATAAACTTGATTTCCAAACTAATGACTGTTACAAAAAGTAGATTTTGTTTCATACTCTTGAAGCCACCAGGTCAAAACACCCAGGAGAGAATGCCAGGCACGAAAGTGTGTGGGCTGGTGAATGTTCCCTGGGGCTTGTCCAGGAGCTATAACCCCCCACGGGACATGAGGCACCTGGGTGTTGGGGGGATTGAATGTCCACATCAACAATGAGAAATCAGCACAGATGAAGTTGGAGAGAGGGAAGAGAAAAATAAGAAATACCAAATAATGTTTTTTACGTGATTTGACTGAACTTTGCTTTCTCTTGTCCAACTCTTGTTTGTCATAGGAAAGATGCTCAACTGTAAATGGGGCCGCCTGCCATAAATACGACTCTTCACCCCTGCAAAGAGAGTTTTCATTATATTTTTCTGCAGCTGAGTTCTTCAGGGAAAATAGAAGGCATCTGGCAGCTGACCCAGAGCAACAAAATTCCTCTACTGTCAGTTTCAGCCCTGTCCTTCTTAAAACTAAAATTTACCTTGAGCCTCTGCTGCTTCTGCCCTTTCTTTCATCATAGGGGGAGTTACACCTGTCAGTGGGCGCAGATGGAAGGCCCTACTTGAGACAGAGAGGATGCACGTTCTGCAGATGCATTGTCTACAGCCCTGTTGAAAATTACCTTTGTCCAGTAACAG
>NW_012109696.1:3420375-3436430 GCF_000951045.1 Mandrillus leucophaeus | reverse complement strand
TATATACCAGTTCCAAAGGAAAGCAGCCTGTCATGCTCTACTTATAAAAACAAACAAACATACAAACGAGCCAGAGGACTGGTCCCATTTCTTCTTTTAGTTAAATTTACATCATAGAATCTAATGAAAGTGAACAGGTTATCAGTAGAAGCATCCTAAACATTCTCCCCACTTAAGACTTGCATAGTTTCTGAATCCTAATGCCATCCGTGCATAATAATGCAAACATAATTTTAAATTAGAATTATTTTACTGCTAACAAATTTGAATTTGAAGAATTCAAAAGACTCCGGCTTATCAATATTTTCTGAACCTTATTTTAAAAATTGTAGACTCTAGACATAATTGTAATCATTTAGATGCATGGGTAGCAAGCATGAAACAATTTGCAGTGCGAGTATTTATTCTAAAAGAGACATAGTGGCTTTGAGCAGATGAAAAACAGGTAGTCAAGAGTGCTAGAAATGAAGATGAAGATGCAGATGCAAACAGGTGCAAGAGGTCATGGCAAGGAAGGGGCAGAGAACTGAAACCCCTCACTTAATCTACCTCAAGAGGTTGAAAAGATGTCATGAAGCTAGAAAATCGCCCAGTGGTCACTTAGACACCGAAATTGAAGAGGGTGATAGTGACATTGTGATGTAATAAGAAATATATATTTGGTCTCTGTCTCTGGTTCCTGACCCACAGCTCCTGAAACCCTTGGAATCCTTCCAGTGATAAGGGTGTCTTTTGTATACGAACAAGACGACTGGTGGCTAAAGTAACCTAGAGTGCTTCAGGGTAGGGCAAATCGCCAAAAAGACCAAGGCATGTGAGAGGGTTGAAAGTTTCAACCCATCCCTCCCCACCTCCTGGGAGAGGAGAGGAAAGTTGAGTCAAACATGAATGGCCAATGACATCATCAACCATACTATGAAAGGAAGCCTCCTTAAAACTCAAGGACAGGGCTCAGGGAGCTTCTGGATTGCTGAACACATGAAGGTCTCTGGTGGGGGCTGTGCCCAGAGAAGGCATGGAAGCTCCATGCCCCCTTCCTCATACCTTTCCCTGTGCATCTCTTTCATCTGGCTGTTCCTCTGTATCCTTTGCAATGTCTTTTATAGTAAATGAGTAAACATGAAAAATACAGATACAAGACAGCAGTCACCCTTCCTGGGGCTGAAGAAAGGCTGTGTAAAAGCCAGCTTGTGGTCCTCTAAAAAGAGAAGAGATGGACAGAGGCAAGAAGAATGCTTCCCTCCATTAATATTTGGGTGGTAAATGCAGGAGGGTGCCACACCACCCCAGCTGGGAGCTGATCATGTTTTTGATGATGAGAGCTGATTGGTAAATGTTTGGGAATTTGCAAGACCGTTATTAAACCACTGGCAGCTTGAAATCAACCACGAAAGGGGAGTTTACACCAGAGAAATTGGTGGACACTGAACTTTAGACCCAGAGCCTGCACACCCAGGAGAACAGGTTTACAAGCTCACCACATCATGTTCTCTGAGCGCTGATGGGTAAAATGATCATTGTATGTGCCTGATGCTTTTCTTTTGGGAGCTACACACACACACACACACACACACACACACACACACACACAAATTGTTTTGATTTGGTTTTGTCTGAATTTTGGAACGGATATTTACACTTACAACCAATTCAACATCTAGAGGGAGCTGATCCAGCAGTGAGAGTGCTGATCAATGGGAGAAGCAGTGATGTGGGGCAGTGTCTGTGGCAGCTGCCAGGTGGAGAGGCGGGCTTTGGTGTGTGTATTCAGCACGGTGTTGCCTGTTTCTGTTTGGAGTAAGAGAGACAGGTGTCCTGCCTCTGCAGAAGACCAAAATGTGAATGCGCTTTCACAGACTCAGAGAAAGCAAGATTGGGTGGGCCTTACACACAGAATCCAAGCTATTCAGCTTTACTGTTCAGCTCGGCTCCTCATTCAAGGGAAAAAAAAATTCGGTCAGGGGCTGTGCAGGCCTCCTCTCCATTTTGTACCTTGTGTACCTGAACATGGACAAACTCCACACACCCGCACACCTAGGAAAAGTACACAGAGGGGTTGCTTCTGCAGTCATTTTTAAATTCTACCGATCATAAGAAATTCCTGGATTTCCTGTGAGAAAAAATCCCACCCCAACTGGTGAGGAGACCAGGCTCTGAGTGTCCTGAAGCTTACATATTGTGGGCTGGAATCTATGTAAAGATAAACAGGGCAACAATCATTGCCTTTCCTAACTTCATAAAAGTCTATGCTAAAGCAGGCATTTCTGAGTCACCTTTCCAGTGCCTGGAAAGGAGTTGTGCAAGTAGAAGGTTCAGAAGCCCCTTAGCTTCCTGGCAAGTCTTTCTTGATGGAAGCCCCCTTTGCATTTCATAGCTCCAGGGCAGGGCCTTTGGGAGCTCTCAGTTGGTCCAGCCTGTCCCTCAACTGCACCGCAAGTCCTGTGGGGACTTTGGAGCATCCCTGCCTGGCAGTGCAAACTGAATCGTGCAGACATCAAAGTCCTGAGCAAGTGTGGAGTGTCTTGTATGTCCGGAAAGGAGCTAAGGCATGAGACACCAAAATACTCCCTGCACTGTGCCCGGAGGGAGTTTCCAGTCTGGGTGGGGGTGGTGAGAGGCCAATGGGATCTTTAGAATAGACATACGGAACACAAAGATTGCACTGCACAAAGTTGACCTGGAGGTTCAGGACACTGGAAAACTCTCCCAGAAACAAGCGGGGAGCCCCAGCCCCATTCCAGCCCTACCTGATCTCATGCCAGATGTCCACCTGGAGCTTCTCCATCCAGCAGAAGGTGGTGAAATCAAATTTGCACAGGGCACTCTATAAAGGCCAAGATGAAGAGGGCAGATGGAAGGAAGGTAGACCAAAGGCAGACTCACAGGGTGCCCAGTTGCTCCTGTCTGCTTGGGAATCTCCTAATGGCAGTCTTCCACGCCTTGCCTCTGGAAGCAGCACTCGGTCCTGTGAAAATGTGAATGAGTGGTCACTTTAAGGGAGAGGCAACAGAATGGAAGCTTCAACCGGAGGCAGTGGCCACGTGGGTAAAGTGAAAAGGGGACAATCAAAGAGGCACTGAAGAAATGACTCCCAGAGAACAACCTGCCTGGATGAGAGGTAAAGGACGTGGGAGGTGGGATGGTCTTCCTCTGATGTTCAGCCTGGACAGGTGACTTTCAGGTACGTTACATCATTGACGCCTTGTTCCCAGTGTAAATCCTTCAACATTGTGACTTTATGGTTTTCTTTTTTAAATAATATTTGATTTTTAGGTTGTTTGTATCCACTGGAGATAAGAAGTTATATTTGAAATGTTTGGGAAGAGACCTTGCAGAGGAGGGGAGAATAAGAAGTTTTATTTTGCTAGCTGTTTAAATAGAACTCTTTCTTTCTTATTCCAGCAGTGAGCATGTTCAGTAAATTTTCTTTCAAATATCCTCAGTCAAGTTGAACCTTGAAAAATGTGCATTTTAAGCTTAAATTTTATCTTGCAAGTGATGGAGCTTGTCATCCAAAGAATATTTTTTTGATAATACAAAAATTCCTTATTAGGTCCCATGTATTTATTTTCCCTCAATCATTTATTATATTCACACATTGCATTGCTTGTTCAGGCCGTATCTAACCTCATTATAAAACAATAAAGTTATTAAAATAAAAAGTGAATATATGAGATGTCTAAATTGCCTTTCGCTACTAAGATATCTCTTAGCATGCAGATTAGTAACAGATATTTGATTTTGGATTTTATAACCATAAATTATTCCTAAAGTATTCCATTTTCCCTACATCTGAATAAGTTGAGTCAACATCTAAGCTTCTTGTTTTCGTCTTTCTTTAATAGGCCTATAAAACAGGCATGACTGTCCTGGATGAATAAATCAAGCCGTTTGCCATCACTGCAGCTTTCCCCATGCACTGCCGACCAACAATATTCCCTACCATGTGCACCCCATTCACAGTCCTCCAGCACTTGTCTAGCTGTGCTAATCCCAGTACACCACGCTGGACACGTGCAGATGTGGGAGGGTTGGCAAGCTCGCGAAGGAAAATCACAGCCCGGGATACGCTGAACAAGTTTACCTTTGTTCTTAGTACAGACACCTGCCCACCATTTTACGATTTCCATGTTTCTCACGATGTTTCTTCAGACTGAGGGAGATCTGGTCTCTTGTTCTTTTGCCCATTTGTTTTGCTATGTTCCAAGTAAGAAAACACGACGTTATTGGCATAGACGCTAAACACAAGGCTTCACTTACAAGTTCCAACGCCACCCCCTCCTTGGTTTTAATTCCTAGTGTTGACTCCACGTTCCCCTGCATCATGCAGGTGGCCTGCACTCCTTTCAGCCATTACCAGCAATGCTTTTGTTTCTGTCCTCATGGCTGCATGGGACACAAGTTCAGGGGAGAATGATGTGTGAGTGGAAAGCACCTTCAGCCAAGGCCAGAAGTGCCCTTGTGGTCCTGTGCCCTTTTATTACACAGCAGGTGATTGGATCTTTTCCAGGCTGATTTTCACCAAGTGCTAGTTCAACTGCTCTGAGACTACAGTGGGTTTCATAAGGTTTTCAGCTTCAATCTCTTTCCAAATAGGTAGTGAGACAGAAAACCTGTTTTTAAGAAATATTTCACGGCTAAAGCTGTGTAGAATAAAAACCCTGTCTTCCTCTCATCACCGTAGGCACAATTGTGATTTTATTATTCTATATTGAGAACAACTAAATTCATTCCCACCTCAAAAAAAAAAAAAAAAAGTGCCCTATATAGCATGTAGTGGATGCTTCTCTTACAAATCTTTATCCAGCCAGCTGTTTGCAGCGTTCCTACATTTGAAACAGCATTTTAATAAAAATGGAAGTAAACAATTACAGCATGATTAAAGATATCATTTTTGGCTGCCATTCTAAATATAAACCTATGGGTTTGCAACCCATAATGCTTCATGTTTCCATGGAAGAGCATAAAATTACATCATTTTCTGGCAGTTTTGCAAAAGAGTTTGAGAGATTATACATATTCAGAATTCCTCTGGAGAATTCACAATACCTGCTTTCTGCTCCACTTTCTCTGTTGTTTGGTTTTCTGAGCTAAGCCATGTGAACCTCGGCTTCCGATGTACAACAAGTGAAAACAAGAACAGCACATTTCAAACAGATTTCATAAACAAACTGTTCTGACTTCATGTCAGGCAGGACTACGTGAAATTTGGTTTTCTCCACCAAATTCGGCTCCCAGCTGTGATGTGTCAAGTCAAACAGGAACAAGTAATTGTATTCAACCCTTAAAATGGAGCTCCCAACTGACATCTTGTATTAACAATATCAGAAAGCAGGTCTGTTTGTCTTTTAAAAATAGTCACTACTTGGTAGCTTTGAATTCAAACGTTCCACAGTGGCATTCCACTCAAAGTTGTGTGCCTGTGGACAGGTGGTAGAGAGGCAGCTGAAACCAGACTCTGGGGCCATACTGACCCTGCCCGGGGGAGCCACAGCCTCGAAACCTCCACCCTGTAGGTTGTTACAGCAAAAGACAACAAAGATGGCTTTGAAGGAATTATGCTAAACAACTTATCTTTACTTTCTCCAATGCAGTAAATTAAAAGTTAATGTATGAGGGACAGTCCAGGTTTAAAAGGAGGCCTCCGAAACTGGGAGTCCCCCAAATAATTATCCTGTCTATTGACTCTTCCTGTCTATCCTGAGGGTTTAGAAAGAGGATATCCTCCTGCAGTCATGAGCAACGGTAAAGCAGTAATCACCTTTGTCCACAAACATTTCGGAGACTTGGTGAGCTGGGCCCTGGGGCAGAAGACCTCTATCTCTAACCTTCAGGATCACACTGGCTAGAAGGGGATGCAGTCGTGTAGACACAGGACAGGACGTGATCAGGTACCTGGGTAAGTGCAGAGCACAGGAATACCAAGGCAAGGCTAGCCCAGGGCCCCGGGGAAGCACCCTGGGGACCTGTTATGTAAAGGTCTAAGAACACATTGAGAGCAGAGGAAAGAATAGGCCGGGAGCCTCCTTAAATCCGTTGTTGCTGGGAAAGTGGAATCCAGCACCACAGTGGCTGTGGCTCCACACCAAATAATCACAGACCTTTTCTTACTCAGTGGTTCCTTAAGGAGAGTCAGGTAGAGCGTGATTCCATGACAGTGAAACCAAATTCACGTAAAGTTTTGCTGTAATCCCTTAAATGCAAATATTTTCAAACTTAACCAATTCAATATCCTATGACTCCATTTATCTTTCACCATTTTGAACTATCTCTGCAGACCAATGGATCTGAAAATAAAATTGACTAAGACGTGTCTGTTCTGATGTAATGGCCTTTTTAAGGAGATATAGTTGATCACTTTTACAACTTTAAAATGCCAACTTAAAAACAACAGCATTGGCAGAATATGATTATGCAAATTATGGTGTTAACAAAATTTACACGTAAATGAGAACATTCTTTCCCATCATAGTTCTTATTAGAAACACTGGGAAGTAAATTATCTGCAGAAAAGTACAGTATAAAAATGTATTAAAAGCTGTAGGAACTAAATTGAAATGTCAAACATAGTTATTTACATTAAAACCCAACACAGCCCAACAAAACAGGTGACAGACCATTCATAAACTGTTTGTTGAAACGGGAAGATTCATTTTGCTCTCTGGGCAACTCCTGCCTTCTCGGCCTCCCTGTGAGTTCCTCTCTGGACAGGTCCAGTTTCCCCAGTTTTTCAGAATTCTTGAAGTTCAGTGTATGATTTATTTTTACACATCAAGTTTGAAGGTCTAAATCCCCAGGGCCAGTGCTTTTAACACTTTCAGCAGTTTCCAGATTATTTTCATCTGGAAATACAGAGTCGATACACCAAAGACCATTGACAGATGCAAAACGTCATTAAAATGATTACCCCAAAGCACAGAGCCAACTCCTTATCTGAAATGACTCACTTGCTCAAGGAGCGTTTCTTTGCCCTCCGTCTGTCTCCCCCACCTCCTTCCTGCCCTCTTTCTTGTACACTTTTGGGCACTCAGTCCCGCCTCCTGGCCTACTACAACTGCCCCCAGACAATGGAGCCCCAAGCATGAAGCATGTCCCGTGACAGAGGCCCCACCCGCTGGAGCTTTCAAGTTGATGGGAAGCGGTGGCACTTGAGCAGGATGTGGCTGACCTGCTGGATCCTGACATGGCACCCTGTGTGCTCGGCGGTGCATCTGGCCTTTGTGCAGTGCGTCCTGTCCTCTGGGGCTGCCACAGCTGAGCAGCTGCATTGGGAAAGCCGGCTAAGCAGAGAGCACTCCCCAGCCCAGCCTCTGATTTCTCACATTTAATTACCTGATTTCCCTTTCCTGCGGTCATGGAGAAAATGGCATTATATCACACACCATGTAGCTCTGGAAAAGCATTGAATGTGTCTAATAGATCCACTGGTGACAAGCACAATAGATGTGCCCTTGTTTCACATGGGATATTAGACCCTCCAAACAAGTTGGTCATTCCAGCTCTGAAGATTTTCAATAGGAAACAAAGGCAGCAGGTTTTAGTGGTGTCACCCCTGGCACCTCACGGAGAGAAAAACTTTATTTAGCCCTCCCTGGGCTATCCAAGCCTCCTCCAAGTCTTGGGGAAATGAGAAGAACTTCTAAAGGTATTTCCTTTTAGCTATAAATACAGAGATTTCATTTAAATCTGTGATGCTCTCACTTCCCAAGAACCACCATATGTTACCTTAATCCATTCAGATACATTTTCATCTTAAAGCACGCACAGCTGCACACTCTTTTCAAGCAATCCATGATATCATATAGAACTCAGGAATGAAAATGTCCTCGCCAAAGTGAATGGAAGCCAAAAGACACAGTGATTGCTCCACACAGAGACAAAAGCAATGACACTATACCCACATCTGCAGATAAATTCCATGTGGTGCCATGTGATTCCACTGGGCTGATTAATGACAACTTCTCTCTCGGTTTGAATTATGTGGCAACCCCAGGAGTCCTCATCTTAGCCCTGGCCTGGTGTTAAGATGACCTCAACAGCATGTGTAGTCACCTATGAAGACCCCATTTCAAAACCTCTCTTGCATCATAGATTCAGAGAGTGTTCAATTTCTAAACAATTAGCAGATTATAAGAAAACAGTATCTTCTATCACATGACATTTTTATTGCTACAGTGGAGTATGCCAAGGAACACACAAACACATACACACACAAATACACATGCACACACACAAACACAGAGATACACACACAAACACACATGCACACACACAAACACACAGACACACACACAAACACGCACACACAAACATACCACACACACAAACACACATGCACACACAAACATACCACACACACAAACATACCACACACACAAACATACCACACACACAAACACAGGCACACACACGCGCATGCACAGAGATGCATTTGTGTGACCCTTTTGCCATCAGATACTGATATGGACATCAAGTAGCTCCTGTGCTTGACTGGATACACGTTAATGTAGATATGAGTACAGATGCATCAAACACCTGCCCAGAGGCCCTCATGGATCAAAGAAGATGAGACATACATGACTCCTGATTTTAAGACTATTAATAGGAAAGATAAAACATGAACAATATGATACTCTACAAAAAAAGGGGACTGAGGGTTCTGAGAGACACACGGTGCGTTATTGGAGTCTTAAGGGCTAAGGGATCACAGTCTCCGGAAACACAAGAAGTTTACTCTGTCTTGGAGGAGCACAGGGCTCTCCCAGCTGAGGGGAAGGAGGGACCTCTTGAGATAGACGATGGATTCATGTATAGATGGTGAGTGTCCCACTGTACCCCAGTGGAGAGGTGAGAAGGCAGGGTCTGGGGAGAAGGATGATGACTGCGGGCCAGTTAGTCTTCACATCGTCTGTGAGTGGGCATTTAGTGGTGTAGGAAAAGTAAAGGAATGGAGATATTTACAGAACAGGAAGAAGCCCTGCTACAGTTCAGTGTTAGGGAGGTGATTTGGCAGTAGGGTTCCAAATGGCCTGGAGTGAGCTGAATTAGTACCTTACAGTCCTACAACGGAGAAAGCCTGAGAACTGATGGTGTAGGGGAGTGGGAGGAAGGTGCAGACCAGACAGGAAGACTGGTGGTGTCTCCAGGGCTCCACTGATGCCCATGTGGATGAGGAAGAAGGGGAGGCCAAGATTGTGCTGGGCCTGTGAGCTTTGCAGAACCAGAAACAGAGTCAGGGGAAGCATTGTGGGAAGGTCACCTATTGAGTGGTGTTGGGGATATATTTGAGTTGAAGGGATAAGTTTGTTTTCTGAGTATTGGTTGCCAAGGAGATGGTTACATTTTAAAGTTGGAATCCGCAAAAGAGTTTGACTCATCTTTGTTGAAGTTTTGAGGCTTACGGGAGAGAACAGAGAGAAGGGAAAGTAGGGACAGATAGAAACAAAGATTTTTGCGGCGTTTCCATTGGTTGGCAACAACTGGTGCAGGAAGTGAACATGGGAGCTGGCAGAAGGAAGAACCCTCAGTAAGCCCCTCATTTGGTTTTCCATATGGCTGACATGACCTGTGTGCATTTGTTAGAATTAAATGACCCAGCATGGGTGCATTATTACTATCCAAAGTCCACACTTCATTTGGACTCCCTTAGTTTTTTCCCAAAGTCCTTTCTCTTTTTTAGAGTCCCATTCAGAATAGTATATTACATTTAACCATCATGTCTCCTTAGGCTTGTCTTGGCTATGCCAGTTTCTCAGACTTGTTTTTTGATGGCCTTGGTTGTTTTGAGGACTCCTTGTCAAGTATTTTGTAAATTGTCTCTCAGTTGGGACTTGTCTGATATTTTACTCATGATTTGGCTGGGGCTAAGGGTTCCTGGAAGAAAGATCTCAGAAGTAAAATGTTAGTTTCATCTTATCACATTAAGACTGCATACAATTAGCATGACTCACCACCGTTGATGTTGACTTTGATCATCTGGCTGAGGCAGTGCTTGTCACTATAAAGCTACTCCTTCTATGGCCCGGCGCCTTAGAAGAATTACACCTGTAATTCCAGCACTTTGGGAGACTGAGGTGGGCAGATCACGAGGTCAGGAAATCGAGACCATCCTGGCTCGATCTCTTTAATAGAAACCCCATCTCTACTAAAAATACAAAAAAATTAGCTGGGCATGGTGGCGGGTGCCTGTAGTGCCAGCTACTCAGGAGGTTGAAGCAGGAGAATGGCATGAACCTGGGAGGCAGAGCTTGCATTGTGCCGAGATCGCACCACTGCACTCCAGCCTGGGCGACTGAGTAAGAGTCCGCCTCAAAAAAAAAACAAAAAACAAAAACAAAAAAACACTACTCCTTCTCACTCTACCCCTGTTCACACTGTACTCTGTGGAAGGAAATACCATGCATAGTCCACCATGAAGTGGGGAGTTAGGATCCAACACCTCCAGGCTAGGGTATCTACACAATTATTTGGAATTCTTCTACCCAGGAGATATTTATATTCTTGATGGGGGATATTTTAAGGAGTAAAGAAAGCCATTTGAGTGACATCTTATCACATAGGCTCCTTTTAGTTCAAGGCAAACTCATCAGTGGGGACAAGGGCAGCTGTGATGTCAGGGAAGGATTTGGAGGCGGGAGAGGACATGAAACCTGCAATGCTGTCAGCTAGAGGTGAGGCTAACTTCTCTGAGTTTTGCTAAGTAACACCAAGGTTTCACTCTTGTCCCATGGATCCAAGTTAATTTCAGAACTATAAAGAGTTGTGATGCGTGTGTGTGTGTTTAACAAAGTAAGTCATTCCCGTAGTTCTCTCCAAAACATGAGATAGACATCTAATCTTCCATAGCTATTTATTAGAAAGCTAGAGCTTTTCTAGCATAAAATTGAGTGAAAATCAGTATAATTTTGCAATTTTTAAAAAAGATGGGTTCTTCCCTTGCCTGATATTTGAAACATCAAAGAGAATTTAGTCAAATATTTCATATTCTGTTTTATAAATTGCATGTTTATATGTGCAACTAGAATACATTCATAGAATCACAAAAGTTCACTTTAGCTGTGTTTGCGTTAGTGGTGGCCATTGACCTTTTAGAAAACAGAACAGTTATTTTATTTTATTATTTTACAGATTGGTTCCACCTGAGTTTTTTGCTTAAAAGTTGATGATTTTGGCTTTCTTTTCAATGCTCACTTGAGTAAAGGCATCAATGACATTTTTTAGTGATAATGAAAATTGTTAGTTTACGCATGTCATGGTGATCCTGTTAGGAATGGCTTTGTCCATGGAGGACTGGTTTTCTTGACCAGTAAGTCTTGTTCCTTGAGTGTCTTGGTCCTTGAGTCATTAAAGTAACTGCCCAACAGCCTGCCAGGCAGAAAGAGAACTAGATCTCCTTTTCACATGTGAAGCACTTTTCTCTTATGTTAACTATTGTCCAGATCAGCATTTTCCACATGTTTATAGACACTTGCCAGCCCCTCTTCTGGGCTGAGTGTCTTCATCAAATTTACTCTTAGGATGTTCAGCCCTCAGACTCATTCTGGGCACTACGCCTCTGAGCCTGGACACCCCCGTACATGTGTTTCTCCTCTTCACAGCTGGAAGAGAGTGTCGTGGGGACAGCTGCCCATGAGGGCCTCTCTCCACTCCACACTGGGGCTTTCTTGGAACAACTCTACGGAGGAGGCAGAGGCCACTCTTCTTCAGGGAAGCTCCTTTGAAATGCAAGGTGTGGAAACAGCAGAGTATAGTCTGGAGAGCTTGAGATACCGTGCTTATCCCAAGAAAGTGAGCAAAAAGCACCCTTAATCTCCCATAGAGCAAACACTCATTGGTATTCACTGGGGTGATGCCCACAACCTCAGGAAGTTGAGGACGAAGCTGGATCCATCTGTTGCCCTCTTCCTCTATCCCATGGCCACTCGCTAAGCCCCAACGCAGCCCTACCACCAGCTTCCTCTCTAGGTGCCTGCCTCTCCGTGGTGGTCAGGAGGGAGTGAGACAGAATCAGGGCTCATCCACCACACTTGCTTGAAAACATTTTGTGAGTGTGAGTGCCTGTCTATGCTGGAGACTTGCTGGGACGTGGAGACACCAAGGGACATGAGAAGTGTGTGCTCACCAAGCCAATATTTCTCCTCCCACACATCCTGGGAGGCCTTGGCATTCATTCTGTGGGCTGTTTCCTACTTGCAGACAGTCTTTGAAGCTTCGCATTATGTTGTTCCCCAAAGTTCACCTTCTACAGAAGAAACCTCTTTTCTCTCCTACTCCCCCACATGGAAGAGTTCACAGGTGAAATGATCTGCTTGCTAATTCTCATTTCTTATCCTACAAAATCTCGCTTTTTGTAACACTTGCAGGGAGTGATTTATTTGGGAAAGGCTAAGGAAAGCAATGATAAAATCTTTAAAAATAACAACAAGCTATCAAAGAAATACAAACGAATGCAGTAGGGAGGAAACCTGAAAAGCCCATGATAGAGACTGTGAATGTGCGTGACCCCCAGTCAGCATTAGGTTTCAAAGAGGGGATTTAAAAGAAAAGTCACTTCACATTTCCTGCTGAATGGGTTTATTTTGGTTTTTCTTCCTCCTGTGTTTTATCTCGGGAATCTTAAAGTCCAAGGAGCTGCTCTTCTCACTAGAATCCTCCAGTAATCACTTAAAGGTAAGGGGAATTAGAGGGGAGCCCAGCATGCATTTACCCACTGCTGCTGCCAGTCAGCTAATTAGGTGATTAAGTCATTAAAGCAAAATATACATTTGAAAGGCTTCAGCTCAGTCACTCAGAAGTGGGATAAAGACCAAATTCCAACTTTCTTCTCTCCAGTCTCTACACTGCAAAGGTGATTAATCTATTTAACTCTGCCTAGCCTTTTTTTTTTCTTTTCCTTCCTTTCCTTTTCTTCTTCTTCCTCCTCCTCCTCCTTCTTCTCCTCTTCCTCCCCCTTCTCCTCCTACTTCTCCTTCTTCTTCTCCTTCTTCTGGAAAAGGAAAAACCAAGGGACAGAAGCTTTTCGTAAAGAGTCTTTGAACAAACAGAATGACAAATGCCTTTCTCCGAGGCACCTTGTGCAAAGCTTCAACAGCTGGAGGTCAAAATGACTTAAGTAAGGGGCCAGATGGGGACATGCAGGGAGAGCACAATGGTGACTTCGGATTTAGGGCTTTTCCTATCAGATCATTAGCCTGATTTGTTATTGGATGCCTTTTGATGTTGCCTGTCTTAGACAAACGTTTTGTCTTTGCTAAATGGGGAGATGGCGGGGTGTTTTTGTCTTCCCCCCATGGACTTCCCCTTGTTTCCCATAGAGGCCGGCACATTGCTCTTGCACAAAGAGATACGTCCCTGCTTGTCTCTGAGACAGCACATCCAATTCTCTGAGTCCTCATCTTTGGAAGGAGCACATCTATCATCTATCATGAAGAAGACAGAGGAGGAGGAGAAAGAGGAGGGGGAGAAGCAAAAGGAAATGGTGTATTTTTAAAGAAATGGTTACATTATGGGAATGAAAACGCTAAAATGTCAATAAAGCATACTGAGTTTGAAAGTTCCTATGTCTTAACAAGATCACGATGACTAGCATTTAAATATTTATTAATGCCTTCATATCTTGGAAAGTGAGGTGACCTTATGGCACACATTATGCAAATGACTATTGAAAAGATGCCTCCCATGCTCAGGCAGTAGTCTTAAGGGCCTTGGGACCCTGTGGGTCAGCCCCACTGGATCTTTCCTGTAGCAAATGCACATGACAGGTGCATTTTCTACAAACACAAATGCCAAGATGAAAGCATGAAGGCTTCTCTCAAGTCCAGCTTAAGTTCAGATTGACACTCTGTTCATCCAATGCACTTTGCTTCGTACTTTTGCCACTAATGGTGGATCCGGTTCAGAGGCTACTCATGATGCCACATGGGAGCAAAGGATAGGGCACCAGTCCAGGCTGCCCATGAGAAACACCGCCCCCAGATTGTGGACATACATTCAGGAACAAAGCACTATCTCAAGTGTAGAGGTTGTGTCTGTTACGTTAACGACTGTTCAGTTAAACATCATACCCAAAATTTATATTGACAGCTGCTGGCCCCTCTCCTGGAGCAAATGCCATCATCAAATTCACATGTGCAATACTGATATATGATGCTTGAGCAGTTGTTTTTTTTTTTTTTTTTTTAACAAATGTGACACATGGACTTACCACACACTGGGTGGTTTGCACAAAGTCAAATGTCCTCCCCACCATCTTGACAAACATTATGTCCACATGTGTACTATATGTACATGAAATCCTTGAGCACACATATGGTCCATATGGTCTTTTCAGATGCAGGAGGTTTGGTTCCCCAAGTACAATTTTTACTGAGAGAGCCCCATATAACATCTGTGCCACTTACACAGTCTGATTTGATTTTTCTTGAGGAGCCGATGCTGTTAGATATTGCCTGGTGGCAGCAGTAACTAATCTTTGTGGTGCTGCTGTTTCATTTGTTTTGATGTATGAATTATGTCTATTGAAACATGAAATTTTGAGGAGTTCACAGAAGAGTAACAATCTCAATTTCCTTAGAAATAACCTACAAAAAGAAGCTCCGCTGCTTCTAGAAGATGTTCCTCAAGAAAAAAAAAGGGACCCTGTTTCTCATGAGATGTACTCTCCAAATCCACCCCAACCTGCCTCCTCCAGTGGCTTTCTCCAGTACAGTCCAAAGTCATTTGCCAAACAGTGGGTCAAAATGGCCATTGTGTTTTTCTCAACCTTCTGTTATCTTTTTTTCTTTTCTTTTCTTTCCTTTTCTTTTCTTTTCTCTTCTTCTTCCCTTCCCTTCTCTTCTTTCTTTCTTTTTCTTTTTTTCTTTCTTCCTTTCTCTTTCTTTCATTCTTTCTCCTTCCTTCTGCTTCTTCCTCTTCTTCTTCTCCTTCTTCTTGTTCTTCTTTCTCCTTCTTTCTTTCTTTCTCTCCTTCATCTATCTTTCTTTCTTTCTCTTTCTCTTTCTTTCTCTCTCCTTCCTTCCTTTTCCTCCTCCTTCTTCCTCTTCTTTTCTTCTTTCTTTCTTTCTTCTTTTTCTCTTTCTCTTTTTTCTTTCCTTTCTTTTTCCATTATTAATTAATTTTATTTTATTAATTTACTATTTTACCCACTTTATTTTTACCCATCAGCTTGTATCTTAACCACAGATTACTGTATCCATTTTACTTAAACGAATTTAACCAGAATTAGGCCAAGGCCATGTGGGTGGCAATGCCTTTGGTGGTGAGTTGCACCATCACACAGGTAACACTGGCATCATGGATTCACCATTGCCACTCTCTGGATGCTTTCTCTACATTTCTCTCATGTTGGAATCCTCTTTTCATCATCCCTTTTCTCTGTGCTTCCCAGGTGCCTATGGTGCTGGCTAGTCAGGGTGCCTGTGGTTCTCTTTGTCATTTAATAATCTGAGTTTTTGAAGGCTAGATTTAATTAATTTTTTAAAATAATTAATTAATTCCTGCTAAGATCTATTCAACAATATAGAGAACCTCTCATGACCTAATCAGGAAGTAAGTCCCAGAGACAGAAGGCACCATTTCTACCCTTGAGGGTCAATAGCATAGTGATGGGTGGAGGAAGGCCATGATGGTGGCTGTGGGGTGCAAGGAGCAGGCTAACCCAGGGTTTCTATCTGACACAGCCTGGTCCTGGAGGTAGGAGGACACCTTTGTGAGAAGGGTACTCCTGGCTTGGATCAGTTTAGTTAGGTAAAAATCAGTGGGCACAGCCAGTAAATGATGTATCATTGTTAACAAAGGTTAAGTGCCTGGGAACATCAAGTTTTGTTTCTTTCCTATTGGAATTTCTTTCAGAAATTGTTTGAACCCTGTGGTAAAATCTCATGTGTGTGGTCCTTGTGCACAAGCAGCAGAGGGTCGGCAAGTGGGAGGAGGTATATGACTGCCACATTTTCCTTGTTGTAGGGGAGAAGGTCTGTTCCAATTCTTTGGGACATAATTGTATGAGGACACTCTTGTATTTTTTTTCTTTTTTTATAATACTTTAAGTTCTAGGGTAC
>NW_012109696.1:3378712-3418540 GCF_000951045.1 Mandrillus leucophaeus | reverse complement strand
CCAGAACTTCCAACACTATGTTGAATAGGAGTGGTGAGAGAGGGCATCCCTGTCTTGTGCCAGTTTTCAAGGGGAATGCTTCCAGTTTTTGTCCATTCAGTATGATAATGGCTGTGGGTTTGTCATAAATAGCTCTTTAAAAAAGAGAATTTTAGACCAATATCCCTGATGAACATTGATGCAAAAATCCTCAATAAAATACTGGCAAACCGAACCCAGCAGCACATCAAAAAGCTTACCCACTATGATCAAGTGGGCTTCATCCCTGGGATGCAATCTAGTTCAACATACACAAAACAATAAATGTAATCCAGCATATAAACAGAACCAAAGACAAAAACCACATGATTATCTCAATAGATGCAGAAAGACCTTTGACAAAATTCAACAGCCCTTCATGCTAAAAACTCTCAATAAATTCGGTATTGATGGACTCTTGTATTTTGAGGACAACAATGAGTCACACAGTCTGGGGTCGGCTGCTGAGGCCAGGTGCTGGCAGAGAAGACTGCCTAAATCTCCTTGTGTTGCACAAAACTAGCCACCTCACAGAAGTCCCCTCAATTCTGCCCCCTCTCATTGCAATTAAATGAAAGCATACTGGATGAAGGTGTGAAGACAGAAGCTTTCAGAATAGCAGAAGCCATGCCACATCCCTCCCTTCTCCCTGGGGTACCACCATTAGCTGTCTCAGCTCCAACTTCATTCCTCCTATAACCTGGTGACTCTGTTCCTTTTATCAAATTCTTGAGAAGTAAAATACATTTGGCCAAGCTTGTGCAGGTGTCTCTGAACTGGAATCTGTCATCTGTGTTCTAGGGGAGGTGGACTGCAAGACCTAGCCTCAGGAGCCATCGTACATAGGGGCCAAGCTGAGGCATGAGTGGGTACATTCAGAGGGTAACTACAACTTCCTCATGGTGCAGACAAAGACCCACTTTGGAGTTACACAAACATCCATTACAAAGTAATCCTGATTATTCGTCAGTATCTAAACTCCTGTGGACATAAAAGTGTCACTTGCTTTCAGAGCCTAAAGATAATTTTGAAACTCTTTTGGCCATTGGCAGATATTCAGAACAACAGAGGATCAAGCTTATTTTCAAAACCGCACTTGCCATCCCGACTACCTGACCATACAATGTGGGGATATGTAGGGCTTGCTGGCCCTACACAGGAGGGCTTGCTGGCCCCTGCTTCTGACTAGAGCAAATCTAGCCTACTTATTTTACAAACTAGGCACTTTAGATCTAAAGTTGTTAACTAACCTCTTTCTCAACTTCTAATAGCACAGGGAAATTTTCTGTATTGTTGAGCTTTATATAAATTAAATGAGTGGTATAAACCCTTTTATTTATGATTTCTCTTGCTCAATATTATATTTGGAGATTAATTCATAATAGCGTACATAGTTGTGGTTTGTTCATCTTTACCAGCTTATGGTATTGAATAAGTGGATGCACCATAGCTTATTTATTCATTCTATGGTTTATGAACATTGCATAATTTGCAGTTTGGGACATTACAAATGAGACCACCATGAATGTTCTCATACAGGCTTTGTGGTGTACATGGGCACACATGTCTATAGGGTATGGTGTTAGTTGGCTATTGCTGCAAAACAAAATATCCCAAAACGTTGCAGCTAAAATTAAGAAGCATTTGTTCCCCGCAGTTTGTGGGTCAGGAATCTGTTAAAGTCTTGACTGGAATGCTTCTGACTCAAGACCTCTCAGGAGGTGACAGTCAACCTCCAGTTTTCAGCCAGGGCTGCGTCTCATCTGAAGGCTCTACTGAGGGCCAATCCCTTCCCAGCTCAGGCATGTGGTTGTTGGCAGTCCCAAGTCCTCACGACGTGGGCCTCTGTACAGGCTGCCTGAAGGACCTGGAGACATGCTAAGTGGTGTCCTCAAGAGGGCGTGATCAGAGAGAGGACTTAAGATGGAAGCCTCAGTCTTCTTACATTGATCTCAGAAGTGACGCCATGTCTTAGTCCATTTGGACTTCCATATCCAAATATCATAGGCTAGGTGACTTTTAAACAATGGAAGGTTATCTCTGCATTCTGGATGCTAGGAGTTCCAAAGTCATAGCACTGGAATATCTGGTGTTAGGTGAGACCCGTTTCCTGTTGGTAGACGGCATCTTCTTGCTGAGTCCTCACATGGTGGTTGGGGCAGAGAGCTCTCTGGGGGCTCCTTTGAAGGGTATCAGTCCCAGACATGAGGGCCCTGTCCTCATGACCTAATCACTTCCCAAAAGTTTCACCGCCTAATAATTCCACTTTGGGGGTGAGGATTTCAGTGTAGGAATTTGGGGGGACACAGACACTCAGACCACAGCACGTCCCACTACTTCTGTGGCATTCTTTGTGTTAGGAGTGAGGCAATGAATCTGATTCACACTCAAGGGGGTGGAAATTAACCTCCACCTCTTGAATGAGAAGTGCTAAATGATCTATGACATATTTTCAAACTACCGCATGTACATTACTTGGAGTGGGATTTCTGCTTCCTAACATCTTTGCATGATCCTTTTTAGCAGGGGCGACCGGTGTTACTGAGGTGGTTTCTGCAGCTCCCACTCTCACAGCACGGTATGAGAGTGCAGGGAGCTCCCTGGTTTGCATACTTGCTAACGTCAGTCTTTTAATCATTCTGCAAACCAATGATTTTTTTTTTTTTTTTTTTTTTGAGGAGTCTCACTCTGTCACCCAGGTTGGAGTGCAGTGGCACCATCTCAGGTCACTGCAAGCTCCACCTCCCAGTTTCACGCCATTCTCCTGCCTCAGCCTCCTGAGTAGCTGGGACTACAGGCGCCTGCCACCACACCCAGCTAATTTTTTTTGTATTTTTAGTAGAGACGGGGTTACCCTGTGTTAGCCAGGATGGGCTCGATCTCCTGACCTCATGATCTGCCCTCCTTGGCCTCCCAAAGTGCTGGGATTACAGGCGTGAGCCCCCAAGCCCGGCCAAACCAATGATTTTTTTTTAATGGCAATGGAAAAGAAAAGGGAAATTGTGTGTATTGAACTTCTATTAAACATCAAGCTAGCAGTTCCATGATGCACACATTAATCTCCACTGGGAGGTACCATTTTCCTCAGGTGAGCTCAGAGAGGTTGTGTGACTTGTCTGAGAGCACACAGCAGCCACAACTTCCACCAGAATCTGGTACCTGTTTCCTCACCTTTCTTAGTTTTATGTGGGAAATACATTGACAGAAAAGCCTTTCTAGAGGCATAGGCAGGGGGCAGTGGTTTCGTGTGGAATTAGGGAAACGTCTGACCTGTGTTTGCAAGTTGGTTGGAAAGAAAGGAAGCCCCACCCCATCTCTTTTAATGTGTGGGGCTAGTGGCCTCAGTGTGAGGAGCTTCTTCCTCCTGGGGCTTCAGGCATCCAGGTATAGGGCCGAGCCAAGGTGGGCTGCAGTGTGGTGAGACCATGCACAGGACACAGGCTGACCTGATCCTGGACGCCAGTAAGAAAGCACGCGGGGGCGTGAACTTCTGAGAACCGAGGGGGTGCAGGGACATGGGGGATGCCAGGGGTCCAATAATGATCGGGATGCTGGGGAGAAGGGCACTGCATTTTATAACACTTTTGTAATCCCACTCACGTGAAGCTGGATTCACCAATAACAAAAGCAGGTATGTTGAGCATTCAGTAAAAATACCCCATTTCTACACAGCTGCAGAGACCTCTAGGTCCCAGGATTTATCTGACAATTGTGCATAAGAGGTGATGCCCAAAGTGGGAGGTTCCCTTATCCCAAGAAAGTTAAGCAGAGAGTTAAATACCAACGACTGGCATGAATGTCAACTGATATCACTAGTATCGACTGGAAATATGACATCAACATGGTACAGACAAAAACACGTCTACACTTATTGATTGTCCATAATTAGCTGACAATTCATAGTCAGCCCGTGCACCAGCTGTGGCCCCACCTTGCTAGAATACATTCAGCATAAGCTTCTTCGCCTCCAAAGCATCAGGCATAATGGCCTCATTATTACTCCTTTATATCCGCTTCTCATCTGTAAATCATTTCTTGTTGGCAAGGCTTCAAAGGGAAATTCCTTCTCTTAAGCTTAATTAAAGTAAACTGTTTAAAAATTTGGCACAGTGACCTGTATTGTGACTGTCCATCTATCCCTAAATACCAAGTATTACTATTTGCATTTGTTTTGCATTGGTATCTGTTGTACTGTTATTCCTTGTATTGTAACACCTAATGACTAATACGTTTTGAATCTTGACAAAAAGTGAGGTACTTCCCATGAGTATATGGTTATAAGGTAGTGCATATAATTTACTGTATATTATAAATATTTATAAAAACATATTTTATGTGCTTAATTAGATATTCACATACCATGGGTGCCTGTGATTTCACTTGCACAGGGACCACGGTGTCTCACATCTGTAATCTCAGCACTTTGGGAAGCCTAAGCAGGCAGATCACTCGAGGTCAGGAGTTCAAGACCAGCCTGGCTAACATGGCGAAACCCCATCTCTACTAAAAATACAAAAAAACTAGCCGGGCATGGTGGTGGGCCCCTATAGTCCCAGCTACTCAGGAGGCTGAGGCAGGAGAATGGTGTGAACCCAGGAGGCGGAGCTTTTTTGCAGTGAGCCGAGATTGAGCCACCGCACTCCAGCCTAGGAGACAGAGCGAGACTCCATCTCAAAACAAAAACAAAAACAAAAACAAAAAAAAACAAAACTTAGCCAGCCGTGGTATTGGGCACCTATAATCCCAGCTACTCAGGAGCCTGAGGCAGAGAATCTCTTGAACCCAGGAGGCGAAGGTTGCAGTGAGCTGAGATTCCACCACTGCACTCCAACCTGGGTAACAGAGTGAGACTCCATCTCAAAAAAAAAAAAAAGAAAAAATTGTGTCTCTCCTATCCTTTTCACGAGTGAAGAAAGAAGATGTGTTCGTTAGTAATTAAACGGGATAGTATTTAGGTTGATTTTGTTCACCTTAAAACAGTACGCTGCAGTTCTCATTCAGGCTGTGTTAATATGGATTAAGCAGCACTTCTTCCCTGGCACAGTGGGAGTGCCCAGCGGCTGCGCACTCCATGATTGCTCTGAGTTCTCCACTTGTTCAGGACTCGGTGCTGCCCGCCTAGTGTGCCCACCCTCCTTTTCTTCCGGCAGACTCCCTTTACTCACATGCTCAGCTGTCCATTTTATTCAGCTTTGACATCTCTTGACACCTAGGTCTTCCCCCGGAATTTATTAGCCTCTTTTCTTCATCTTTTTTCATAGGATCTCAGGAGTCTTAATGGTAGATCATTTTTCATGAAATCAGAGACCTTTTTTTTTTTTTTTTCTGAATGAGCTTCTATTTTATTAGTCTGTCTGGAAGGGTTTTTAAGAGTACTCATTTGCAGGGCTGGAAAATTTACCATAAATTTTCATGAGAGAGGACATTTGGTTTCAAAACAGAAGTAGCCCTTAGCCTAATTTCCATGGTTCTGCTGCGCCTCCAGTGAAGACCCCTCCGCACACCTCTAGAAGCTGTAGCATATTTAATGTTTTGTTTTGGAACGAAAATGATTCCATATGATGTTCCCAACTGTCTGATCACCTGCATGGAGATCAGAGACAATAAGCACCAGTGTGAGTCCATTTCACTCAGGGTGGGGGAGTCCACAGGAATGCAAGGGCCATGGTGGGGGGAAGAGGATTCATCCCAAGAAGGAGAAACCTGCTCTCCAGGGCACGTTTCCGCGTGGTTCCAGCCTAACTCCTGCCCCTTGGGTCTTGGCAACCAGTTTGGGAATATCCTGGGCCCGTCAGAGACTTTGAGAGATGTCATTCCTGCTGCCAATCTGCTCCAAGCCGGGCTGGACTTGAGAAAGGCTCAGTGACATCTCCACATCCACCTGGACTGCAGCCACCCCGGTGGCTCCTCACAGAGTGTTAGTTCACAGGGTACCTTCTCCAAAGAAGTGTTGCTGATACGCAAAGTACAAACAGATGAATCATCCGAACAGTGCCCTGCAACATCTCCCATTAGAGAATTCAAATGACGAAAGTGTGACAAAAAGAATGTGGACAGCGAAGAGGCCACCTGGAGGCGTGGAGAGTTGAGGAAGGAAAGGTGCCTGGGTCGTGTCCAGGCCTCTGTGCCGAGGGAAATGATTCTCCAGCCCTCACCACTGCTGCAGGTGCAGTCTGGCTGCTTTAAGATGCCTTTGTGTAGAGTGGTGATCAGAGACTGCATTTTTCAAGTGGGCTAGTAGCAGGAAAACGTGTGGAGGCCTCAAATCCCTCGGCCTCATCTGAACACATCTTAATGCTTCACCCTCTGTTGGCCTCACCAAGCCCTCACTTCCTCTTTAGGCTGGCAGGGGGCACATGGAGGCAGCATCGGTCCAGAGGGAGCTGCTCCTAATTTCACCTAAGAGACTGGGCATTTTGCAGCACCCTCAAGGGGAGTTTCTGGGGACTCCAAGAGATTTTTCCCCAAGTGCAACCTCATTCTGTCGAGTGTGAGCCATCCATTTGGGTGCTCCCAACTCTCAGCCTCAGCCTTCCCCTCCATGAACTGCTCTCCCCGGGGGGGAGGAGTTCCTCCCAACTCCAAGCCATTTGGATGATTCTGGAGACTCACAGGGAGCACCTCTCCTTTCCTCAAAGCAGGCGAGGGGGCCGGGGCGGGATTCCCTGTGCTCCCTGCATCAAAGCAATGCACTTTAATTCCTGCAGACACACACACACACACACACACACACACACACACGTTACACTTTTGCTTCTGAATGTAAGAAATGGTGCATGCTTGTTATCTAAATTAAAAAATAAGAAAATATTTATAATATACACATTTTGAAAAGCCAAAAAATATATTTATTTGTTAAAATCTTATTTTGGTCACCCAAAGCTGCATTTTTCTCTCCTAACCTTGAAGGCATTGTGATGCCCCATGTCTGAACTGCCTCAGAAGATGGCGCTGGCCTCGCTCGTGGTTGGGGCAGGGTGGGGGGAATGGGAGGACCTGGCTTAGAGAAGAGACATCTCACGAAGACGTTATGGTACCAAAAAGTGGATAAATACGTTCCACAAAGCATTGCCCTGTTGAAGGCTAGAAAACAACTAGGGAAAAAATGTGGTCACCTCTTCACCTCTCCAGGTATGCCTTTTAACATGTCTGTGACTTTAAAAGGCCCTTAAGTAGGTGCTGACTGGGTAGAGAACCTGGTGGAGATTTTGTATAACCACCAGAAACAACCCCACAGTGCCCATTTTGGATGGAAAAATCTGTAATTTTCCATTTGCCTCAAATAATGTATTAGGAAATAATCTCCCCGCAGAGAATTTTAATTTGCCTCTTGGAAGGATGTTAAAAAATTAAGATATTGAATATTGGGTTTATTTCTGTATTTTTTTTTTTATTTTTGCAGGCATTCTTGTTGCTCCTTTCTGTGGCATGTCAGCCTGGGTCCATGTGTGAAATTGATGATCGAATGATGACATCAAGAGAGTTTTGATTAATTTTTTTCCCTCCCCTACCACCGTCACCAGGGCTGACTGGAGTGAGGAGAAGCCTGAGCAGTCACACTCTGCCGGGCTGTGCGGCTGCACAACCAACCGTTTTGTTTTTCAAAGAGCTGGAGCCCTTTACTTCCAACTTAAATTTATATGGTTTGCTAATTGCCTGCACGTAAGGAAGGTTGAGCGTGCAATTTCCTTTCACTGTAATTTGAAATCCTCCAATGACGGTTTCTCTCCATCCACTAGGGAACTGAAGGCTTTGGCAAGCTCCAAGCCCAGGGCACAACGGTATTGGCCCAAGTGGAGGGATATAATAATACGGGTACAATGCTCCATTTTGTACTCAAAACAATTTTTGCTGGCTTTGGCTTTTTGATTTAATGAAAGTCTAATAAGTCCAGAAATTCAAATTTAAGCACACTTCTTTTATTTTTAACCACCAGGAGTAACGATAATCACTTTTTCTACTTTAAAAATGTAGAATTCAACTAAATGAATTTCACAGACTTTTTCTTGGACTTATTTTAATTTGGCTTTAATGTTATAAGTCTAAATCTTGAAACGTTTATATCTCTGGTTTCAGTTAAACTAATAAAGTATTACTATATTAATAATTGGTGCCCACTTTATTAAGTACTATAGACATCAAATCCTTTATATTCAAGAAATGAAAGCCCTCCAGCTCTAAATACTTTTGGCAAATAAGTCCTTAAGATATAATTGAGTATAACATAAGGTCTGATTTAAAACATGAGTTAAAAGTAAGGGCACCACTACTATTTGCAAATCGTTAAAGGGCTAACTTAGAAGACAATTCTTGTGATGAAATTTAAATGCGGACTCACAGGAATTCACCGTCTCATGTTTGAGGTGAGCTTCAGAATTCGTTGTGCAGATGGCTAGGACCTTCACTATCACTGAGCTATTTAATTTAAACCTGAAATATCCAAGACAACAAACATAGAAATATAAAGGAAATGGCACACTCAATTAAAACAATTCATGGGCTGCCTTGAGAAGAAGAACAATTCAGAGGAAAATGGTCTCATATTAGATGTTTTGGGACTCCTTGATGAGCAGTTTCCTCCTCATTCAATAATATCCACACTGAGATCGATTCTGCAATTGGAATTGACAAAGGAGTGCAGGGAGACTAGACTTCTTAATGGCAGGAGCCTGTGTTCTCTTTGTGTCCGTAGCACTTGCTAGCGTGGCTCAAGGAATGCTTGCTGAACTGCACTGCTCAAGGCTAAGAGCTGGGTCATACCAAGGTGATTAAAATATGGTTCCTGTCCTCGAAGAAATTACTAAGAGGGAAAGTTACATACTTGAATAAATGACTATAATGCAAGAAAGACTATGTAAACTGCCAAAAGTAATATGTAAATAAAGTATTGTAGATGTGAAGTATTTTCTCAAAGAAGAGACATGTAATAAATGCAAACATAAATAGCCTGCTTTTATTAGTGTATATGATACTTTCATCTCACACTTTCTCAGTCTTTACTACGTTTAGATAGGTGATTTAAGATATTTGTTTTTCTTTTTCTTAATCTCATCTTTCTTCTGTTTTCCACTCCACAAGTTTATTTTACAAAATTATAGATTTGGAAAATAAATTTTTACATACGCTAGTGCATTCTCAAAAAATTACGCTAATGGTGATTCATGCTTAGAGACATCAAGTAAGCTGTACAAGGCCTTGCAGTTTCATAAATACAAAAAAATAAATAAATACAAATTTTAAAAAGGAAAAAACAAGTATTCACTCATAGCCAGGAATAGAAGCTATCTCAGGGCTGTTTCCAGGGGCTCAAATGGCACCTGCCTAGACTTCTCTCCTATTTCCATTTCTTTCTTCATTTCCCGCCTATGTGCATTGCCTCATCATTTTATTCCACTCACTTGTTTTAGTGTAGCCAGAAATGCGCACCTGCCCTGCTCATAAACCCACATGGACAGGGAAGCACTTTCTCTGCGTCTCACTCTGCCAGTGCTAGTGAGGACCGCAGATTCCCCCCTGCTGGGTCACATGCAATGTGCTTGGCTGAGTCCCAGTGCCCACGGGAATGGTCCTGTGATGGCCCAAGCCTTGGCCATGTCACCCATTCCTGCCCTGGAAGTGATGAGTAGGGAACGGGGCACCCTAATGGACATACTTGGTCAACCTCAGGGGATAGGAAAGAGTCATTTTCCTAAGAAAGACATTCCACGTAAACAAAACACCCTAGGTCCATTCGTGGACTTCCACCCAGTGGGGGAGGTAGGCAGAGGCGGCTGCTCTCAGTGCTGGAGCCCACTGCTCATCCTCTAGAAACCCTTCGCCTGCCAGGGATGAAGGTCTAGAGGTCTCGCAGAGTTGATATGCAGAAAACTGTAAGGAATCAGAACTTTACTTCATCAAAGGACTTTGAGATCACAAACAACCTCCAGAAATACACTTTACTTTTGTATTCTGTGCTGTATTTTTATATCAAATGTCAGATGATTAATGAAATAACATTTAATCAAATGCATATTGGAGACATGGCTAAAGCTTTCAGTCTTGCCCCCAGGTGAGACCTGCCTGCCTCTGAGTCCTGATTTCAGTAACCTCCAGCTCAGTGTCTTTCCCTGAACATCACTGTCTCCTACTCTAGGAAGAGGGAGGAAAAAGTGGTAATAGGACCTTCTCCCCATGCAGATTATAGCCTGTAAGAACCCAGACACTTATAAAATTTGAGCAGAAAATGCATTTCATCATCTGTCTTGGCACAAGGACAACCAGCCATTGGTCCCAGGTTATGTACGTTTCTACAGGCAGACTCGGTCTCTGAGCTTAGATAGAAACCTAGCAGAACTCAGTAAAAACTGAAGAATACAATGAATGTATTTCTCACCAGCAACTACGCCTATTTGTCTTTCAGGTTCCTGTTTCACCAAGTCATGAGGGATCTGCCCCCATGACCCAAAGGTCTCCAGCCAGGCCCTACCTCCAACACTGGGGATTACATCTCAACATGAGATTTGGAGGGACATCCAAACTATATCAGGAAGTAAAGTCATTTGCTGAAGAGCATACAGCTCAGAAGTCCTAGCTTGAAATTCAAGCCCTCAACCCCAGGTTACCCCACTTAATAGAGAAGCTGATCTCTGATGTACAGCTAAAGTGCATGTCCCTCTCGGGTGAGATATTTGACTAAAAAGTCTTTATGACTACAGTGCCTGGCTCAGGGGCTTGTGTCCTAGAAATAACAAATGAATGAGTGAGAACCATCCTGGATGCCTGGTTGCATATGAACCCATGGGCTCTCTGTGGTTTCCAGTCTTCCTGGAAGCCAGGTGAATAACGGCCACCTGCATCCCTTTCCACAGAGACGGGCAGAACGTGAGCAGGAGGTCCCCAGTCTGGAGTTCCGTGCTGCTGACCTCAGAACTCACTCTAATGCTCCAAGCAGCAGGTAACTCTTGACCTTTCATGGTTCGGGGAGGATAAGCTCGTGACAGAGGGCACTGAGCAGGGTGTCCAGCAAGTGGTGAGAAGTCAGCACATGTCAGACACTACTCCTCACCACTAACAAGATCATGATGGCACGTGTGTGCTGAAGACTGTCTCTGCAGCCACCACACTTAAAGAAAATTCATTGCGAGAGTACCAACGTGGAGCATACTTTAAGCATCTAAAATATTAAGATAATATACATATTAAACTCAAATTAATGGTAGGCAAAGCATTTTGATGTCACTTCCAAATAAAGAATTAAAAGTATGGTACTAACATTACCAGAAGTCTAAATCCCCTGGCCTCCTAAGCCAAATATACGTGCCTAAGTTTGGTGTCCCCTGGAAAGGTGCTAAATGGAGTGGTTCTGCTGCGGTCAAACTGCGCAGAACAGAACAACTGGCTTTAAGTGCACCTTCAGAAGAAGTGGGCTGTTACTGCATTCTCACATGACCTAGTTAGTCCTGGTGAAAAGCCACTTGTGAGGCGAAATGAGTGGACATGAAGTACGGATCTGCAATGCTTGTTGTAACAGAAAGGAGCAGGACAGAGTCAGGAAAACTAGAAACACTGTCACCCAGGACGTGTGCCCCCTGGAATCAGCGGTGCCCTGGGACAGGAAGAAGCAGGCTGCACAGGTCATCAGAAAAGCTCTAGGCGCAAGGTCAGCCATAGGTGGTGGGGAACCTGGGTTCCTTGAGTGGACAAGACCATGAAAGGGGAAGGGTGGCCACACACCAGGACCAGCCATGGTCACAGCAGCAGCCTCTTGTCTTTTCTCAAGGCTGTAGTTCCCAGGTCACTTCTCTCTGGATGCTGTCATCAGGAACAGGAACCTGGGAGCCGGTGTGGCTGTGGTGGGCAAGTAGGGGCCAAAGAGGAGAAAATCAACCGTTGGCACCTTCTGCTCAGTGGCTCCTGGTACAGAGAGCGCACAGGACACAGAAGGAAGTGCTCTCTGCTGGCCTGTCCCTGGACACACTCAGGCCCCTCTGTTGGTGAAAGTGCCTTGCTAGAGGGCAGACTCATCTGCATTCCTCAGGAGAGGTGACAATGTGATCCCACTTGTCCACTTGGGAGGTCTGTTTCCACGGCTTCCTCGCACCCCCTGCCAACCCTGCCCTTCCTCTGCTCCCCACCTCCTTCTGCTCTGACCTCCCCACTCTCTCTGTCCCGTGGAACCTGCTCTGGGACCTGGAGAGCATCTAGTCCCTTGTGGAGCCCCTACTCCATGGTTGTGTGAGCAGGCCTAGGGGCACGTTAGGAGAACAGGGCCTTCCCGTGGTGGGCAGGAGGCCAGGAGGAAGTGAGTGGTTTCCTTTGATATCTGGGTCACTGAAATAAACTTTATGTGTTTCGTAAACACATAAGACTACATGTGTGCAACTAACAAAAATGAAAAGCTCCACCACCCTCTGCTGTTCCATGGGAGGAGCTGTGCCTACAGGAACAGCCTTGAAAAAAACATTGCTAAAAGGCAAAAAAAGAAGGCACAGCAGCCACGTGGTCAGATAAATGTAGTTGTTTCCTTTCAACCCCCATGTTGACCCTGGAGAGTGATGGCCTGGGTCGGGCAGGCCAGGCTGGCAGCCTGCAGTGGGCAGCTTGGGTGTCCTGACTCAGAGGCCCTGGGCAGAGTGAAGCCCTGAATGAGGGTTGCACCCAGCAAATGAGACTCGTGCGCACACTTGCTGCTGTTCAGACACCACGAGCGTGCTCCCTGCTCTGTACCGACCCTTTTCTCTGCCTTCTGCCATCTGTCTTTTAAAATGTTAACCTCTGCTGGCTGGAATGAGTATAAGGTCTACGTTTATTTTCATTTTTTAAAAATCCTAATCTCATGTCTCTTTGGAAATGCCCTCTCAAAAAGGAAAAGGCACTGCTTCCTCGACATAAAGCCCTTCGGGATGGTGTAAGCCTGTTCACTGGGGCATTCATTTCCCCTGCAGTAAGAATTCCACTGTGACTCGAGGCAGAGCCTCCGCAGACCCCCCTGCCCGCCCCTCGAGCCACGCAGGTGGTGGGAGCTCTGGATCTTCTGTTTACAAATCATTAATGAAGTGATTGTGGCCCTTTTCACTTGCTCACACTTTTGAACTGTGCGGAGTGACACATTCCTAAATGGGGGACACAAGGGCAGAGAGAAGCCCACAACAGTCTTATTATGGGGGCCGCACAAACGCCGGCGGTGCCGGGGTTTATATTAACCCAATCAATTAAGGATGGACGGAAAGGCCCGGCCCAGGGCACTGGGAAAAGCAGCGCGCTCCCAGGAGTTGCTAGGCACGCGGAGCCGGCCTCCAAAGTGTCCCCTCGGCGCTGGAGCTGCGCTTTCTTCCTGCACAATAAAAGGCCCTTTGAAAGCCGAGCTTTCCGAGCCGCACAAGCACTGGAAGTCACTGCATTCTCTGAATGAAATAAATGTCTCTTTTTAATTCCTATAAGGTTTGTGTAAATTCCCCTCAGTGCAGCACCATTAGGATTCTGCAGGAAAGACGCATACATTAGACTGTACTGTATGGCTTTTGTGCTCTGCGCATCAACTCTCCCCTGCCCCTGATGCAGTCTCGAAGCTTCAATCAAGTGCGGGCTCCTGCCGGGGACGCAAGCTGCACTGGACACTGAAGCCACCTTTGTGCTTGGGGGCCTCATTTGAATAAGCAGCATGTTGTCACTGGGGAAGGCAGATGGCCCGAGTGTTCCATTCCAGCAGAAAGGGAGAGGGAAACAGAGAATTTTATTCATTTTGTCCTTTCATTAAACTACAACATTTCTTGGACTACTAAATTTCCCAACCACACACCACGGCCACCCGGGGAAGCGCCGGCTCTGTGTGGCTTGCATGCGTCCTGCCACAGGATAAGACAGTGGCTGGATTCCTCAACTTTTCCCCGCTTCCCACCCTCGCCCTGGCTGCTTCTCTGTGTAGAATGCAGGGAGCTCCACATTCACAAACTGCCTAGGAAGTCGCCCAGGCACACGGGAGGGCTTTCTTTCTAGCAGCGCTCCGGGCTGCTTTCACGTTGTGTATTCAGCTGTGACTCAACTTAAATTAAACACCACACCATGGGTTGAACAAGTGGTCAGGGGAGATTTAGGGCTGTCCATAAATTGTCAGACTTAAAAGCTTCATTTCAAGCCGTATTATGTTCTCTCTTCTAGACTGTCAGGCATTTTCCTTTCTGATGTTAGGAAGGTTTGCATCTCCACCATTGAGTTGTCCAGAGATTCCAGTATAACTGGAACTCCCTTGATATGGAGGGAAGGGAGAGACGGCTGGTGGGGGGTGCTATCTTCAAACATTCACGTAATTCCTAAAGTAGAGGAGGCGGCCCTGCTGGCTGGGTGGATGGAATAGAAGGGTCTTTGCTTGGGTCCCCCCACTGCCTGCCTACCTCTTTGATGGAACTACACCAGCAGTGTCTCTGAAACTGGAAAGAGATCAATTCATGAATCACCCAATATTTTATGTCTTGAAGTGTATTTCAAGTGGGTTAATGAGGGCCTCCAGGAAGCAAAAGTATTAAGTAAAACATTGTTAAGCTGGAATGTACCTGTGAAATTTCCCTGGCAAATTATTAGAGCCAAACTTATAATCCCTTTTAATACAAAAAGGGTTCCTTCGAGTTTCCATTTTTAAACACTTTATTTTGTGGGCTTTGGATGGAGAAGAGGGGTTCATCTTAGAAAATGTGTTGAGCATTCAATAGCCTTCCTAGAAACCTCTCCTCTCTTCTTAAACAAACAAACAAAACGAAAAAACAAAGAAAGAAAAGAACATTTTCAGCATGATTATTCAGAAAATGCATCATTTTTCATAAATAGAAAGACAACATTCTTCATTATCTAGTTCAAATTTGTTTTGCAAGTAAGAAGTATAAAAGTTACCTTAAACATAAAATCTTTATTCATAAAGTCCAGGTAATTGAAAAAAATAAACCACAAACTTAGCAGTATGCACTTCATTAAAAAGATCACCTGTATAGTTTACACATAGATCAAGTCTTGTTTAGTTAAAATACTAAATACATGGAATTCCTTTTTTAAATGTAGCTGTCTGATTTGTACATGTGGGCTTATCCTATTTAGTATCATCATTTATATATGGTATTGATGAGATCCTGCGTTTCTTTCTTTCAACTTCACTTATAGTATTGAAATGAAACTTTATAGTATAACGAGAAGACTCTGCTTTGGCATGCATTTGGGGAGAGGGTTTAATCCCTTGTAATGTGTTACTTGAATCAAACACTTGACATAATTTAACAGCAGCCGTGTTCTCCCAGCATGTAAGTTAATACCTGGGTGTAAGGTCATGTCTGTGTACACTCTGTAAAACAAATCACGGTACAGCAAACACAGTCCATATTGTCCCTGCTGTCAGTCTTCCCAATTAATATAGATGGCTGCAGCCACGTCCGTCAGGAAGCGGCCCTCATCAGTCACGGAGGCGGCAGGGGAGCCCATGTTTGCTCAGGGTTTGAGCTGGTCCCTGTCCGCCATCTTTGCGGGGGTAGATGGGAACTTTGGGGAATGGACTAAAGGGAAAAGGTCCATTTTTAAATATCCACCTGGGATCAGATAATAAAGTCCAGGGGCATGAAAACATTTGGAAAATTTCCCAAAAGGGTTTACTAACAAGGGCAGGCTCTTGTATCTGGGGAAACCCAACCTCAATAATCTACTCATTGATTAAAACAGACAAACAAGAATATACAGTTTCCATTATTTCATATACAATAGGCTAAGATTATGGACGATTTTAATTTAATGACCATAGCGACATTTTTTTTCTCCATCCTTCTGTCCTTTCTTTCTTTTTTCAGCAAAAAAAATTTGAGCACATCAAATGTGTACTAACCTTAATTACTATAAATATACTCAGAGAATGTAGAAGTAAAGGAAAGGTTAACTTGATCGATTGAACACAGCATTTACTTTTATTTCCTTTCCTCTTCTGTCATCTAAAAAGGTGTAAATTCAAAGAGAAGGGACGATGAAGTTAACAAAATACTAGAAATTGAAAAGGGAGGGAATGGGTGGTTGAAGGATGAGGGTCTACCCTTAGCTGCCCAGGCAATGTAAGGGAGGGGACTCGCTGGGATCTTGAGTGGATGGCACTGGTCCTAGTTCTCTAGGAAGCAGGAGAGCAGAAGGCAGACACTGTACCCAAACTGGTGATTAAGTGGAAGTTTGTATCCACGACCTCGTCCCCATCAGTTCCCCAAGGCTAGATCTCCTTCCCTAGAAGATACTGAAGATTTTTTCTAAGGAAAAGCATTGAAATGGGAGAAAAGACACACAGACCCTGACATCGGTGTTACTAGCAAGACATAGCCATTCACCCTCCATCACCCCACAGGAAAACCACCAGTCAGCAGGCTCCATCTGCTGGAGCCTGGGTGGAGGCCAGAGCTGGGAAAGATGTTTCCACATTCCTTTCTCAAATATGAAGGAAGAGCCAAAAAGCATCAGATACTAGAAGAAAGGAAGAGACTAGAATCAACAAACTTGAAAGGAACACGAAGGGAAGACTGACAAAGCAGAGAGCAGATGACTCAGAGAAGACGTTGCATCCATGAGCTAAGAAACAGATGCTATAAAAGTACATGTTTAAGAAGTAGGGAAAAAGTCGGGGAAGTTATTTTATGTAACATTTTATGTAATATGTTTATATGCAAATATTACATAAAATAACTTCCCAGAACTGTTTTAACTTTCCATAAATTATACATATAATAAATATGTTTATGTTTTATATATAGCATATAAATTATATAGGTGTGTGTATGTATGTATGCATAAATTTTAAAAATAGAATGAGAAAACAAACTTGAGGAAGTCTTTCGTATGGTAGACCAAAAGACAAAGAGATTAAAAATGGGGAAAAATTAGAAAATGAGAGGATCAGCTTACAAATTTTACTGTCTAATATGGGAGAGAACAGAGAAATGGATGATAGGAAATAAGAAAATTAAAGAAACTGCGAATTACGTCGGGTTCCTTAGTTAAAGCTTCCATTGACCACCCAGAACAATGAAGGATTGAAAGACAAACAAACACACAGATACACACATACACCCCACCAAAAATAAACAAATAAAACCACCTTAAGACACAGCACATTATTTTAAAATTTCAGGACACTGGAAATAAGGAGAAAATTCTAAAATATTCCAGAATGGGAGGAAAGGATTGAGAATAATTCTTGTGGACTGAGGATGAGCATGAATAAGGAGGGTCTGAGTGCAGTGCTTCCTTATTAAAAATTCTATACCCAGCTGTACTAGCTCTACTAACCAATGGTGAAGAAGAAATAAAGGCCTTTTCAGAAATTTGAGACCTCATTACTCATATGCACTCCTTCTTCAGAAGCTGCGTAGAGTACATACACTACTAAAACTTACATAAGTCAAGAAGACAGAAGGCAAGGATTCAGGAAACAGGATCTGATGTAGGAGGGAAACAGACATGCATCCCAGGATGATGCAGGATCATCCCAGAGAAAAGACAGCATGGGTTGAAGCAGGGAAATTGAGGGTTTCAGTGGGAAATCACAAAGAACAAAAAATGGAAAAATATAGTACTAAATTTTTTTAAACCTTGACAAAATTGTACATAGAAAATAAAACATATGGACAAAAAAGTAACCGATAATTCAAATAAAAGCAGAAAAAGTTGTGCAACAAAGGCAATATAACCATAGTATATTCTGTGCAGCAGATAAGAAGAAAACACATTAAGTTAAACACCAAGTGGTATTTTGACAAAATTTGAAACACAATTACATTGGAATTATATATCAGAAGGAATGTGGAGTGAGAAATGAAAGGATGTGTGGTATAAACAAAATTAATTCTAATATTTCATATAGAAGATTAATAGATAAGGTCTAAAATAGAAAAGTTAAATAATAGAAATGTATGTCATTTAGATATATGGAGAAATATATCACAAAGAAAAAAAGGGAAAATATTGAAAGTGACTGTTGTCAGAGTTCTAAGTAGAGGTAGAAAAGGTGGGGCAGGGAAATGCCTTATTTTGTAATAAGACTTTCTGGACTGTTTGGTTTTATAACCTACTTCTGCATGTTATATATTTTGATGAAAATTAAGTTATAAATAAGACAAAAATAAAAATTAAAGGACTCATTCTTTGAGAAATTTTGAGTTAGACTGTACAAGATTTTAGGACAACTATGCATTTTAAGAGAATATTCCACACTTACTTCTGAAACAATTTCAAGTTCTGGGGTCCCCAAGACCACCCTCAGTTTTGATAATTCACTAGAAACACTCATAGAGCTCACTGAAACTTATTATACTCATGGTTAGGATTCATTACAAGGAAACGATTCAGATTAAAATCCACCAAGGGGCCGGGTGCAGTGGCTCAGGCCTGTAATCCATGCACTTTAGAGGACAAGGCGGGTGGATCACTTGAGGTCAGGAATTCAAGACCAGCCTGTCCAACTTGGTGAAACCCCATCTCTCCAAAAAAAGAAAAAAAAATCAGCTGAGTATGGTGGCAGGTGCCTGTAGTCCCAGCTACTGGGGAGGCTGAGGCAGAATTGCTTGAACCAGCAGGCGGAGGATGCCCTGAGCCAAGATCGCACCCCTGTACTCCATCCAGAGTGAGATTCCACCACTACATAAATAAATAAAATAAAACAAAATAAAACCCACCAAGGGAAGAAGCACACATGGTGGAATCTAGGAAGATTTCAGCCATGAAGCTTTGTCTTCTCATCTCCTTAGGGAATCAGGATGATCTACCTTCCCAGCTTTGAGGTGTGACAATATTTACAAAGCCGTGCCAGCCAGGGACACTCACCTGTCCAGAGTTTTTATCGGGACCCCATTGTGTAGGCAAGATGGGTTGATTGATTGTCCACGTGGCTCATCTCAGTCCCCAGCCTCCAGCCCTTGCAGCAGTGACTCAGACCTCTCATCCTAAATCACATTCATGGTCGTTCTTGTCATGGCCGGTCCCCACCCAGATACGGTGTGGCCAGCTACCATCCTAAACAACGACACTTCTACCAGGCCTCTCAGAGATCACTTCTTGGAAGTCAAGGACAAAGGCAGATGTCTTCTTGGGCAATTTTTATTTTATTTTATTATTTATTTATTTTTAGACAGAGTCTCATTTCATTGCCCAGGCTGGAGTGCAGTGGTGCAATGTTGGCTCCCTGCAGTATCTGCCTCCCAGGTTCAAACGATTCTCCTGCCTCAGCCTCCTGAGTAGATGGGATTACAGGTATGTGCCACCATGCATGGCTAATTTTTGTATTTTTAGTAGAGTTGGCATTTTCCCATGTTGGCCAGGCGGGTCTCCAACTCCTGGCCTCAAGTGATCCACCTGCCTTGGCCTCCCAAAGTGCTGGGATTACAGGCATGAGCCACCACGCTCAGGACAATTTTTACATACAGAGTATAATTGACATTAACATTAAAGTGTGTGATTTCCAGCTTTCTGTTCCCCTTTTATTACTGCCCCACAGGAGGGAAGACTCAGCAGTAAAAGGGGAGGTTAAGGCATGGATGAGAGCTACATTCCTCTATTGCCTTAAATGGTATTTTTAATCACCGCAAATACCCCAATGAAAGCTCTGACATTTTGCCCAAATGCTACCTTTACATGATATTAAGGCCTGGCAGTAGTTGATCTCATGTGAAATTTGATTTCATCATAATTGAGGATTATTATTCCATTCTGAAGTTTCTCAGTACGGATATAAAGAAGTCAACATTTTCTTTATCCTAATGGTCAATAAAAAGAAGTTTAATTCTCCAGAAATAGTTTCTGTCTGAATTAAAATCTTTATTTTAAATATTAAAAGTATTATTTGTAATTTTCTGAAATAAACATTTTTTCTGTGCTAAAACAAGTACAAAAATGTTGCCACTTTTAAAGAAACTTCTTTATGTGGGCAGTAAATAACTCGACTTTAAAAGGAAAACAACTGTTTTACAGATGTATGCACATACAGACGTATCTCCATTCATATAAGATTATTCTGCTATTTTCTTATTAAATCCAGAGTAAAGTAAAACCAGTCCAGATGAATGATGGGCTATAAGCTTCCCAAAGTCAGTTCTGGTAACTTCCCATGGAGTTCAGTTGAACCTTCCACAAATCTGGCTACAACAACTATTTAACACACTCCGCTTCCTATTTCCACCTCCTTTCAGATAAGTGTTCCTACAATTTTGTTTTCAGGGGTTTTGAATCACATTGGTTAGGTACATACTAGATCCTAAGCACTTTTCTGGCTTCCATATATGAGTGAGCATATGCAATATTTATCTTTTCGTGCCTGGTTTATTTCACTTAACGTAAAGACTTACGTTCTGTCCATGTTGCTGTGAATGACATGGCTTTATTTCTTTTTTATGGCTTAATAATCTTCCATTGTGTATATATAACACATTTTCTTTATCCATTTATCCAGGATGCTCAAGTTGACTCCGTATCTTGATTATTGTGAATACTGCTGTCATAAAAATGGAGCGCCTCTATCTTTGTGACATACTGATATCCCCCAGTGGGATTGCTGGATCATATTGTAGCTCCATTTTTAGTTTTCTGAGGATCCTCCATTTTTTTTTTTTTTTTTTTTTGAGATGGAGTTTTGCTCTTGTTGCCCAGGATGGAGTGCAATGGCACCATCTCGGCTCACTGGAACCTCCACCTCCAGGTTCAAGTGATTTTCCTGCCTCAGCCTCCCGAGTAGCTGGGATTACAGGCATGCACCACCACACCCGGCTAATTTAGTGTTTTTAGTAGAGATGAGGTTTCGCCATGTTGGTGAGGCTGGTGTCAAAATCCTGACTTCAAGTGATCCACCTGCCTCGGCCTCCCAAAGTGCTGGGATTACAGGCGTGAGTCACTGCACCTGGCATGTAATTTTTTATAATGTCTGTACTAATTTACATTCCCACCAACAGTGAGTGAGCAGTCCCCTTTCTCTGCATCCTTGCCAATATTTGTTATTCTTATGTTTTTGATAAAAGCCATTCTAAGTGGGGTTAGCTAATATCTCATTGTGCTTTTGATTTGCATTACTCTGATGATTAGTGATGTTGAGTATTTTTGCACATACCTGTTGGCCATTTGTATGTCTTCTTTTGAGAAATGTCTTTTCAGGACTTTTGCCCATGTATTAATCAGATTATTTGGGTGTTTTTTGTTTTTCTTTTTGTTTTGCTACTAAATTGAGTTCCTTATCTACTCCAGTTATTAATCTTTTGTTGAATGGATAGTTTGTAAATATATTATCTTATTCTGTACGAAGTCTTCTCACTTTGTTAATTACTTCCTTTGCTGTACAGAAGCTTTTTTCTATTTTTCTGTTTTTGCTTTTATTGTCTGTGCTTTTAGGTCTCATCCCCAAAATCTGTGCCGAAACCAATGACTTGTAGTGTTTCCCCAGTGCTGTTTTAAGGAGTTTCCTAGTTTCAGGTCTTATGTTTAAGTCTTTAATATATTTTGAGTTGATTTTTGTATGTGACAAAAGACGGGAATCCAGTTGCTTCCTTCTGCATATTGCTCTCCAGTTTTTCCTGCACTGTTTATTACAGAGACTGTCCCTCTCCCATTGTATGTTCTTGGCGACTTTGTCACAGATGAGTTGGCTGTAAGTGTGTGGATTAACTTCTGGATTCACCATTCTGTTCCATTCCTCTATATTTCTAATGTGATGCCAGTACCATGCTGTTTTGGTTACCATAGCTTTTGTAGTACAGTTCAAAGTCAGGTAGTATGATGCCTCCAGCTATGTTCTTTTTGCTCAGGACTCCTTTAGCTGTTTGGGATCTTTCGTGGTTCCATACGAATATGACAGAGAGATACAGAGAGGCAGAGGCTGATTCATGAGTTTTCTTTTTGTTTTTGGTTTTTTTTTTTCCATTCAGTATTTTTCTTTTAGGTTTTCCTTACATTTAATTTTGACGGAATTTCGACAAAGACAATCATCAAAATTAAATGAGGGGCTATAGTTATTAGAAGCAATTCCAGCAGAACGAAATACAACTTGCTGAAATGAAAGCCCTTCATAAAATCTCCGCTTCTGCTCGTATGGCCCTAAGGCATTTTGAGCTTCTGGTGGTCTAGGTTATTCAAAAGACAGTCTTGAAAGTTTCTGTAGTTGTCCTACTGAAAATTAATGTAGTTTCAAAAGGTCTCAATTTCATTTCAAAAGCAGGCACATCCTGTGTCCCAGCAGACAAAACAGGGCAGAGAAGTTGTTACAGTAGGTAGCTAGTCAGGCATGAGCAGCGCAGGAGAGGGCTTCCCCCTCATCCCCGACACACAGCAGGAATGTCAGGTGACCACCAGCTGGTGGTCAGGCGATTGTTAAATGATTCTCTAAAATAATAATTGGAGGCCAGGAGCGGTGGCTCACGCCTATAATCCCAGCACTTTGGAAGGCTGAGGCGCGATGATCACTTGAGGTCAGGAGTTTGAGACCAGCCTGGTCAACATGGTGAAACCTCGTGATCCCAGGCTAAGACAGGAGAATCGCTTGAACCTGGGAATTGGAGGCTACAGTGAGCCGAGATAGTGCCACTGCACTCTAGCATGAGCGACAGAAAGAGACTCAATAAAAATAAAATAAAATAAAATAAAATAAAATAAAAT
Source organism: Mandrillus leucophaeus (assembly GCF_000951045.1). Taxonomy (NCBI): domain Eukaryota; kingdom Metazoa; phylum Chordata; class Mammalia; order Primates; family Cercopithecidae; genus Mandrillus; species Mandrillus leucophaeus. Next base: position 3,395,905 of record NW_012109696.1, on the reverse strand, counting down.
AAAATAATAAAATAAAATAATAATTGGTCAGAGCTAGTGCCAGGGAAAGGCAGACTCCTGGCAGATAAAAAACAGCTGAAGTTGGTGATCAGCAGCTTCCAGATAAGATCTCAGGAGTTGGGCAAGTGGGCTCAAGCATACACACTAAGAGGCACAACAGCGGCGTTTAGCTGGACTAGTATACTGGTAAGGGAAGAATGCCTCAAGTAAGCATGCACACAACTCCAATAAACACACTGCCCACGCTCCCCTCCCAAGGGCTGGCAGGCCACTGCGCATGTGGACAGCCCAACCCAAGGGAAGAATGAGGGGAAAAAGAATGCAGGGCCCCAAAAGGATGACAACACATGAAACATATGCCAACGTATGAAGCCCCACGTCAAAGGTCCAGCGTGCACTTGGTCTCTCGAGTCAACCGCTCGGCCCTCTTCCAAGTGTAGCTTATTTCCTCTCGTTCCTGTTCTGAAGCTTTTTAATAAACTCTCACACCTGCTCCAAAACTTGCCTCAGTCTCTCCTTCTGCCTTCTGCCCCTCCATCAAATTCTTTCTTCTGAGAAGGTGAGAAGTGAGTCTGCTGTAGAGCCGGACGGATATAGATCTGCTGCCTGTAACAAAGGCACGGCAGGGCTGGCTGCACAGGAGTTTCGGGTTCTCCTCTTCTCCCCGGGTGAGTGCTAGAAGCCTTTAGTAGACTCGGACTGGCCACACATGGTCCATGCCCACCTGTTGACACCTACACCCTACCCCTGACCTGGGAGCCGTCCCTTCCTCTGTCAGCATATGGGAGGGGAGGACCTGAGGCTGGGGGTTCCACCTCTGAATCCAGCTTCACATCAGTTCCTGCTTCACAGTCACTCACAGGGTGTGGCCAGGGCTGGACTCTGGAGAGCACCTGGCCTGTGTAGAGCCCCTGAGGGTTGGGAGGGTCAGCGAGAGGGCTGGGCTGGGTAGGTATCCCGTGGGCACTTGGGGGCTGCAGGAAGAACCACCATCAAAGAGGCAGCGTTGGAAAGTAAGAGGACAGTGATTCCAGGCCCGCGTGAACCCAGGGCCAGGCCTCCCTGCAGGGTCAGAGCCTGCAAATGCTTCTCCTTTCCCTCTTTAGCCAGGCTGAGGGGGATTTTTACATCCAACATCACTTCACAGACACATGCCCATTCCATTCTCCCAAGCCTCTGCTTCCTTACAGCCCTCAGCCCAGGAAGAATAAGGCTGTGTCTCTTTTCAGCAGACACACAAATCGTAACATAAAATCCTATCCTATCATATACATCTCATAAAAACCAGAAGTAGCGAAGGTTGAACTTGGATTTTTGGTCCATTTAGACTTTTAGAAAGTAGCAGAGGCATAAAGCTTTTTGAGAATCTTCAAGCAAACTGAGAAGGGATAATTATATCTTCACTTTCTGGTGCTTAAAATGTCCCAGTTTTGACCAAAGAGATCTCCTTCCTATGGCTCCCGGTGATTTTGGAAACAACTCCACAAGTTTTTGGTGGCTTCCTTGTTGCTTTCACACAAACGATGTTCCAGATTCATCGTGTAAATTAATTTCCCCAGACTTCGAATCAGGCATTTCCCAGCGATTGTGTTCGGTTACTCCGGGCGGGAGTTGGAAGACCACAGCCCTGTGTGCACTATGTCCGCCGGTGGTTACTAGATTGCCCTTGCTTCTAGGCCTTTTCCACAGACAGAGCTGGAATATATATGCTTTTTGAAATAGGTGGGATGAAGAACATGAGTTCACAAGAATATTTCCAACTCAAATTTTACATTACAGGGCTCTTGATATTATACTTCTCTTTTTCACTAAACGATTTATTTCTGTAACATTAACACTATTATCCTACAACACACAGAGTTTCAAGATAAAAACTCTTATATTAAAAACCAGACTACTGAGTGAAGTCAGTATTTTCTTCGCAGTTGCATATTTCTTAGAAAACCTTCTATCAAGCATATATGGTCAGACAAAGTCTCTTGAAAGAGTTGGCTTCTTTGTCACCTCTAATGCATGGAGATGATCCTTTCTTCTCTGTGATTATGTAACCAATTGTCCTCCAGTGAGAGTCATTGATTTTCTTTGTAACAAATTACAAACTATTTGGAATATTAATATTTTATAAAATGGTCATTGTCTAATTCTTGGTAGGATACATTTGATTTCTTTAATTTAATAATATACGTTAATACTTAAGGTTGTAAATTTGAACACTTTATAAATTTATTTCATTAAATCTTCCATGTGTATTTATTAAAATTTGTTGTTCATAGTGACAACCATTTAAAGGGTTTTCCCAGAATACTTGACTTTAGCTTTTTTTTTTTTTTTTTAATGAGACGGAGTTTCCCTCTTGTTGCCCAAGCTGGAGGGCAATGGCACAATCTCAGCTCACTGCAACCGCCACCTCCAGGTTCAAGCAATGATCCTGCTTCAGCCTCCTGAGTAGCTGGGATTACAGGTGCCTGCCATCACACCCAACTAATTTTTGTAGTTTTAATAATTACATAATTTCATCATGTTGACCAGGCTGGTCTCGAACTCCTGACCTCAAGTGACCCTCCCACCTGGGCCTCCCAAAGCACTGGGACTACAGACTAGAACTACTGCACCCGGCCAACTTTAGTATTCTTAATGTGGAAAAGTAATGTCGTATAAAACTTATAGTCCCAAGAAAATGCAGTTAAGTCTTACCCTTTCACTTTTGATACATGAATGTTCCTTCCTAGATTTAAGGAAAAAGGCCAAAAGAAAACTGGAATTCCTAACTCAGTGAGGTTCCCATTCTGCATCGTGAGTGTATCCAGTTCTTATTTTCAGTGCTGTGCACGTGTGCTCTGTCCTCTTTCAGTTGACTTAGCCAAATTGTAACGGCCTTCAAACCAAGTGTATCATTGTATAGAACACCCAAACAAAGGCTGCCAGCCCTTTATGAAGTATGAAACCGTGCCCTGAGCATCCAGAGATAGCAGCACTCACACGTGATTGTGGAAACTCTTCTCCTTTAGGGATACAAGTTTTTGTTCTGATTGTTTTTTGAGTGAATAGCAAATGCCTCCCAAATGTTTGGAGATCGGGGGATCTAAGGTCCTGTCTAAATAACAAGAAATTGAAATTTGTCTGTTTCTATAGTGTATCGTATATGATTCGTATTTGAGTTTTACCAATATTTTTAATCAGTTTTATTCTGTGTGGAAACTATAGCTTTCCACATGTTGCTCTACCATTTGGGGTTTGGTAATCACTTCGTATATTTGGGCTGGAGACTCTTAAATTGAAAATAAGGTGCAATGCTTCAATATAATGGCCTCCTTCTGATGTGTTTGGCCTGGTGTAAAATTAAGGAGTTAGCATTTTCTCCCTTCCTTCCTCATTGCTCCAAACAGTATCAGTTGTTCCTGAGCAGCCCATAACTGTATTTCTAACAAAGATTACACAGATATCTCTGTCCAGCTCCATGTCCTGCAGGGCTGTTCTGTGGTCTTGCGATCAGTAAAAATGTAATAACATTTTCACATAGTCAATATTTAATTCTGTAAATGCAACTGGTAGTTGTAATCTAGGTTATTAACCACACAGTGATTTATGATAGAGGGCAGGCAGTGGCGGGGTAGAGCAGTAGGAAAGTCCTCTGGTGACAATAAAAAGGTTATAAATTTCATAGCTCTGCCTGAGAAATATATTTTATATCCTATATTAAGAATAGCTTTTTATAAATTTTAATGATCCATGTTATTAATGGGGCTGCCATCATCATTGCCTATATGAGACTACAGTCCTTGTTTTTTTTTTTTTTGCTTTTACTTTCCATCAGCTGAGGTCTTGTGAAAAAAAAAAAGAGCTCTTATTAGCTATTTGCCAAAAACATCTTTAAGAGTTATAAGCCTATCATTGTTCTCTTGGACTGCAAAGCTTGCGAGCAGTAGTTTGCATAAAGTTTTATGACTGAGGCAAAGGTTGGGCTAATTGGATAGAACACAATCGAAGCTTTATCATGTTTACAAAGGCCAAGTCAATATGCAGAAGTAAAAGTGGGGCAGTATCAAAAAGAGAAATTTATATATGGAAATTGTCCTTCTCTTTGGCTCCCTGTCCCCTTGCTGAGAAGCCGTTCGGTTTCCAGCTCTGCATGTGAGTGCACACACAGGCCTGTCCAACTGCAGCTCAACACGTTCCCAAGAAAATACACAGTCCACACCAATCCTCTTTCCAAACCCTATGGCATAACCCAGGCGAGGGATGAGCCGGCCACGGGAGCTCCCAGCGCGGCAGGACACAGTGGCGTGGGGCGCGGGGCTCACAGCTGGGCTGGTTTGGGAGAACTTCCTATGTTCACACACCATTTTTACAAAGCAACCCCTAACGATTAGACGATCAAACCGGTTTTAGAAATCGGTCTTGCAGTTGGAGAAGGGGCTGCTTCCAGGTTTACATTTTCAGTGTCGCTTGCTTCAAAAATTTTCCTCCAGATTATGTAGGCAAAAGGGAGAAAGACGGAGAGAGGCTGATTAAAACAAACACACAAGCCACCACTCTCTTATGTGGAATGGTTTTGTTCATTATTTCTTATATAGAAACCTAATTTATAGCAATATAACTTTATTCTAGTTAAATTTGCAGGAAACAAATTTGATTTTTATTTAAAATTTCTTTAAAATTAATGATTAACTTTTAAGCCAGTAAGTAGTTTCTTCATATACACAACACAGAAACATTTCGTAAAAGTTTATTTTATGGTTATTTTAAATTTTGAACTGAAAAATAATGCCTACATGTTTTTAATAAGATGGTAACATATTCATTACATTAAGAAAGACAGTGTTTTCCCTTTTCCCACAATATCTTACTCATCTAAAAATATTATCGTATGACGAACCATGAAAGCAGTTTATTAGAGCTTGAACCATTTTTTAAAGTCAATTTTTCTCTTTTCATGGTGAATGTTGAATTAGAGAGAAAACATGTGGGAATCTGAGCTTGTTAAAAGCACAGAGATTTCTTTTCTTTTTCCCCCTTTTTTCCTTCTCTTTCTTCTCCTCCCTCCCTTTCTCTTCCTCCTCATTCTGCCACCTCTTACTCCATTTCTTCTTCCTTTCTCTCCTTCATCTGTCCTTTCCTCCATCCCCTTTCCTCTCTTCCTCCCTTTCTTTCTCCCTTCTTCCTTTCTTCCTCTTCTCCCTACTTCCCTTTCTTTCTTCCTCTCCTTCTCCCTGTTTGTCTCTTCGTCTCCCATTTCCTTTGTCTTTCTCCCTTCCTTCCTTCCTTCCTTCCTTCCTTCCTTCCTTCCTTCCTTCCTCCTTCCTTCCTTCTATCCCTCCTTCCTTCTATCCCTCCTTCCTTCCATCTCTCCTTCCTTCCTTCCACCTCTGCTTTCTTTTTCACCATGCATATGCGAAACACAGCTGAATGCAACCTGCGTTCAAAAGTACATGGAATTACGGAAGACACCCAGGGGCAGATGAACACACTGAAGCTCAAATGCTGCTTCCCTCTCTCCCTTTTCTGGCCCCACTGCGCTCATAACTTTTCAACTCCATGAAGAACAAAGTTCTGTTTATTCACCAAGCCCTTGCTTAGAGCTACTACATGCAACGACACAGATCTGAAGAAGGCATGATCCTTCCTCTCTGCTAGGAGACTAGAGAGGCAGGATTACCAGGCAGTGCTTGCAGAACGAGCAGCTCTTCTCATCTGACCTCGTTCTCCTCCTTGGGTTTTCCCAGGAAGCCTCATCCCTAAAACTCTTGATTAGTGATTACCGTTGATTAGTGAAAACCCTTGATTAGTGATTGAGTGTATTGATGACTTCATGAGGACTGTAAGACGGACGCATCTTATTACATGCCCAGTGCAAAGGCGGATCCACACGTCTCCCGTCTCCCCAGGCCTGCTCTGCCCTGTGTCTCCCATCTCCCCAGGCCTGCTCTGCCCTGCCTTCAGTGGGGCCCGCTTCGTTTGACTTTTTTTCCTTGTAGAATCCAGACACTTACTTATAGTTTTCCACCCATAATTTTTTACTCCCACATCATGTCAAATTCCCACAGCACCCCTATTTTGCAAAACATCTTTTCCTTTTACTTAAATCTGAATTCCACAGCTAATCAGTCATTGGGTGTTGAATTTTTACCCCAAATCAGCCTTTCAAGCCATCTCTGTCTTGGCTTTTGCATCTTTGCAAAAATGCAAATCACTGTCCACAAGGCACTTCTATCACATCCTGAAAGTATGGCATGGCCTTGGTGTTGCAGCTTGTAAGCTGTATGCAGGGCAGGCTTCAGGGCAGCCTTCTGCCCACATGGGCATCAGGCTAATCTCTGTCTCCTTCCTCAGTGCCCCATCCCCTGTTCATGACCAACAGGAATCGCCTATGTAGAGCTGAGTCGCATGGAACTGCAGAGATACTGTCGGTGTCCTGCTTTATCTCTTCTGCTGAATAAAATGCCTGTGGGATTTTGTACAATAGCTATTAACATCAACCTGAAGCCCAAAAGTACGAGTAGAGAGAGAAAGAGAGCGGGAACTAGCTTGTAAGTGTTCGTGGCATGGGTCACAGGTGAGTCAGCAACCAGCAGGTAAGCAAGTTGGCCCAGGTCCATTCATTTTGTTGAGGAGCCAGGAGATATACTTTTCGTTGACTGTCATGAGTAAGGAAACTGCCTAATTAGTTATGGGATTTGTGTATCAGTTTCTTCCCCAGATTTCCCAATAAGCCACAAGCTACAACCAAGAGCTCAAAAAGTTCAGATCAAACATTTTTGTCAATAACACTTTACCAGCCATGTGCTTCTCATTGCCCCACTTTAGGGGACACAATGCCATGTGGTTACATGTTTAGTGATGCCAATTTTGATTGTTTAAAGTCATTACACACCAACCTCTCCATTGAAAAATGCATTATTTTTTTTCCATCAGCAGCCCACAAATAATGATTTTGTATCTATTGACAGCCTTTACCTGGCACCAATCGCTTTTACAGGATTTACAGAATGGTGATTTTTCTACTACTGTCCTTAAAAATAATTATTAGATAGCATTCTTCTATAAAGAACTTTCTTCCTTCAATTGCAGATGAGCTACTCTTCCTCTTCCTAAACAAACAAACATGACAATATAGATGCTTAGTTCTTTTTCTCTAATTATAAAATTTTGTAGCCGGACGTGGTGGCTCGCGCCTGTAATCCCAGCACTTTGGGAGGCTGAGGCAGGAGGATCATTTGAGGTCAGGAGTTCGAGACCAGCCTGGACAAATTGGTGAAACCCCATCTCTACTAAAAATACAAAAAAATTAGCTGGGCATGGTGATGGGCACCTGTAATCCCAGCTACTCAAGAGGCTGAGGCATGAGAATCTCTTGAACCCAGGAGGCAGAGATTTGAGTGAGCCGAGATTGCACCATTGGACTCCAGCCTGGGCAATACAGTGAGACTCAGTCTCAAAAACAAACAAACAAACAAAAATTTACAACAAAGTTCTGGTGTAATAATAAACTCCCGTGTGGCCAAATGTGTATCTTTCTCTCTTTCTCAGTATACTGTGGTCTCAAAGATTTATTTTTATATATAACAACTTGTATTAATTATGTCTTTTGATGCCAAGGTCACTCCAGTTTGACTGGTGCTTCCCCCACCAACCTGGCTCCAGCGTCCTTTTGATGTGCTGGTGTTAGTCCTTTAGATCCAACAAGACATCCAAGCTCTTTTTGTATATTGTCTTTCTCAGAACTAGCACCACAATTCTTTCAACAAGACCTGGTTCCAACTGGTAGGGAGAAATATTTATAAAACAATATGTGGGTGCAAGGTATGTATGTTCATTTACTACCAGGTGTCATCGCTTCTAGATTTTTTCAATGTATAGAAATAGTAAAAATACATGAAAAATTATGAGCACATGTTAATATTTTGAATTGTGTTTAAAATTGATCATATTTTTGATGCCTATGATTGTATTTTTGTATCTCTTTTTCCTTAAACTTGAAGTCATGGCTTCTAGTGTTAGCATATTTTCTTGTTTGTTTTATCCAAAATATATAAAATAGTTTAAAGATCATATACCACTGTTAATACATTCAATTAAACCAATGAGTAAAGTTAGAATATTTTCGATTCCTTTGTTGTCCTTAGAATAAGTTTCACGGAAGATGAAAAGTTGGTGCACAGTGTGCAGATGTCATCTGGAGCCCTTCTTTTCTCCGGGTGGTTGTGTTGTCAATCTGACATATTGTTGGGGTTGTATGGTCCGGTTTGTTTTAACTTTACAAATTATTATTTTTTGCTTTAATTTGTTGCATGTCCTCTAATTAAATGACGAGCTGTATAAAGAATGATCCTCATAAGAGCCACAAGTGTATACTAATCCCCCCCAACCCTCACCCAGCAGAGAAAATAATTCTACTGGCTTTGGCTTGGCATTCCAACGCTTCTTTATGCAAATCAGTGTACACACTCTGTTTCCCTATCTTACGTAACAGTTAGCGATCTTTCTCCTGTGTTCAGTTCTTGTGTTCTGAAATTTCATTTTGTTACTGTCAGAGTGGAAACATGAGGCATGGACCAAAAGTGAGGACCCTGGAACTGGACAGCGAGGCTTGGATCTTGCTTTATTGTCTACCAGCGGGGATTCCTAGCCTCTCTGTGCCTCCCTTTCCTTATCTGTAAAATGGGAACATAATAATATCTACTTCATGAGGTTGCGTTGGTGATTTAGTGAGTTGGTTTTTTAAAGTGTTTGGAACTGGCATATAGTTAATACTCGATATTCGGAGCGAGTATTATCCTAATGTAGTGGTTCTCAACCCGGGAGACAGAGTGTGGATTTTGACCTCAAGAGGACACTTGGCAACCTCTACAGACATTTCTAACTCTCACCCCTGGAGAGGGAGCGCTATAGCACCGAATAGATAGAGGCCAGGGTGCAACTCAACAGTTCACAAAATGCAGGACATTCACTCAACAATCAAGAATTCTTGCGCCAGGTGTGGTGGCTCATGCCTGTAATCCCAGCACTTTGGGAGGCCAAGGCAGGTGGATCACGAGGTCAGGAGACTGAGACCATCCTGGCTAACATGGTGAAACCCTGTCTCTACTAAAAATACAAAAAATTAGCCGGGCTTTATGGTGGGCACCTGTAGTCCCAGCTACTCGGGAGGCTGAGGCAGGAGAATGGCGTGAACCCGGGAGGTGGAGGTTGCAGTGAGCCGAGATCGCGCCACTGCACTCCAGCCTGGGTGACAGAGCAAGACTCCGTCTCAAAAAAAAAAAAAAGAATTTTCTTGTTCAAAATATAATAGTGCTCATATTTGAATAATAACAAACTAAATCATTTTTACAAATTACAAAAATGAATGAAAAGTAATAATTCTCATAACTTAATACAGGCTTTTTTCTGCTTTATAAAATTTTAACTAACTAAAATAATTACTCTATAAAAGCATAATGATTCCTTTTCCTGACTCATGTGTTCATCTATATTAAAGAAGATAATGTAACTCCCTTCTATCTGAAAATAGTCACTCGTAACACCCCTTGTGTTTCTCCAACTAAACTGACTGAAACTATTCTAAATATTTCCTCTATTAAACATATAATTCATTTAGAAAATATTTCTTCTTAGTAGAAAAGTAACTTTGAAAACAGACTGGTTGCACAGTATTCTCTTCAGTTAGAGAGAAGAGAAGCAGATACAGAATGGAGAACAGGAAAGGGAACTTTGTCATTTGTTCAGAAAGCTACAAGCATATTTTCATGAAACCAACTGACTTAGCTAAAAGGCTGATATAGTTGGGCTGTGTCCCCACCCAAATCTCACCTTGAATTGTAATTCCTGTAATTCCCCAGGTGTTGAGGGAGGAACCTGGTGGGAGGTGATTGGATCATGAGGGCAGTTTCCCCCATGCTGTTCTCCTGATAGTGGGTGAGTTCTCATGAGATCTGACGGTTTTATAAGGCAGTTTTCCCTACACTTGCTTGCACTTCTCTCTCCTGTTGCCATGTAAAGAAAGACGTGTTTGCTCCCTCTTTACCTTCCATCATGATTGTAAGTTTCCTGAGACCTCCCCAGCAATGTTGAACTGTGAATTAATTAAACCTCTTTTCTTCATAAATTACCCGGTCTTGGGCAGTTGTTTATAGCAGTGTGAAAATGGACTAATGCAAAGGCCTACAATGAAAGAGGGGAGTTATGATTCAGTTCTATAGAAATAGGCAAAACGACAATAACTTCTCACATATCACACTTCATTGTTCACTATTTTTAAAAATTCAATTCAGATTTATCATGTTTATAATTCTGTTGTTCTACATGTCCTGAGGATTAGAGAATAATAGAATGCTGATAGATAGATATATAAAAGACCTATTTTAAAAGCATTTAGGATGAATAAAATGGATAATGACAACCTAATAGTGTAACAGCACTGGGACTCAAATTTCTAAGTAAATGAAGACTTTTTTGGTGACCTCACAGCACTATGATACAGTTTTTGCATTCACTGGGAGAGAACCATCCATTTGTTATTTCTGTTCATGAAGTTCTATGTTAGAGTTGTCAGAACTACAATTTTGGAACCAGTCCTGTGTTCAAGAGTGAGGCCTTCTAGACACCAGTGGCACAGCCTTGATGCAGTTATAGAAACTACTTTAAACTCTACTGTCTTCACGTGTAATATGGAGAACAGTGCAATTAATCCTTTACTGCATGATGCAATAACTTGAGCAAAACACCTAGCCCTGACAAATGCATGTGATTGGTGCTGAAATTAATGCTAATCTCTTGCTTACAGTAAAATATTAATATGCTGTGATTGTGGTTTATCGTACATAGACTCAGATATGTTACACCCCGTTTCAGGCATCCCCGGAGCAACAGAGGGATGACTATGCAGGAATGGGGATATGGCCCAGCCTGTGACCAGAAGGAAAGGAGTGCACGGAGTTTCATGAGGATCTCATACTTCATGGTGGCTCACTATAAAAGACTATATGCACGTGGGGTACAGTGTACACTGCTCGGGTGACGGGTGCACCAAAATCTCGGAAATCACCGTTAAAGAACTTATCCACGTAACCAAACACTATTGTTTCCCGAAAACCTATTGAAATAAACAGTTTAAAAAAGAATAAAAATAATACAGGTAAGGGGAAAAAATGCAAAGTAAGTGTTATATTTGAGTTTGCCTAACTCGTTAGTATGGGACTAGGTATACTATTTCTTAAATCTGTATGTGGTTTTGTGACAACTGAATGGAATGATTTGTTGTTGTTGTTGTTGTTTTTGAGACGTTCTGTTGCCCAGGCTGGAGTGCAATGGCACCATCTCGGCTCACTGCAACCTCCACCTCCCGGGTTCACGCCATTCTCCTGCCTCAGCCTCCTGAGTAGCTGGGATTACAGGTGCACACCACTATGCCCGGCTAATTTTTGTATTTTTAGTAGAGACGGGGTTTCACCCTGAATGGAATGATCTTATATTTACCTTTAAAAAGTCTCATGCTCAGCCAGGCGCAGTGGCTCACGCCTGTAATCCCAGCACTTTAAGAGGCCGAGGCAGGTGGATCATGAGGTCAGGAGATCGAGACCATCCTGGTTAACACGGTGAAACCCCACCTCTACTAAAAATACAAAAAAGTTAGCCGGGCGTGGTGGCGGGTGCCTGTAGTCCCAGCTACTCAGGAGCCTGAGGCAGGAGAATGGCGTGAACTTGGGAGGCAAAACTTGCAGTGAACCGAGCCACTGCACTCCAGCCTGAGCGACAAAGCAAGACTCCATGTAAAAAAAATAAAAATAAAAAAAGTCTCATGCTCTACATTTAATTAGAGAAGACCTCTTCCATCACCGTTTCCATGGTCTGAGATACCTCATGAGGTGTCCCTGGGCTAAGAGTGTCTCATGGATTTGGAAGACATCACAGCAAAGCCACATGGGGAAGACTCCATCATTACCATCAAATGAAGTTACAATGACACCTGAAACACCCTTCTGTTCTCCTGTTCTCTAGTGCATGTGTTTTTCAAACCATTCCTGAAGAAGGAACTGGCCCTCTCCCAGCAGTAGAAAGGTGGTGCTGTGAGCCCATCCTCAAGGCTGTCAGTGGTATCCCTGTACTAGTACTATTTTTCTCCACGACTTTTGTTCTGTGAAGTGCTGTATGCTTGCCTATATTTTCCCTGTCCTGTTTTCCTATGGGGTTCTGGGTTCTTTGTTGGCACTGGAAAGGTCTCAGCTTCCTCTACAACCTTCAGGAGGTGCCTAGCCAATAGTTTTCAAGGCCTATGTATTTAGTAAAACATTTTGTCTCCCTAATTTAAAAGATATTCTTATTTATGGTAGTTAATTCCACTTCTGAATGAAGGGAAACATTATTGTTTGAGCCAGGTAAGTAGGTGGGGATTTTATTCAAGGTACATTTCTCTAGGTATCTGCAGAACCTACCCCACAGCCTCCTGCAGGACAGCTAGCACACTGTCCTGTGCCTATCAGCTGCCCCATAAATATTTGCTGGTTTAGTTTGATCCCCTGGTAAATATATATTCAAGGCTAGAATAATTTATATGCACTAATATGAACAGAGCCCTTTGTCTGAAAAATAAATTCAAGGAAAATGAAAATAAACATAAAGGAGACAGATTTTAACCAGAGATTTTAAAGTGCACAGTAGGTAGTAATCTGTCGTCATCATCATTGCCATGCCATTTCTCTGGAGGTCAAGAGGGGCTTACAAAAACAAATAATATTAGTCTCCCATCCAGTTCAAAGCTATGGACAAAATAGTCAAGACCAAGAATCTAGGCAGCGTGCCAGTGCTGCTAGGTGAACTTCAACTTTCTTGTAAAAACTGCACACACAGAAAGGTAGCAAATAACTCAACGTTGCTTTTAGATGTTGCACTCAGCAGCTCAATCAAGAGTTTTAATAAATGCTTCCCTAATGCTCCCAAAGAAGAGAGCATCCACTTACCACCTCAGCATTTACTCCACAGTGCTTGGGTGTAGAGAATGAACTAAATGTGTGCTAGTTACTTCAAGCTGCATTATAGGGAAAGCTAGTTCTCTCATCTTGAATCTACATACAAGGGACCATTTGCTAGTACAGGCTTATAACCAGAAAAACCACACTCTAGAGGGTCCATGGCATGGGAAGATTTCATTTATTTCAGTCATCAACACCAGACGGTTTGCTAATTTAGGTGCTAAATCTCAAAATGGTTTCTCCACTTTGGTGAAGTTAGGGCCATGTTAATTACCATAATTAATGTTGGTAATAAGCTCTCAATAGAATCACCTCTACAGAAAAAATCACCCCTAGCCATATTACATGGTCCTATCACCTCAAAAGCTACTCTCACATTTTAGCTCTTCCTTTTGGAGCCTTCTCAAGAGGTTAACAATGGCTGCATCACTTTCTTTCTGAATCAGGGTCTCCCTCTCTTGGGTCATCTTCTATTTCATCTCTATTCATCTAATATGATGAATACTCTAGTCAATACCTAGTCAATACTCTCAAACACTTCATTGAACTACTTTGCAGAAATACTTAGAGAAGTACACACAGTGTCCACACAGTGTTTAGGAAAATGTAGATGTTATGCTTACATTGGTAAAATTAAGAGTATTCAAGGCACATGAACTGAAAATATTCTGGAGACATGTTCTACTCTTGCATAAGCAGGGAGTGAGTATCCTATGGTTTTCACCTTTAAAGATGGTGTCTGAGTCTTAATCCCTAAAGAGATTTACATTTAGCTATTGGGCCAAAGGAGTTTTGATTGCCTGGTGCTAATTCTCAAGGTAACAGAAATTGCTTCCAAGATATAGTTACTTCTACCATGAGTCAACATTTCGTGTAAAATGTGGTTAGAGAACTTCAAAAAGTCAAGAGCTGGGCTTCATCAAGCCTAGGGGATATATTGCATCAACCATTTTGGGACTTATTTTCTTCACAGTCTCATAGTGAGATTATATGAGAGCAGCTAATCCTCACCAAAAGGACAATTTTTGGAGGGTATCCTAATGAGAAACTAAGAGTTAGCAGAACAAGTTGATGTAGACAAGTTGCTAGCCTCACTGTGAGCTGGAATCAGCAGGAGAACTTCAAAGAAACAGATCATTTTAGGATAGACCTTAAAGAATAATTAGGATTCAGCTAATCAGAAATAAATGGTGAAGACATTCTAGATAGAGGAAAAAGAAACATGATCAGACCTACTTAGCAGAGTCAAGGGTGCATAAAAGAATCCCCCAGATGATAAGGTTGAAAACGTGGGTTGAGCCCCAGATTGCAGAAAGCCACAGTGAAGGGATGCGTTGTATTATATTTTACATTGCATTGATGCGTGCCTATCTGTGATAATGTATACACAGTGCACACATTTTTCAGTGGAAGATGGAGCTCCACCAAAGTTGCTTGCAAACCAGTTCCGGGAAGTGTAATGGAGCCACTGATCTGGCTGCACTCTGTAGGATGGGAGGAGAGGAGGGAGAAGGTGACAGAGTCAGTGGAATTACACCGGAAGAAGGAAGTAGTAAGACAATCTGCAAGGGAAGTCTACCAGAGGAAGAACAGGAGTGTTGATAAGCTTTAGGGGGCAGGACCTTGTCAAACGGTGTGTGGTGGTGTTCTTTCTTGACAGTTGTGACCTGAGGAACAGGTAGAGTTACCCCAGCAGGAATAAAAATATCCAACAAATAGAAAAATACACATCAATTGAACTGAAAATGAATGGTAATAGAAATAATGGATAAGTTTTCAAAATGGGAAAATGGGGATGTAGAGGAAAATCTAGAGAGGAAATTGGTTTGGTGAGAGAAAATGAAAAGTGAGAATTTAGGGCCAGACTAAACTGAATTAATGATGACTGAACATATCCAGCTGGCATTTTCCAAGTGCTGAGCTCAACTATGTGATTTCTTGGTCAAAATTCAGAGTTGATTTGAGAATCTCAAATGCGTAGATGACAGCTTAAGTCTTGGAAACTTCTGTGACTTCGAAAGGAGTTAGTGTTGTGGGCAAAGGGAAATGCACCCCCGTAGACTGAGATCTGAGGACTGAGGAGTGAAGCAAAGAAGGAGATGGTGAGGGGAGAGGGAAGCCAGAAGCAGATGTAGGGGGAGGGTGGAGGCCAGCCCATCAGCTGTGGTCAGAGAGATCTCGGGGAATGTTGCTACCAGTAAGCTGCGCATGTGTTCGTGTGTTTTAAAATCACCCAGTGATAGCTCACCAACCTAACCTTTACCCCAAGTACCACTCATTAGACATTGATTTCCTTATACGCTGCCAAGTTATGCTGTAATCATCTCACCTATGCTTGTGACTTTTTTTTTTTTTTTTGAGACAGAGTTTCTCTCTTGTTGCCCAGGCTGGAGTGCCATGGTGTGATCTCAGCTCACTGCAACCTCTGCCTCCCAGGTTCAGGTGATTCTCCTGTCTCAGCCTCCTGAGTAGCTGCGATTACAGGCACCTGACACCTTGTCTGGCTAATTTTTGTATTTTTCGTAGAGACGGGGGTTTCACCATGTTGGCCAGGCTGGTCTTGAACTCCTGACCTCAGGTGACACACCCACCTCTGTCTCTCAAAGTGCTGGGAATACAGGTGTGAGCCACCACGGCCGGGCCCCCTCTTGACTTTTAAGACAACAATCACAATAAAAAACAAAACACATACTCAATAAGGCTTAGGGGCATTTTGCCCGAGGGAGTGGTTGCATACGTGGATTCCAGGGAGTGGATGAGACAGATCCTCCTTGTCTTAAAGGGCGAAGGTGGGCCCTGTTGAGCCAATTCAGAGGCCTGGCTGAACACTGCTTTCCGTGTTTGCATTCTCAGACTGTGCAGAATACACATCCCCTACACAGGAGGCGTGGGGGGGATGAGAAGGAATGCGGAAGTACCTTGGGCTCTTGGAGAATTACTCGAAGAAAACGAGAACATCAACCACTTCAGACAACAAACATGGTAAAAATGTGGTCAGTCCTGCTTATTATTGAGTTACATACTGACTACTAGAGATTGAATTTTTAGTGAAAGCAATTGACGTAGAAGCAGCTTTTCAAGGTCAAGGCAGAAAATAAGAAAGACTTATTTGAAGAAATTTGACAGTGGAAGGAGGCTGAGGTAGTAGGACCCAGCAACAGGAGGACCCTCACTGTTGAACACAGAAGGTCTGAGCATATTTGCAGAGACTGGGCGGGAGAAAGCAGGTATGCAACCCAAAATGAGTTACGGGCATCTCATACTCTGCTCTCCCTCCCATCCCATCTCTTTCTAAAGCATAAACCTGGCCACACGGGACTGCAGATGAACCCCAGCATGATCCCATTGTCTAAGAATCAAGTCCAAGGGAATCTCCGAGTGACCCTAACCCCCCTCCCTGCTCCAGCCAGCCCATTGCATCCTCTGACCCAGACTCCCGTGCCCAGTGCAGGGACCACACAAGCACACCCCCTAGGAGAGTGGCCCACTCCCGTTCTTGGCCTATTTGTCTATCACTCTCAGCTAGGCTGTCCTCTCGCCCACTCCAGGGAGAATCACATCCACACCAACACCTTCCAGGGCCATCCTGCTGAACGTCCTCCCGGTTCCTCTCCCTCCACATCCATTCCCAAGCCTGTGCTCACTTGGCCTTTGCAGCCCTCCTGGATGACACTCATGTATTTCCGTGAAGCTGTTTCTGAGCTTGGTTTTGGAGACACTCTGGGTGTGGACTCAGCTGAGGTCCCATAGACTCAGAGTCACAGTAACCTGTCCTTCACCTGGAGCCTTCAAGAAACGGTCCCCTCCTGTGCGTCACTGGCCACTCGCCCTGCCAGAAAGGACACAAAGTATCCCAGGCACACACTCCCTCAGCCTCCAGAAGCCTCGGGGCTCCCCTGCCCATCCTCAGCTGGGCAAGCTCTCTTCTCATCGGAACCGCCGGGGCATTCTTTGCACTGACCCTGGATTCCCTTCAGCCCTCTCCTAGGCAGTGCTCATCTATATCTCAATCCTACCTTAGGTTTCTGAGCTTATTCTTGTCTTGTCTTTAATACTGAGAGAGAATAAATGCTTTCAAAGCATGTGTTAAATAAATGAATTCAGCAATGCCACTGTCTCATGGAAAGCTAAGCTAAAGAAAACTTGTTAGATTCTGATAATAAGAAGTAACCATGATAATAATAATAAATAATAGTTACACTTACCAAAAAGTTTATTATGCCAGTCA
>NW_012109696.1:3369747-3378662 GCF_000951045.1 Mandrillus leucophaeus | reverse complement strand
CCAGCCCGTTGCATCCTCTGACCCAGACTCCCGTGCCCAGTGCAGGGACCACACAAGCACACCCCCTAGGAGAGTGGCCCACTCCCGTTCTTGGCCTATTTGTCTATCACTCTCAGCTAGGCTGTCCTCTCCCCCACTCCAGGGAGAATCACATCCACACCAACACCTTCCAGGGCCATCCTGCTGAACGTCCTCCTGGTTCCTCTCCCTCCACATCCATTCCCAAGCCTGTGCTCACTTGGCCTTTGCAACCCTCCCGGATGACACTCATGTATTTCCGTGAAGCTGTTTCTGAGCTTGGTTTTGGAGACACTCTGGGTGTAGACTCAACTGAGGTCCCATAGACTCAGAGTCACAGCAACCTGTCCTTCACCTGGAGCCTTCAAGAAACGGTCCCCTCCTGTGCGTCACTGGCCACTCGCCCTGCCAGAAAGGACACAAAGTATCCCAAGCACACACTCCCTCAGCCTCCAGAAGCCTCGGAGCTCCCCTGTCCATCCCCAGCTGGGCAAGCTCGCTTCTCATCGGAACCGCCGGGGCGTTCTTTGCACTGACCCTGGATTCCCTTCAGCCCTGTCCTAGGCAGTGCTTATCTATATCTCAATCCTACCTTAGGTTTCTGAGCTTATTCTTGTCTTGTCTTTAATACTGAGAGAGAATAAATGCTTTAAAAGCATTTGTTAAATAAATGAGTTCAGCAATGCCCCTGTCTCATGGAAAGCTAAGCTAAAGAAAACTTGTTAGATTCTGATAATAAGAAGTAACCATGATAATAATAATAAATAATAGTTACACTTACCAAAAAGTTTATTATGCCAGTCACTGTTCTCAATGCTCTAAGTCAATTAACATATTTGACCCTCATCACAATTATGACTATTTTCCTCCCCATTTTACGATGAGGAAATCAAGTCAAAGAGAGAGACACAGGGTAGTAACTTGAGCTGTTCCACACAGTGTATGAGGAGCCCAGGGGAATTTGGACCCAGTCTGCACACTCATTCTGGCTCCAGATAAGGTCAGAATTGAATTGTATTGATCAATTTAAGAGACTCATCTTGAAAAGAGACATACACTCTCCTGACATAGAAACTGTGGGATGTTAATCATTTTGTGTCTATTGAGCAGTGCGGTGCATTATTATAGCATTTGCTTTACCTCCATTCAAACTCAAGTGTTTAACCAGCCCAAGAGCATCTGATAAGTAGGTGGCAAATAAACTCTGCTATGCTGGGGTAACGGCGCCAGGAGGATTCATTCTAACTCTATTTTATCATGTACTTAGTTTATAATGAATCAGATTGAAAGAAAAAAATGGGAATATTGTTCCAATAACGTACGCTGTATTCATGATCAGAATGCTCTTGTATGAGTTAAATTTATCTGCATTGCAGAAGGACTTTCTATGGAGATATAGAAAGTGAAATAAAAGGAGGAAAGAGGATGCAGGAGTTTACTCAGTGACAGCCTACAAAGAGGTCGGCAAATCCAGGCAGGGATGACGCCTCTTTCCTCTCTCTGTGTGTTTCCAAGCGTAAACACAGGGAAACCGCCAACTCTCTCCACCATGTCTCAGCCTATCTTTTCCTGCTTAATTAATCCCTTTACACAATCAAAAATGGCTTCTCTACCTTTTAAGAGGCTATGACATTTTTGATGTTTTCAAAAGGCAACAGGCCCTAGTGCCTTACCCTATCCACCCTATCCACTTCTGTCTTAATAAAAATAGCTAACGCCTAAGCCAAGTAGGAGTAACAGACATAGAGCAAAGGAGCCTGGAGAAAGAGCTGCAACTGTGTCTGCTCTGTTACAACGAGGGAAGAGTCAGGAACACAAGGTGTGAAATTGCTGATTTCAGTTTAACTCTGACACCTGTGAAGACCAGGACTAAAATCAGTCTAAGGAACATGTTTTCCAGAAGACGCCAAGTGAAAAGAGGGACATTCATTCTACTTTTCACTTCTCTGTTAGTTACAAAGAAGATGCAGGTGGGCTGCAAAACATCCCACTTTTTATTTATGTGTTTTTGATTAGAAACACCCTTTTTTATTTCAGACCACTCCTTTGGCAGAATTCATTTGATGATTTTGATCCATTTTTGGTCTGGAGTCACAAGTTTCACACAATATATTACTATTAATTCCTCTTTCAGTTTCAGTGTTGTAAACCAGTAGTCTGTAGTACACTCACTTAGTGGCCGGGACATGTTCTGAGAAATGTGTCATTAGGCGATTTTGTCATTGTGCAAGCATCACAGAGTGCACGCACACAAACCTAGATTGTCTAGCTTGCTACACACCTAGGCTATGTGGTCTAGCCTATTGGTCCTAGGCTACAAACCTGCACAACATATGACCATACTGAATGCTATACGCAATTGTAAAACAATGCTAAGTACCTATGTACCTAAACATATCTAAACTTACAAATGGTCCAATAAGAATATGGTCTGATAATCTTTTCTTCTTTTTCTTTTTCTTTTCTTTTCTTTTTTTTTTTTTGAGATGGAGTCTTACTCTGTCACCCAAGCTGGCGTGCTGTGGCACGATCTCGGCTCACTGCAACCTCCACCTCCCCGGGTCAAGCGATTCTCCTGCTTCAGCCTCCTGAGTGCTGGGATTACAGGTGCCTGCCATCATGCCCGGCTAATTTTTGTATTTTTAGTAGAGATGGAGTTTCACCATGTTGATCAGGCTGGTCTCGAACTCCTGACCTTGTGATCCACCCGCCTCGACCTCCCAAAGTGCTGGGATTACAGTCGTGAGTCACTGTGCCCAGCCTATGATCTGATAATCTTACCGGACAGCTCTGATATATACGGTCCCTCCTTCTGTGACACATGACTGCATTGACACTGAGAACGGCAGCTTAGGTTTACCAGGCCTGAATCCAGGGTGGCTGGCTCAGTTTTGATGGCTGAATTGACCCGATGAGATGATTCGTTTGCAATTCAATGAAGAAAAGTTAGCCCTCTCAGCCTTTCTCCTCAGGCAGTCCTGAGGCAGCCCTTCAGAAGTTCACCATATGGAGAAGCAGCAGCAGGGATTTCTCCTTTAAACACGTTCATCTCCTATTTTGGGTTAATGCCCTCAGTCTTCTCTGACCTGAAGTACATTTTTCCAAACAGCAATCACTGTAAGATTCTGAGAAAGGTGCTTTCTGCCTTTGCTGAGCTTCCAAAAGGCAGCTGTTCTTTGAACATGGAGTCTGTCCTGATGACACCCCCTCACTCCAAAATAACACGGGCCTCCTCTTATCCCCCCGCCTCCTCCTGCCGGAACCCCACCCTCCAGAATGCAAGCTGCAGCATGGTGGGTGGAGCCATGGGCACAGTAATCACTGCAGGCCAGACCCCGCCTCCCAACAGGTAGAAAGCTCATCAGTCCCAAGTGCCCAAACCCCCTTCATTTGAGTTGTTGTTTCTTTTTGTTTTTATTTTGATTTTTAAATAAATGCTGATTTATTCTCACACTCCAATTGCCAGTCAACTTAGCAACTTCAGTGTTAAATCACTGTTTCTGCCTACCAATCTGGAAGTAATTGATAAATGCAAGAATATTCTGGAAACAATCAGCCTAACCATTATTGTGCTGTCTTTGCTTTCAATTATCTAAAGGAAAACATCCCGTGATATCAAAATTTAGGATGTCCTATGAGTTTTCACTGCAGACTCGACTGAAAGCTCGTTTTGAAAGTGTCTAGGCTGATCAAAGTTCTGCATGCATTCCCATTCAGAATCTGTGTTATCAAGGTTAGATAAATTAGATATCATTTTCCTTAACTGCTCAGTTTCACAAACTATTTATAAAGCAAACACTAGGCATCTATCTAATATCAGGAATTATATAAAGAGATTTCCACACTTGGGTTGCCAGAACAAGCCAGAGAAAACATTATTTAAGAATAACGGCATCCCACAGAAAACTCCCAAAATCATCTACTCTAAAAAAAATTTCCTGTACTCACATTTTGTGTGCATGTCACAAAAAGAATATTCTACTTTTATTGGCATCATTGATTTCCTATATTTTCTAGAAACCTATCCCTGTAATTCATTCTATCATTTCTTTTTTTCCAAATTCATAGCAACATCCTCATTAAGTGCACTAATTCTATTGTGACATACGGTTGGCAGAACTGTGACTTTAGGAGAATGGTAGACTGATTCTTAGATAAAAATGGTTCAAAATTTCTGTAATTCTGGGGCTTTAAGAGTTATTGAGAATCATCTTATCCACAGTTGTCACTCAGCAGGCGAGAACCCGAGGTCTGGAGAAGTGGTCATTTCAGACCCCCTAGTAGGGAACGGTTGGGCCCAGGAGGGCCTAGAACTCATGAGTATTCAGAGTCACAGGTGTGTTACCCAGAGGACATAAAAGAAACATGACAACACTCGGGTACTGTAGTGTGTGTGTCCACAGAGAGGAGGCAAACAGAGCCCATGTGGAGGGAGCTTCCCATGGAGTGGAAATTGCTCCCTCAAGAGCTCCTGCAGAAAATGTGGGACAGTCAGCATTCTGGGTTGAAATGCCCACATTCTGGGTTGAATTGTCAGCGTTCTGGGTTGAATTGTCAGAGTTCTGGGTTGAATTGTCAGATTGAATTTTTAACATTCTGCATTGAGTTGTGTTCTCCCCAAATGTATTTGTTAAAGTCCTAACCCCCAATGCCTCCAAATGTTTTCTTATTTGGAGATAGAACTTTTAGACAGGTAGCAAGTTAAAACGAGGTCATCTGGACAGGCCCTAATCAGATATGACTGTTTTTTTATAGGAGGGGGAAATTTGGACACAGAAACACCCAGAGGGAGGACCATGTGAGGAGACACAGGGTGAAGATAGCCAAGGAGAGGGGCCTGGAACAGAGCCTTCAATCATAGCCCTCAGAGGGAACCAGCCCTGCTGACACCTTGATCTTGGACTTCCAGCCTCCTGAGCTGCTGGAACTGCTGAGCCCAGCTGTGGTGGTTTGTTATAATGGTCCCAGCAAGCTAACACAGCTGAGTTAAAAAGCTGTTTGCTATGGGATAGGAATGTAAGATAGGAAAGGAGAAATTGTAGAGAGCCTTGCCTTTTAATATAATACACATCGTCATCCTCTATGTGTTAGGGGGCCATGGAAAGCTACTCAGCAGGGCTGTAAGTGCTTGAACATGCATTAAAATCTATAACTACATATCTCTATCTAATATACATGTGATATATGTAAATTATATATTATATGTATAACATATGTATATATTATACATGTATATATAACATGTATATATACATGTAATATGCATGCACATGTTATATGTAATGTGCGTGTGGGGGGTGTGTATATACTCTTCTGCAGCAATACAGAGCTGACTTTAAAAGGTGTGCACTCAGGAGGCTGAGGCAGGAGAATGGCGTGAACCCAGGATGTGGAACTTGCAGTGAGCCGAGATCGCGCCACTGAACTCCAGCCTGGGCGACAGAGCGAGACTCTGCCTCAAGAAAAAAAAAAAAAAAAGATGTGCACTCAAGACAGGTAGCCCTTCAAAATTAAAGCAATAATTCAGGCAAATTATTATAGAAGGAGGAGGAACAGGTGAGATTCTGGAAGGAGAAGCTCAACAGGGGATACCCAGATGTCTGGCGTGAGCAACTCAGCAGGGGTACTAGCTGTTGGAATGGACATAAAGAGAAGAGACAAATAAAGTAGAAAGAGGGAGCTGGAGGAAGCAGACAGAGCCCAGGTGTGCAAGCCTTGGGTTTCAGATGCTGAGCTATGGTGCTTCCAGGCCTGGAGTTCCTGAGACACATCCGAGATGAAGAGAACAGAGATGTTGATGGGAGTTCCTCACAGATGGGAGGTTGTGAGGCCGTGACATGAAGACAGTTGATCCAGGGACAGAACTGGGAGGCTGATTAAGAGGAAACCAGATACATCCCCCGGGGAAGTGGGCCTGAAGGCAGAGAATGAGGAGTCAGTCCAGGAGGTGGATGGAGTCGTGGAGGGAAGACAAGGATGGAGAACGAGGCCAGACCCTGAACCTTTTAATAACTTTCCTCTTAGAAACTTGCCAATGACTCTGGTCTCATTTATTCACCCATTTGTACAAAACTCAAGCAGCAAACATGGAATTATGCATTGAAGTCCAGGAAATGATTCAATTCTGTTATCTTTCTTAGCTCATTAGTTTCTCTTAGATCGGTCCAGATGTATCAGGGGTCTTTCCAGTCATTGACTTTTCAAATTTATTTTTTTTCACCTCCAAAGTATCTGAAAGCTCTCTTATTGACATAGTTTAGTGTATTTTAGCAAACATAGAAACCATTCTACAGGCTCAGCGTAGGTTTATTTACAGACTCTTGAAGGGTTTGGAAATTCATATCAGCCATAAACATTGATATGTTGGTGATGGTTAAACAGATGATTGCCTTTTATTGTTGTCATAAACATTTTTGAAATAATTGTTTTTCTATAAAAAGTAAATACACTCATAACTATGAAAACACAGTGATATTTGAATGTGGCTTTAAATAAATATGTTACAAAATTTATATTTTAGGTGCTATTTTCACCATGTAGGTTATACAGAAACTCTGATTTCACTGTTTCAGCTATTTCCCTAGTTTTATTTTTATTCCCTATAAAGCTGGTATTTCATGTCTTGAGGGACAAAAAAAAAATAATTGTTACAATAGACCTGTCAGGTCCCACCCTGCCCTATTGAATCAGGATTCTTGAGAGAGAGGAGATAGGCATCTCTATTTGTAATTAGCTCTCTTAGATATCTTCTACTTAACACAATGTTTGATAATATTGGCTTTTAGAGACAAAAATATGGTCTGGAAAAATAGTAAAACTGTGACACCATAGCTTTCACATGACCTGTCTCCATTGCAGAAGGATAGACACTCACTACTTATCCCAAATTTGAGAATTGTGGCCGTAAAGAACTGCGGTGCTTGTGGAGCTTGCTGAAACTGACAGGTTTCACATAATAGCTGGCATTTCTAAGTTCATGACAACCATGGGTGCCTCTGAGCACACACATGGGCCGCGAGTAAAATAAGATACTTGAATGGTCCATTCGGGGCATCTAAACTCTGAAATGAGAATAAGAATCGAATTAACAGCAGCAACAGGCACCGGCCTTTCTTGAGGTGACCCTGTGTTCTGGGGCCTACATCATTCTGTGGATGTCCATACGTGGCTCATGGTGGACTCTCCGAGGGAGTTCTCTGGTCCCTGGATGCTCCCCAGACCCCAGCTCCTGCTACAGGCTGTGGTCTGTGCATCACTGTGGAGCATCCTGACTCTGGGCCTCCCCTCACTCTGCATGCTGACATTGGCTCTTTCTGTCTCTGTGTATCTATCTGTCAGACATTGGTCTAGAAATCCTCATCCAGCCGGTTCCTGGTTACCTGCTCCCTAGAATAGGGCTATTAGCAAATATTCTCCCTGCCAGTGTGTCTATTAGGTACTTTGTTATTTCCCCAATCTCCAGGCATCTTTATTCTTCATCTGTATTCCTCCTTTAATTTTATGAAGTTTCTTATCACTTGTCTAGCAAAGAGTAGGAAGAAACTGGAAATTCAGAAATAATCACATCTTTCCTACTCTCACATGAATTTTTACGACGGTTAGGAGAGGAGGCACAGCCCACTGGAACACTCAGTCATCCCAGGTTGTTCTTAGTCCTATAATTGGCAGTCACACCTTACACAGGCGCAAACTTTCTCTTCCGCAATCAATGCAAAGTGTATTTGGAAAGAATTCTCTCCGCATCTTCCAAAGGCACCGGGACAATGAATGCCCTTCAGTCTCAGGCGCTGAGCAAGTGGCATGTCACCAACTGTGGAAGGCTCAGTCTCATGGCAGTGGGGACAGAACATGATGGCACGGCTGTCACCCCCACCTCCGTCTGGAGCATATGGACATCACATCCATGCCTCTGATGGTCCTGATAAGCATGACTGTGGTTTACTGGTGAGTGGGATGATGAAACCCATCACACAGAAGCTTACTCTGTCTGAATGTGTAATTGAAAACAATTTTGGAGAAAAAGACCACATAAACAAATGTTTTCCACTGATAGCAAAAGAAGTAAAAGTATCTGGAAATGTTAGAGAATGTTTCCAACAAATAAAGAAGAAAACCCTGGGGAACGTCTGGCTAGCAGTTCGGGTGACAATAACATGCGTGAGGCTGTGGGTGGCAGCCAGAGAAACACAACACAAGCCAACACACGCCGCAGGGGACTGATGGGCTCTGCGCTCCAGGAAGGAAGGGCACACTCATGTGGGATAGGCTGACCCCAGCTCTGTGGCTCTGGTATGTCGCTGGGTCCTTCCTCAGGCTGACTGCTGCCATCCGAGTTGGAAGCACAGGTGCTTATATCAGCGAGCACCTCTGTAGGAGGAGCTCACTCCTCCCCCTGGATTCTTGCTTAGAAATCCTAAGAGAAGACCCCAGTAGTCCAGTATGTCCCTGAAAATCATCCTCGGGGCAACTTCTGCCAGGTGTGATGGCTGGACCCCTTTATTACAGGCACAGAAGTGAAGCTCTGCAAAGATGGCAGATGCCTAGTGTGGCCAAGTGGAGGCGGTGAGGGCTGCTGCAGGCACTGCCACCCACACCCTCTAAAGTGTCATTGAAAGAAAACCCAAGACATTGCCACTGAATCACAGAAGTTACCAACTAATATTAGGAGACTAGGGCATTCAACAATCTTCACCTATTCTTCTTCATTTTTGAGGACACTCAAAATCACAGGAAACCTGAAATGATGTAGCTGTTCATCGGAGTACACTATGAGATGTTTAAAAAGAATCAGAATAGAAAAACCAATGATTATAATGTATTTATAGACCATAACATTTCCTTCCTTCCTTCCTTCCTTCCTTCCTTCCTTCCTTCCTTCCTTCCTTCCTTCCTTCCTT
>NW_012109696.1:3362242-3369662 GCF_000951045.1 Mandrillus leucophaeus | reverse complement strand
TTTTTTTTTTTATAATGCCCATATCTTGACTAAGCAAATGACATTTTGCAGCGAACAAACCAACCAATCTTTAGTTTTATTTTCCCTAGTCAGGAGGAACATGCGTCTTCAAGGGACTCGTGGTCACACATCCTGAAGAGATTCTGAATGTGCTCACAACTAAGGTTGGCAATTCAGGTACAATGAGACATTTAATCCAATCAGTCCCTTGTGGAGTGTACATGAGACCCATTTTACAGATGGAGATATTGAGTCTTGGGGAGAGGTTAGGTTAGTTGTCTGGCAAAGCAGCCTGCATGGTGCTGAGTGCTCAACCATCATTCATTTAAATCTGGGCTCCTGACCCTGTCATGCTGTCATCCAGGGTAGTTACTCCTCATGCAATTCCCCAGCATCACTGGCCGCTCCCTACCTCATTTGATGCCTGTGTGGCCTAAATTCCAGGCAGCAGTTGGGAGGACCCCATATCTGCAGTGGAGAGGGACACATCACGTAGGCAGGACAAGAAGAGCTCAGATCTTTGGATATCCTAGGTTGAGTTGGAGCTTCCTGGAAATCCAAAATCAGTGGCCTAGCAGGGAATGCCAGGCAGCCCCTCAGAACTGGACTGGCAGCCTGGGCAAAGGCCCCATGTGACTGAAGCAGGGCTGGGTCAGGAAACAGAGACTGGAAAGAGATAACCTAAAGGGGTCAAGCACAGTGACTCATGCCTGTAATCCCAGCAATTTGGGAGACCAAGGCGGGTGGATCACCTGAGGTCAGGAGTTCGAGACCAACCTTACCAACATGGTGAAACCCATCTCTACTAAAAATAAAAAAATTAGCTGGACTTGGTGGCACATACCTGTAATTCCCACTACTTGGGAGGCTGAGGCAGGAGAATCGCTTGAACCTGGGAGGCGGAGGTTGCAGTGAGCCGAGATCACGCCATTGCACTCCAGCCTGGGTGACAGAGCAAGACTCTGTCTTAAAACAAACAAACAAACAAAATACAGGCAAAATAAATAACCTAAAGGACAAGTCACACAACAGAGGTAAAGGAAGAGGATGCTTCAGGCACCAGGGGGGTGGGAAACATGATGAAAGGCTGTAAGAAAACAGAGCATGCATGGGACAGAGGGATGATGCCCTCTAAAATTTCGCATGAAAATGACAGCTCTGTATTTCAAATCTCTCTGGAGCATTTAAATATATAATTGTAATTTGTATCCTAGTTGGTTCAGTAACTTAAAAATCAGCTCACCGGGAGCCATGGGCCCAGCGCCAACTGCATTTTCAGCGCCTTCAATCAATGACCAAGCAATGGAGCCTCGTGAAGAACTAGCTACATTCACTTCTGAATTCTAAATTGTCTGCTTTTTTTCAGAAAGGTGTTGTCTGAATCTCTAAATCCAAGCTCCTCCTGACAGAAGTGCTGCAATTTCCTTCAGAACCTGGAGGGAATCTGTGCCCTGAGATGGCTGGAAGTTGGAGGAAGGATTGTTTCTGCAGCTCCTCCTGTGCTCGCCACCGTTTCCGTCCCCACCCCAACAGCAGGTCCTCGCTACCTCCACTGTCCCTTCCAGGGTTAGACACCAGCACCAGCATCCCACGTCATCCATGTCTGCATCCTGTGCCTTTCCTAGGAACTCCCAGAGCACTCTGGATTTAGTGCACAAATTCCATCAAATTACGTTTTTCTATTTTCCATTTTCTGTTAATCACCTTTGCAGTCCTGAGGCAGGAACCATGATTATCTCACATCAGGTACAGGTGTGTCTTAAATGGACAAATAGATGGGTCAAATGTTAGGCTTCGTTTAAGGATTTTCAATACCATACTAATTTGAAATAAAGCGTAATCCTTCAAGATAAATACAGAGTTGGAGAGATCTAACCTAATCATTGATACAGGACATAGGGGTGTTTATCTAAAATGTTTGAAAGAACATGCTGGAGATGAGCAACTGAACAAGGTCTTTTCCACAACATAAAAGTGAACTCCTCTAATTATCAATGGGTTCAGCAAGCATTTACGAGCCCTGGGGATGGAGATGCAAAATGAGCTAAGTGGTGCCAGGGACTGAGCAATGTCCCCACAATATTCATATGTTCAAGCCCTATCTGGAGACAGGATCCTCAGGAATGTAGTCAAGTTTAAGTGAGTCCTAAGAATGAGGCCCCAATTAATAGGACTGTAGCCTTTGTAAGAATAGGAAGAGAAAGAGATCGTTTTACTGTCTCCACCACCTGAGGACACACTGAGAAGGGGACTGCCTGTTAGCCAGGAAGGAAATTCTCACCGGAACCTGACCATGCTAGCATCCTGATCCTGAACTTCCAGTCTGCAGAGCTGTGACAACAGAAACATTTGTCCTTCGAGCCTTCCAGTCCGTGAGATTTTGATATAACAGACTCAGCAGACTAATACAGCATCCTTGCTCTGCGTAGCAAAGCCTCAGCTCAAGATTTCTCTGCAATGGCAAAGCTCCCCCACTTCGCTCCCTTCTCTGCATTTTTGGCATGTGGAATAAAACCCAGCCATACCCATGGGACACACGCCCAGCAGTCCTGTCTCTCTTCAGTGCTTGCAGCATCTTAAGAATACCCTTCTGATGAAACACCATAGTTACAGCTTTTTACTTAAAATCATTATCTGATGTGTCCTATTCATCAAACTCAGAAGGTAGTTTTGCTTCTGAAAAATAATATAGTTTGCATTGTTTTTAATTAAGGCTGGCATAGAGATTGCCACAAACTGTTACTCTCACCCTGCTGTGTGGCACCTAACAAATAATTGGATGTGTAAATTGCTTCAACGCTGATATTCTCTTTCCTGTGAACCACAGATGATTATCAAATGTATGGAGGATCGTAATGAAAAATGAATTTTTCCTTCTCTTCGTGGAAAAATGCATTAGGTGTAATTGGATAAAACCAAGGATAAACGATCAATCATTCCTCATTTGGGATCAGGTTGGCACTGAGATCATTAGACACTGAAGAGGGCATCGCTTCTGCCTCTGCAGCGGGCACCATGGCTCGGCACATGGTCGGTGAAACCCTGAAGATTTTCCATGAAGGCATTAGAGTTGAGATGGCAGAATTGCAAATTACTTTTAGAAGTCCTCATTAGAAAAACAAGTATTTCATGGAAAAAAATTACTTCGTAAATGAGACAAATTCAATTTACTATCTCTTCTCTATTATTTGTACAGAGGTGTCAGGTGGTGTTTGTGGCACAGACAGAAAATGCACTGTGCTGTTTGTGGAACAAGATGGTCAATGGGACGTCCGTGTGTCCCCCGGATTCCACCGTCTTTCTCCTGTGACCCTAGTGAACTGAAAAGCGTGACTGCTTCACCTCACCACCGTGCAGGTCGGGTATCGGATCCAGGTGTAGCTCATCTCATACACAAGGGATGCTGCAGAAATGAATGCTGCTCACACTCTGAGTGGCTGAGGCCCTCCACAGAATATTGCTGGACACTGCCCAGAGGATTTCCCTGCAGCCAAGGGCCCCGACCTGATGAAAAATGTTCACATGTGCCCACTCTTCTTTACTCAAGTAAAAGAGTTGACAAATCGAGAATGAAAGAGCGGGAACAACACTGTACTAGTCCATTATCATATCGATATGAAGAAACATCTGAGACTGCATAATTTATGAAGTAAAAGAGGTTTAATGGACTCACAGCCCCACATGACTTGGGAGGTCTCACAGTCATGGTGGAAGGCAAACGAGGAGTAAAATCACATCTTACATGGCAGCAGGCAAGAGAATGTGTGCCAGGGAGCTGCCCTTTACAAAACCATCAGATCTCGTGAGACTTATTCATTATCATGAGAACGGCATGAAAAAAACTCACCCCAATGATTCAATTATCTCCCACTGGGTCCCTCCCATGACTCGTGGGAATTATGGTAGCTACAAATCAAGATGAGATTTGGGTGGGGACACAGTCAAACCAGAGTAGACACTAATAGATGATTTTGGCCTAATGTCCCCATTTCTGTTTACAGAAGCTGAGCCTCAGAAGGACCAATTGTGTGGTGCGTGGCTACAGAGAAAGCTGGTAGAAGAGCCCCACAGAGATGGCTATTCAGATTCTGCACACACTGCCAGGGCTTTTGGAGTGGGCTCATGTTTCCAAGATACGCATATCTGAGTGACAAAACAGAAACTATCTTCTATAATTCAACGTGCTGTTACACCACACCCCATTCAGACAGATATGTATAATCCAACTACCTCCAGGAAACCTGGTCTAACTGTGGATTGTTCAGACTTTTGGGTCTCAACCAAATTAATTTAGGAAAAGAGTTCTATGCCTCCTATTTTCTTCATTCCCAGAAGACCTAACAGGTCTTTGGAATGAAGTAGGAGGAGCAGGACCTGTCTCCAGTTTCCATCTCCCTTGCTGGCCTCTACTGCACCAGGCCTCCAGGCCTGCTGAGACGGTGGCTCAGGTCACCATAGCTTCACTCATGAATAAACGTATGTCTTTGCACTTTTCTAAGAACTGGGCTCAGGGTATCACTCTCAGCCAACATCCACCTGGAAGACAGGACTTTCACTATGCTCTTTGTGCCATGGAGACAGGGGTTAAATAATAAGCTCAAGGCCACACAGAATAAGGAGGAGATGGGGCTGAGATTCAGACACAACCTTTGGACTCTAGAACCCATACACTTAACCACCAAGTTATGGAGCTTCCTAACTCCGTCCCCAACAATGCTCTCTCATCTAGATGATCAGCTGCCTCTCAGCCATGTCCCGACGTGGGGAGGCTTGGGGAATTTTCAGTGTCCCCAGTATTCATATGCACAGCCACAGAGGAAATATAGACTTTGCTTTGGACGTTTCTGGCCCATATCAACCCTCTTGTCTGTTTTTCTCACTGCTCTCACATCACAGGGACATTTGGAAACTTTTATGAAGGACACTTATTAGTCCGTTTTCACACTGCTGATAAAGACATACTCAAGACTGGGAAGAAAAGGAGGTCTAATTGTACTTACAGTTCCACATGGCTGGGGAACCCTCAGAATCATGGCGGGAGGCAAAAGACACTTCTTACATGGTGGCAGCAAGAAAAAAAAGAGGAAGATGCAAAAACGGAAACCCCTGATAAAACCGTCAGATTTTGTGAGACTTATTCAGTACCACGAGAACAGTATGAGGGAAACCACCCCGTGATTCAAGTGCTCTCCCACCAGGTCCCTCCCACAACACATGGGAATTATGGGAGTACAATTCAACATGAGATTTCAGTGGGAACACAGAGCCAAACCATATCATTCTGACCCTGGCTTCTCCAAATCTCACATCCTCGTATTTCAAAACCAATCATGCCTTCCCAACAGTCCCCCCCTAAAGTCTTAACTCATTTCAGCATTAACCCAGAAGTTCACAGTCCAAAATTTTATCTGAGACAAGGCATGTCCCTTTTGCCTATGAGCCTGTGAAATCAAAAGCAAGCTAGTCACTTTGTAGATACAATGCGGGTACAGGTATTGGATAAATACAGCCATTCTGCATATGAGAAACTGGCCAAAACAAAGGAGTTACAGAGCCCATGCAAATCTGAAATCCAGTGGGGTGGTCAAATTCTAAAGCTCCAAAATGATCTTCTTTAACTCCAAGTCTCACAACCAGGTCTTGCTGATACAACAGGTGGGTTCCCAAGGTCTTGGGAAGCTCCACTCCTGTGGCTTTGCAGGATGTAGCCTCCCTCCTGGCTGCTTTCATGGGCTGACATTGAGAGTCTGCAGCTTTTCCAGGTGCATGGTGCAAGCTGTTGATGAGTCTACCGTTCTGGGGTCTGGAGGATGGTGGTCTTTTTCTCACAGCTCCACTAGGACTAGGCAGTGCTCCAGGAGGGACTCTGTGTCGGGGCTCCAAACCCATATTTCCCTTCTGCACTGCCCTAGCAGAGGTTATCCACAAGGGACCCACTCCTGCAGCAGAATTCACAGCGCTGGCCAGGACTACAATAATCTCAAGAATGGAATGGGATTGGATCTAATTCCCAACTCACTTACACAGTGGCCATTGGCAAGCTTTGGTTCTTCAGTAGCAGTGGGCTGAAAATATCAGGTGCTTGCCATTTGAGATTCCCCATAGGATACTTTGTAACACATCCCAGCTTCCGTCAGAGTAAAGGAGAGACACCCAAGACAGAAACCACAGTTATTTTGTAATTAAATCTTAGGAATGATATTCCATCCCTTCTGCCGCATTATATTTAGCAGAAGTAAGTAAAAAAGTCCAGCTCATTCTCAAGGGATGCAAGTTGTGCAGGATAGGAATGGCAGGATGTGGAATCATTGAGGGTCCCTTGAGAGGCTGCCTACCAAAACTAATCTTTGAAACAGTCATAAAAACAATGCAGGAAATGTACTTTTAAAAAGATGTGCCACGCACAGAGGAACAAAGATAAGAATGACAGTAGCTTTCCTCATTGGAACAAATGTCATTGAGAAGACAGCAGAGCAACAGCTTTAAAGTACTGGGGACAGGAAGAACTGTCAACAAAGTATTCTATACTCAGCAAAAGTATCTGTCAAAAACAAACCTGTGATATTAAGTTCTTTACATTACTACACGTTATGATAATTTGTTATGCAGCACATATAAATAATACATACTGGTTTTGAGAAATGTGATATGATATGCTTTAGTATAGCTTTCTTCATATTTCTTGTACTCAAGGTTCATTAAACTTCTGTGGATTCATAGATTGTATCCATTAAAATTTCCAGGATATCATGGTTTTTATCAAATTATACTTTTGTGGGTTGATAGTTATATGAGGTTTGGAAAATATACGGTCATTGTTCTTCAGGTTGTTTTTTTTTCTACTTCCCTTTTCTTTGGAGGCTCCAAATATAACCATAACGGTATATTTGAATTTGTCCCACAGCTAGATGTTCTATTTACTTATTTAATCATTTTCCCCTCTGTCTCATTTTAAATAGTTTCTATTGCTATATATTCAACTTCACCAGCTTTTTCCCTTGCAATGTCCAGCATGCCATTAATCACATCCACAGTACTTTTCTTCTGAGACTTTGCAATTTCTATCCCTAGATTTTCAATTTCAGTGTTTTACTTTTACATCTTCTGTGTTGCTACATAACATTTAGAGCATATGAAATACCATTACAATAATTGTTTTAGTGTTTTTTTATTACTAATTCTAACACATGCGTCAGTTCTGCATCAGTTTAGATTAATTTATTTCTCTCTTCATTATGGGTCCTATTTCCCTGTTCTTTGCACGCTTGATAAGTATCTTTTAGATGCCAATCTTTTTGAACTTTACCTGATTGAATTTTGGATAATTTTGTATTCTTGTAAGAATGATTGAGCCTTATTCTGAGATACTTAATTACCTAGAAATAGGATCTCTTTGAATTGTACATTTTTCTTTTCTTTT
>NW_012109696.1:3358144-3359316 GCF_000951045.1 Mandrillus leucophaeus | reverse complement strand
TGTGTGTGTGTGTGTGTGTGTGTGTGTGTGTGTGTGTGTGTGTGTCTAGATAGATAAGTAGATACTCATGGAGTTGTAAGGGTTTTTCAGAAGATCATCTATCCATACACTCAGGTTTACAAAGCAGTAACTCCTGAAGACCAGAATTTACCCAGTGTTATGTTGTACAGGTGGAAGAAAAAAATCTAAGTTAGACCAAGGTCCTCTTGACCCCATGTCCAGTGAATTTCCTAGGATCAGCCACTCCATCAACTGGTAATTAAAGGATTTTAAGCAGATGTTGTCATTAGAAGAACAATTTTCTGTTTAATTTTCCAAATGGAAGATGCAAGAATGTGGATTATTTCTAGAAAATTGTGTCCTCAATGTTTTGAAGTTCAATTTTTAAGATAAATAATGAAACTACTTCCTAATCTTGGGTTTCAGAAATGAAACCATGACTCGCTGATAAAACCACAGTCAGGTACTGAGCCTATCATGTCCCAAATAACTCAAAGGAAAGAACAGGGTCTGCAACCACTTGCATGTCCTGTGATGATACCGGCATGGTGCCCGCACACAGCAGGAGCTCAGTAAACACCTGGCAACCGGGCTGAATGTGAGGCTTTGAATTACTGGTTTGTTTCATTCGTAGCTTCTGCCACTGCCATATTCTAACTCATGTACTAACAGGACAAATTATTCATAGTATTCCCTAGTAGGCCTGGGCAATGTAAACCCTACAAAGGTAATGAAATGACGTATTAACATAAACATTTTATTTTGTCCCAAATTTTCTTCCCTCTGTCCCTCTCCTTTCTTCTCTTTATCTTTTTCTCTCTCTTTTCCTTATCCTCTTATTCCTCTTCTCTCTCCTCTTTTTCTTTCTCTGCCTGTCTGCCTCTCTCTCTGTCTCTGCTTTTTTCTCTCTTATTCATTTTGTCACTTCCCTTTTGCCTATGGGGTATACTTTGGCTCATGCCCCATCATTGGATGTCTATGCTTAAGGAAAGTGAGAGAAAAGAAAAAGTCCTGGTGCCTCTGTTTACATAAACTTGTCTGCTGTGTTCTCTTGGAAGGGTGAAACAGTGCTTTCAAAAAAATTCACTTCTACCATAAAGGCTAACTTTCCTAACACTTCTAATTTGTCTTTTCTCTGCCATGTGTGTTTTCTGGGTTACTGGAATGAATAT
>NW_012109696.1:3353494-3355434 GCF_000951045.1 Mandrillus leucophaeus | reverse complement strand
GGAAACAAATACATTCCCTGGGTCCTTAGGAGGGCTAGGTATTTTCTGTTTTCCTCTTGGATGGTTTATTTCTCTGTGCTTAGTTTCCTCACCCCATGCACCTATGCTGCCGAGTCCTCGGGGGGCACTGCTGTCTGTCTGCCATGCGTTCACGCAATGCAAAGGCCACACTCTCACCTCTTCCCTCTGCCCCGTGAATCTTATCTACTGTGTTGTCCTTGGACTCTTAACTGTCTTCAATTGGTAATTTTATTAAATTAAAAATCAAAATTTTACTCAACGCAGTACTCTTTCCTTAATTCTGTACTTCAGTTAATCACAATAAATATTTTTTGGTCCGAGAATGATGTTTGGTCTGAGAATGATGTTGGGGATTGATACGAGGTAGTCCTTTTTATATAAAACTTTAGGTTACAGAGTAACCCTACATCCTTTCAAGATTCTCATGTTGCGGGAAGTGTATCATTATATTGGTCTTGTTTTTATTTTCAGCCAGAAATAATTTTCTTCTCACATTATCAAAAGACTGAGGCTGTGTGAGTAGTTTTTAAAAAACTACATGATAACTGAAAGTATATTGTAATGTGGCCAAATCACTCAGGGTATCTGTGTCTAGATCAGTTTTTCATTTGTTTCATGTGTGTTGCAAAAAGAAATTAATGAGATGTTGATTGAAATTTGGTCCTTTGACTCTAGTGTCTATACAGATAAATTAATTTTTATAAAGAAATTATATACAGCTTGTTATTCATTGAGATATAAAAATTGCACATATTCAATTTATAGTCAATTTATATTTTTATTTGCCATTTTGTTTTATTAAGATTTACGCTAAGTTCTCCTGAATATAGTTATTTGAAACTGTCACAACTAATACATGAAGTCATTCTTATATCAGATTCTGCTTTTCTTATCTTTACTTCAAATATTTGTATTTTTACTATTTTGCTAAGTTTAAAAATATTTTAGAGTATATATTACAAAAAAGTTATACCTAAAACCTTGATAGGACTTTGTCTTTTATTATATTAACCTTTTCCAAATTGTAAGGTTCAGCGGCTCCCATCTATCAATGTCTAACTTAATAGATCCAATCACTAGTTCTAAGTTTATTTTAATTACAACTTTAAGCTGGGTTGTTACATTAGCACTTGCATTTGTTCTTTGTTTAAATATTCTTTAAATGATAAAACTCTCAAGGCATTTCTTAAGACTATGGCTACTAAATGACCTTAATGGATATTATGCAACAGAGAAATAACAAATTATAAGCAAAACTTATGGGATACTTTGAGAATTATTTTATACAAATATTTGGGAAAGTAATGTGAAATACAATATTATCTCTTACATCTGAAAATAATAACTTAGACTTATTTTTAGACAATCACAGCCAAACCGGTCCAACTATAACCAGACGTATCTGAAAAAGTCTCATTCTCAAAGTGTACGAGTTTAGCTTCCCAAAATTGTTTGCACTAAGCCTAGCCAGTGGAGTGGAGAGACAGAATTTTTTAATCACTGGGATTATATGGATAGGGCCTTAAATGCCTCATTAGAGTTTCTCTCTCTCTGTCTCTCCCTCTGAAGCAGAGAGAGCATCAACCACGTGTCACAGAAGCTAGACAAGTGCAGGGTCTGTTCTCCGTGACGGTGAAATGAGCAGGAGCAGAGGGTGGTAAGGCTTCCAGAACATTCCTGCCTGCGAGCTCCCATTGGCCCTCCCACTCAGAGCAATGAATAGCATCGTGCTCACATCGTTTTAGACAGTCAGCTTTCAAGCCGACAGACATGGAAGTGCACAATTCAAACCACCTCCCCAAAATGCACATGTTTTTGTCGTCTCGTTCCTGGCCTCTTCTGGAGGGTCCTGGTTTGGCCCTCAGTGATATGTACTAATTAGCTACACAATACTAAAGTACAGTTGTGATGTTTCTTTT
>NW_012109696.1:3341452-3351917 GCF_000951045.1 Mandrillus leucophaeus | reverse complement strand
TTTTTTTTTTTCAGACCAAGTCTCACTGTGTTGCTCAGGCTGGAGTGCAATGGCATGATCTTGGCTAACTGCAACCTCTTACCCACCCGGTACTAGAAGTGCTCCCAGCTCAGTAATCATTATTACAAATCAAAAATATCCCCAGACATTACCAAAAGCCCCCAGGGGAAGCAAAGTAACCCTGGGAAGTTATGGATCTATCTAATAGGATTAAAAACATTTCAATAATATACAGAATTTCAACATCAGTTTAGAAAGTATATTGGTATATTGCTACAACTTTGTTAATGGACAAAATATATTCATGTACTTGATGTTTTCCTTTTCAAGGTATTTTTTAACTTGGGGCAGCTCTGATAAAAGTTCCCCTTGACCCATTGATGGCTCTCCTGTGATGGGTTCTTTGAGAGTGCCAGTGGGGTTGACTGGACGCCTGCGTCTCCAGTGGCACTGTGGGGCATTTACACCAGAGCAAAGTGATATCACCAATTCAGCCAGGAAGGCAGGGAAGGTCATCCATGTGGATGAGGGACAACCTCAGAGTTTGCCCACCAAGAACCCCAATCTACAGCCCCGGGTCACTGCTTCAGGAGAGCAGGGCACCGATCCTAGGTGGGCTTCAATCCAAACTGAAGGCACCTAAAGGAGGGCGTGCGATGTGCCTCTCTCTTTTCTTTAATACAGCCTGTCATCTTCATTTCTAACAGTAGATTTTTGAAAAGGCAATTCGGACAACATTCAGAGAAGAGTATCCCTAAAAGTGAGAGGCCATGGGCTGTGCCATGTGGGAAGACAAGCCACGCTCAGTTAGCACCTGCGTGGCGTGGCAGAAGCCCTGGATTCTGAGGGTGTCCGGAAGCTCTCATGGACTAATGGCATCCTCCTCCTGAGCATGGGCTTCGATGTACTTTGGACGTGTGTCCTTGCCCAGATTTTACATTGAAATGGAATCCCCAGTGTTGGAGGTGGGGCCTGGTGGGAGGTGATTGGATCATGGGGACGGATTTCTTATGACTGGTTTAGCACCATCTCCGTTGATACTGTCCTCGTGAGGGTGGAGTGATTTCTTGTGAGATCTGGTCATGTAAAAGCGTGCGGTGCCTCCCCCCACTCACGTTTTCTCCTGCTCTGGCCGTGTGATGTGTCTGTTTCCTCTTCACCTTCTGCCATGACTAAGTTTTCTGTGGCCTCCCTAGAAGCGGAGCAGAAGCTGCTATGTTTCCTGAACAGCTGGAAGAACTGTGAGCCAATTAAACCTCTTTTCTTTACAAATTACCCAATCTTAAGTATTCCTGTAGAGTAATGTAGGAATGGCCTAGTCCAGGCTTCTACAACAGCACAATGAGGATGACCTTTCAGTCTTTCTGAGAGAGGTGAGTGTGGAATAACACATTCCACAGGTAGGTACACATTCTTCTTCCTCTGGCCTCAAATCTGTCTCAATGAATTTCCTTTATTTATATAAATGTCTCTGTATGCATTTTATACATATGGAGAAGGAACCTGCATTGTTTAACACAATCAATGGCAGACGAGGGAACACAGCCATTACTATTAGTGTTTAGGGGGCTACCTAGCAGAGAGGGGCTACCTGTGCTCCCCAGGTGAGCAGAATGAGGATTAACACATGAAATCTTCGTGCAATATACCTTAAAGGTGTACAAGTGTGACCCAGTCCAATCCTAATGGCTTTCTTCTCCATCTCAGGATTTCTCTGGGTTCAGAAGTGACTTTCCTGTCATAGGCACCATAGATCACTGTGACCCAACGAACCACAAAATCTGTTCCAGTGCTTGGCTATCATGGTTGATGGACTGTGAATGCAGAGAAGCAGAAAATAAGCTCTGCACTCTGGCACTTAATCAAGCAAAGGCTTAACAGTTTAATAAGTCTATAACTTTCTCCCCTTCAGTAATAGTGGAGCAGTGCCACAATATTGGCTCAGCCAAAGGTTGATATGTCATCCGGTAGATAACCTTGTCCATATTTGACAATAAAGTCATGGTTGGAATTTACCTGCATGGATCTCCGATTTTTCTTTTCTTCTTGCTTCTTAGCCATATGGTAACAGTTTACGTCTGCAATTCCCGCATGTGTGTACACTCACACACACACACACACACACACACACACACACACGGGGAGGCACACATGCAACTTTGCTATATCAGGTGCAGAATTCTTCAATCAAGTCTAGAGTTCCATAAAATTTTCCTTATGAAATTACAAAGAAATTTATTACTTCCTTCCTGAGACCTCCATCCCACCCCTGACTTCCCCGGAACACTGGCGCCTGGTCCATCTCTTCTGCTTTCACAAACGAACTGGAGGAAAAAAGTGGAGTGGCAGTAATTGGCTTGAGAACACCTGTTTGGAGTCACCTTTGCATCTACTGTCTACCCGCTAAGCCTTTGTCCATCATGGTGCTGACTACCTTATTGGCTCTGTCACCTGCTCTGACCCCCAAGGACCTCTACACTCTGGATCCAGGGATGCTTTTCTCCAGGTTGTGTGGTGCAGGTTTCCCAAAACATGATTGAGATGTCAAAGTGGTGGGTTCAGAGAACATTGCAGTTTTAGCCACAACACACAGGAACCAGATTGTCCCATAAGCACGTGGCAAGCCTGGATGATACCCATTGCCACTCCCCTTATGTGGCAAGTCCACCTTTGGTGTCCAGCCTCCTGTTCTCCCCAGATAAGAGTCTGAATCAACCCAAGCCACACACACTTGTCTACCTATGGTGACCTTCACCTGAGCAGAATCAAGGACATTTCCATCTCTTCCTAAAGACCTGTTTGTCCTACACTACCTTCCTTCCCACCATGACCATTCCACATGCCAGGGCTGTAGAGGGAAGCCGACTTGGTCAGACTCACCCAGGGCAGGGAGTGGCTACTTACGATACATTTTCATAAAAATTATTGTCAGAGCTAATGTAGATCTTCTTGAAGGTGACTTTGTGTGCCTCAGCTTATTTGTTTTTTTAAGTTAAGATCCCATTCAGTAACCTATGCAAAACTTCTGTAGACACATACACACACACACACACACACACACACACACACACACACACAAATATTGCACATTAAACAGAGCAATAAATGATGCAAATGTTTAAATAAAAATGCTTTGGACCCTCTTATATCTATAGAGTGGGCCCTTACTTGTACTAAGCTTATCTTTTAATTTTTATTATTTTCAGTTAGTGTATTTTATATGTTTGCTTTTTACATTTTTGCATGTTTTTTTTCCTTTTGGGACAGGGTCTCTGTTTGTTGTCCAGGCTGGAGTACAGTGGCACAATCTTGGCTCACTGTAGCCTCAACCTCCAGGGTGTAAGTAATCCTCCCACCTCAGGCCCCTGAATGGTAATTTTAAAAAATTTGTTTCAGAGATGGGGTCTCACTATGTTGCCCAGTCTAGTCTCCAGCTCCTGGGCTCAAGTGACCCTCCTGCCTAGGCCTCCCAAAGTGCTGGAATTACAGACATGAGCCACCATGCGACTGTGGTATTGAATTTCTCTCTCTGTATTACTTTCTTCTCCTCCTTGAAAAGTTTCTTTGGCTCAGTCCTAGATATGAACATTTCTTAGTAGAAGAGTCGCGGGTAATAGTAGCGTCTTTGGTATTCCTTATTGTGGGCATATAATTCTAAAATGGTTATGAAACTATACTCTCAAAACCTAGAATGAGCTGCCCTCGGTTGTCTACTACTTTATATGCAGAGCAAGATTTAGATCATATTGCCATAGGTTTAGTATAATTAGTATTTGTTTCATTTCTAGTGGGATTTTAATTAGAAACACAATTGCAAGGGTGCCATTTGTCAAAACATACAAAGAAAAATTTTAAAACAGGAGTATCCGTTAACCCAAAAATTATTTTTCTAAGATGCTTTTCCTGAAGAAATATTTAATGATACACAAAATATATAAGAAGAAATATATTGTTAATTCAAGGTAATGTATAATATAAAACATTAGAGACAACCTGAACTGTAATAATGATGAAAGTTTAATTAGTAGTCTTAAAATGGAATGCTAAAGAATTGTTTATAGTGTCTGCAAAATATCTAATGGTATACAAATTATCCATTAGTAGCCAGCCTTGGTGGCTCATGTCTATAATCTTAATATTTTAGGAGTCCAAGCTGGGTGGATCGCTGGAGCCCAGTAGTTCCAGATCAGCCTGGAGGACACAGGGAGACCCTTTCTCTACAGAAAAATTTAAAAAAATAGCGAGCATGGTAGTGCATGCCTGTAGTCCCAGCTACTTGGAAGACTGAGGTAGGAGAATGGCATAAACTCAGGAGGTTGAGACTGTAGTGAGCTGTAATCCTGCCACTGGACTCCAGCCTTGGAGACACAGCAAGACCTTGTCTCAAAAATAAATAAATACAAAAAATAAAAAATCATTCATCATAAAACAGTGAAAAATAATTATTTTATTGGTACAGTTATTTTGTTTGTGTTACGTATGTATAAAAATGACTAAAAGGTCATCACCAAATTATTAAAAGTGCTTGTCTCTAAGTCAGGGGATTGCACATGATTTGCTTTTTTATGCCCTTCTATATTGTGCTACTTTATTTATAATAAGTGCAGATTCTTTAGATTGATAACTGTTGAGACAATATTGTGTAATGCAGCCTTCTCAACCGGAAGCAATTTTGACCCCAGGGAACATTAGTGGCATCTGGAGACATGTTCGGTTGTTACAAATGGGGCAGTGACATGCTGCTGGAAATTGGTGGATAACGTCCAGGGACACTGCTAAACATACAACACACAGAACAACTCTTCACAACAAAGAATCATCTGGCTCAAAATGGCAGCAGGACTGAGGTTGAGAAACCCTGAAATAGGAAGGAGTACAGGCTCAGAAGCCAGACTAGCTAGTGTCAAATCCCAACTCTGTCACTTCATAATTGCACGACCTCAGGTGCATTGCGTGTCCTGCTGGTGACTCAGTTTCCACTTCTGGCAAATGAGGATAATAGCAACACCCTTCTCACAGGAAAGTCATAGGGCTGAATTTGTTAATAAAGGCAAAGTGCTCAGAAAAGTGCATGGTTCACAGTCAGCACTGAGCAAATGTAAATATGTTCCTAGGGTTTTATTTACATATGTATACACATACACACATATATACACACGTATGTATATAAATATATAAAAATGCATATATGTATACACATACATGTATATAAACACATATATGTACACATATAAACATGTACACATGCAACATATATGTTTATATGCACACAACACATATGCACATGTGCATGTATACAACATATGTATGCAAATGTACATAAACACACACATGTATATGCATGCATGTGACACATATGTACACATATACATGCATGTATATAACATGTTTATATATACATACATTTGCAACACTTTATTTCAAAAGTGTGAAAAATACAAAAAGAACCAGTAATAATAAAGGAAACATTCAAAATTATTGAGTGATATTTCATCTTATTTCATCTTCAGATTCTTTTTAAAACTTAATCATATTAAACTTAAATAAGACATCACTGATAGGGTTGGGCTTCTCAGCTTCCCTTTCTGTTCCAATTTGCCTCCTCCCTTTCTCCTCAGGGATGACCTGATCAGGAATTTTGTATGCAATTCTAATCCATTTGTTCTGCTTTATCACAAATATATGTGTCTCTAAGCTAGCTATCTGTTTATTCATCATCTAATTATGATGTGTATTTTTAAATTTCCAAATACTTTTTGTTACTTATCAAAATATTAATTTGTTCTGTCCTTCAAAAGAAGGCAAGGACCTAGCATGGTTTAATTTTACTCCAACACTACCTCTGCCTTTGCATATTTCTGCATTTTTTGTTCAATTTTTAGTCAAAAATAAATGATTTTATAATCAATAATTGGTTCCATTATTAATATAATGTTGTCAGTTTACTTGTTTGTCTCTGCTCATTTTTTATCTCATTTCTTCCTTTTGAAATATGTTCTTAATGAATTATATTATTTGGTAACTGTCTTAATTCTTTAGTAGGGCCCATAAGTGGCATACTCTTATCATCTTTGCAACCCTGGAAATGTCTTTATTTTCCTCCACATTTTAAAAATAGAACAAATGGATGAGAAAGTGGGTCCATCATTATTTTCCTCAGCATGTTGAAGATTTTACATGATTTTCCAGCAGACGTTGTGAAGTCAATGCCTAATGTCAATGTGGTTATTTACACTGGTAATTATGAAGTTGTTCTTTCAGATCTTTACTATATTCTATGATTATTCCCTTTATAATTTATTTTATGTAGTTTTTTTAAACATATATCTAATGTGGACTTATTTATTCTACTCACCACCACGTATATGCTGAATGTCTAAAAACCATTGAAAAATTGCATGACTGCTGTCAGTTCAAACACTGTACCTCCATCATATCTTTGTTTCTTTTTATTTAACTATTTTTGGCTTTTTTCCTTTTGCCATGTGTTCTTATCCATGTCTTCATGTTAACTAATTCTCTTTTCAATTGTGTTTAATAAAGAATTTATCTTTTTTTTGGCAGGGTCTGGCTTTTGTCACTCAGGCTGGAGTGCAGTGGTGTGATTACAGCTCACAGCAGCCTCAACCTCCTGGGTTCAAATGATTCTTCCCCCTCAGCTATAGCTGGAACTGCAGGAACCCACCACCACACCCAGCTAATTTTTGTACAGAAGGGGTTTTGCCGTGCTGCCCAGGCTGATCCCTAACCCCTGGGCTCAAGCGATCCACCCACCTTAGCCTCCCAGTGTGCTGGGATTACAGGTGTAAGCCAATGTACCTGGCAAGAATTTTTATTTTATATCAAGTTTCTTCTTCATTAAAA
Source organism: Mandrillus leucophaeus (assembly GCF_000951045.1). Classification (NCBI taxonomy): domain Eukaryota; kingdom Metazoa; phylum Chordata; class Mammalia; order Primates; family Cercopithecidae; genus Mandrillus; species Mandrillus leucophaeus. The sequence goes on along the minus strand of NW_012109696.1, from coordinate 3,345,053 downwards.
ATAAATTGAGGTCTATTTTTATTTCCAGGAATTTTAATTGATTGTTTTTGCTATAAAGTGCATTTTACATTTATGTTATACTTGTCTCTTCATCTCTTGAGTAATTCCGCACACATTATTAAAATTATTTTCACATTATTGTACTATTTTCCTTTTCTGGTGAAATTTTTCTCTCTTTGGGCAAGGATATTTTTTGTTTTGGTTTGGTTTTCCTAACCTCTCAGCTTCACATTTTTCTGTGTGTATTGAAATATGTTGTGAAGCTTCATGATGAGCAGATACTACTTTTGAGGCAGTTTAGAACCAGATCATGAGCTGGTGGCTTTAGATCTTAATCCTTTTTCCATGCTTGGACCATGACCTGACCTGGCTGTTAGGTTCCGTTGCTGCTGGGTTTTCCTGCCACTGCAGACAAACTGTTTACTTTCAGGCACAGCCTTGGATAGTTGCAGATTTTTAAGGGCCCTCTTTATAAAAAATTTATCTATTCCACATCATTCAATTGTTTTCCACATTTTTTATTTCTGTCCAGAGCCCAGCAAGCTTGCGACTGAATTCCCTTCTCATTGCTCCGTATTTAAGTCTCTCTTTCTCCTCTTACTTGTCTTCTCTTTCCCTTCCTTACTTCTTTTCTGCAATGCCTTTCAGTTACCTAACATATATTAGTTAACTAATATATAGTTTAAGGCCTGAAAGTAAAATCAATCAATCTATCTATCTATCTATCTATCTATCTATCTATCTATCTATCTATCTATCTATCTATCATCTACTGATTACCTCTCTCTGTTTCTATCATCTATCTATCTATCTATCTATCATCTATCTATGTATCTATCTATCTATTATCTCTCTATGTATCTATCTATGTATCTATTCTCTATTATCTATCTATTATCTATCTATCTATTATCTATCTATCTATTATCTATCTATCTATTATCTATCTATCTATCTATCTAGTCAAAGCCATGTGTTTTAATCAGGGCTTGGGGTTTCTGCTTTGTAAAACACTCACTAACTCGTTAGAGTCTTGCAATATAAACATACAGTTAAGTCAATATACCATTTGGCTATTTTCATTTTTCTAGCTGATTCTAAAAAATATTTGGATGTTTTTTCCACTTGATTTCTACTGTCTTCCATGATCTTGGGTCACTAAAGGCCAATACCAATGTTAATTCTTCATACTCTTGCTTACTTCATTGTGGCCAATTATTCTAGCTTCATTTATTAGATCCCTCTTTGAGCCAAATGGACTTACAGTATTGTCTTGTTCTCCCTTTTATACTTTGCTTTAAGTTGCATGGTGGTGTGTATAGTGGGGACTCAACAGAGAGTGGGGACTCATTAGTTAAAAATCGCACAATCTAAAAATACGTATTTTAGTATTCTAACTATGCTTATTCAGATCCCTCCCAATATTATTCTTAAATTATTGTCTGCTGGTTCCTTTGCTTTTCTATATGTCATATTGTTAAAACCACCAGGACGAGGGCCTTTGTAGCTTCAGTTTGTTGTGCTTAGTCAGGCAGCATGCTTATCTCTAGGAAAGTAACAAGTAACACACTGCCTGCTTTTCAATCATGTTTCTCCAGTTTTCTCAACCCTGCGGGAGATTTTTTTTTCCAGCTGATCAAGTTTAGTTAACCCTTCAAGCCTCATTTAAAATCTTCTCACATTATCTTCTAATTCCACTTTAACACTGGCCGATCATTTTCCCATGGGTTTCCCTTCTTGATTCCTTTTTCAGTCTTATCTAAAAGTCCCTCTCCTTTCGTCTTTTCCATAACATGGCCTGTAGGAATTGGAGCCAGGAGACCACAATGACTTATTGTGTGGTTCAGGGACTCTCTCAGCTAATCCAGAGTTGAGTCTCCTTATGTGTAAATTGGGTGAAATGATAAATTTCATCACTCTCTTTAAGAGTTAGGTAGGGATATTCAGGACAACACTTCAATGTAAGCTCCTCCTGGAACTCCCAGGAGCTCCCCTACCTGCTACTTCATTCAGAATCATGCACCAGACTCATCCTCACAGCAAACGTTTTACAATACCTCCTGTCATTGACAGACTCTTCATCATGACCATCGAGTTGTGTGTTCTATGATACATTTTTCTCTATATGCTCTTATTAATTTTATTCAACCATCATTTTAACCCAGTTCATTTAGTCATGATTATGGTGAGTTGTTCCACCTAGGGTTTATTTAGATTCTTTAGTTAGCACAACATTTTGCTCATATTGGTCTACACATCAACTCTGTACTCATTAATTTACTTTCATTCTTCCTGCCTTGCATTCTTTAACTGGTATTTCAGCAGGGATGTATCTATCATTGGTCGGTTATCTGGTTTTTATTTGGCTGAACATGTGTCCGAGGTGCAAGTTTCCAAATGTTCTAAACTTGAGCAAGGGCCTCATTTTCACTCCCTATTTGGCCTCATGGGCACTAAGGTCCAAGCACTGAGCTCCTAATGGATACATTCCACCTTCACACCCCATTTGGATCCCTCCAGGCTGCCATGGACATGGCTCACCTTATCGCAATTAAAATTCCCTCTTTGCTACCCAGAGATGCTTCTACTTTGCTAGTTTACTAAGGCATTTATCAAGAAAAACAAAACTGTATTCAGCATTTCTAGGTGTCCACAGTAGAAAAAATCCACATAAGGATACTTTTCTTGTTGCTAGGCCCAGAAATCTCCAAGATGATGCCCTGAAACCAGATAGCATCTAGCCGAAAGAGGGGAATCATCCTTAGTAGAGAATAATACGTTTGCAAGAACAGAGAGAGTGGAAGATTGGTTCCTTCAGGGACTGGCACTAAATTTAGATGTAGGGAAAGATGAAACTACAGTTATAACCTTTGTCAAGATCCCAATGGCTTTTAAAGAATGAGTTCATGTCCTTTACAGGGACATGGATGAAGCTGGAAACCATCATCCTCAGCAAACTAGCACAGGAACAGAAAACTACACACCGAATGTTCTTACTCATAAGTGGGAGTCGAACAATGAGAACACATGGACACAGGGAGGGGAACTTCACACACCGGGGCCTGTCAGGGGGTGGGGGGCAAGGGGAGGGAGAGCATTAGGACAAATGCCTAATGCATGCAGGGCTTAAAACCTAGATGACAGGTTGATAGGTACAGCAAACCACCATGGCATATGTGTACCTATGTAACAAACCTGCACGTTCTGCTCATGTATCCCAGAACTTAAAGTAAAATAATAAAAAAAAGGAATAGCAAGGAGTGTGAATCACATTCTGAAGGATGTAGGGTGTGTGTTTAAAACTGTAAAGTGGACATCTTAGAAAGATATTCTATCATGAATGGATTAGAGGGGATATGGGATTTAAGACAGGGAGATGACCTAGGACCTGTTTTAAAAATCTAAGAAAGAAACAAAGATGACCCTGAATGTATAGGAAAAGCCATGATTCCTTCTTCAGTAGGGCAATCAAGGCTTTTTAAATTCAGCAACCAGCTGCTCTTCTTGATGGGCTGGTAGGAAGGTTCCAATGGATATGAAAGGCGATGTGATGGGGAATAAAGAGAAGTTTGGGATCATTGTGATCGTCCCATAGCCTGTT
>NW_012109696.1:3338706-3341201 GCF_000951045.1 Mandrillus leucophaeus | reverse complement strand
GACAGTGCGAGACTCTGTCTCCAAAAATAGAAAAAAAAAAAAAAAAGAAGAAAGAAAACACAATTAGTTATTGTCTAGGAACATAAATCTAAATCGAGGATGCCTGTAGAGTTGTGAGCAGGATATGTGGATGAAGAAAAATCTGACGTGCTGTTTTCCTCTCTGTGTCTTGGAATTGCAAATGTAGTATTTCCATCCCCTCTCTAATCTTTCTCTCTGTTATTTACCTAAAGGTTGTGACTTTCTGAAGATTGAGAATAAAGTCCTCCTCCTCATGATATTTCATCTATTGCAGGTATATTTGAACATAATGTAATATAAATTATAGGTGGTAAAAAATAACTCCTGGTGTATTAATAAATTAATTTCCATTTTCTCTGACTTGACCAGAACTCAATCTACATAAGGACAGTGATCTCTGTCAGTTCACGATGGATTTTCAACATCTAGAGCAAGGCCTAGCACAACTCAGGTACTCAAGATATATGTGTCGAATGAATGGATGTGGTCCTAATGCTTACGCACCATCTTACCATCACAAAATGATTGCTGTGTATACCTGTCAGTCTATGGATGCAGACTTGAAAATGTCTCACAATTAGGGTTATTGGCAAGTAAATGTTGTATATCACTTTTCTCTCCCATTTCTAGCATCAGACTATTCTGTTTCTTTTCAAATTGAATTCAAATGTTCCTTAGAAACTCACAGATGATTTCAGAAGAAGAATATTATTTTTTTACACGTCAAAGAGAAGAATATTCAGCTGGAATCTTTAAGGTAATTTTCATTAAGCGTTTTGTTTGATAGTATGAAAACAGATGGAAAGAAAGCATCTTCCTCTCCTCTTCATGCTGCACTGGAAGTAAAAATTTGGAAAGTTGTCATAAGATGAGGTCTATAAAAACAATTTAGGTTGATTTAACAGTTGGTTAAGCAATTCTTTCCGTTCCTTTTTGCATCATCAGAAACTAAGATGGAAGCTTTCTCTCTGAGTGTTAATTACTCTTTTTTATTACAGTCATAGCACGTAAGATCTTCCCTGTGCTTCAGTCTTCTCTGTAATTCAATGTTACGGTTAAAACATTTATTTCTGCCTTGCCAAAGGTTTTCTTTTGCATCTCCCCCAGGAAAACTGCCTCCACTTCTCATTAAGAATTTAGAAGCCAACAAGTCTCTGATGGGCACCTCTGCTCCCGACGTGGCATCACTGTATCCTCTCCATTGACTCCATCGCCAAGCCCCTTAACACTTAAAGATTTTTACCATTGCTGGGCACTTCGTCAGGTCCACCTGACTATTTCTGTTTTCAGTATAAGGCAATGTATTTTCTTTACGGAATACCTGGAGGCTACAAAAAATGCATACAAATACAAATGAAAATTAACTATAGTTATATCATCAACAGAAATACTCAATTATTTCTGGAGATATAGCTGGTTTCTGGATGGAGTCTCACTCTGTCACCCAGGCTGGAGTGCAGTGGCATGATCTCGGCTCACGGCAAACTCCACCTCCCAGGCTCAAGTGATGCTCCTGCCTCAGCCACAGGCACGTGCCACCATGCGCAGCCAATTTTTGTATTTTTAGTAGAGAGGTGGTTTCACCATGTTTGTCAGGCTGGTCTCGAACTCCTGACCTTATGTAATCTACCCGCCTTGGCCTGCCATAGTGCTGGGATTATAGGCGTGAGCCACCGTGCCTGGCCTGGATATGTATTTTTGAAAGTGTGTTTAACCAGATTTTATATAAAGGCTTTATACTATTGTAATCTGTATAGGGCTTTTCCTACTATACAGAAATATGCTTTGAAAGTGTCACTTAGCTCACAAGTAGCAGCATCTTCTAAAGGTGGATGGAGGTTATTTAACCAGCCCTTTAATACTGGATATGGATGTCATGCCATTAAAATGTTTTATCATAAGTAATGATGCTTGGATTATCTTTTTCAATACATGTCTGTTTTTATCTCTGGAAATTTCGTCAACACACCTTACTAAAGATCTACATCTTTTAGGAACAGTTACTCATTATCAAAATGTTTTTTGCTTTTCTTCATTTTTGTAGAAATAATTATTTTCTCTTAGGGTGTTATATTAAGAATGAGGGATTTATCTCAGTAACATAAATCTTAAATGTCTTATCATTTAGTTGATTTTTGTTTGAACCAGAAGTTACAGCAAATCACACACACACACACACACACACACACACAAACACACAGTTTGAGTCTACATACCCAGAAACACAGTTCTCTCTCTCTTTCTCCTCCTTCATTTAGAACTTTCCCTGACTTTGCTGTCCCTTCTATGGCTGACACAACGCAGCTCTGAGCCAAAATGCAAGCCAGGGAGCATGGGAGCAGGCAGTGCAGGGTAATAGGTGCTATCCTTGAGAGAGCTTTGCCCAGCTCCCTGAAGATGCTCTGTGAGGCACGGTGTAGCCACTGTGGCATGGGAGCAGGCAGTGCAGGGTAATAGGTGCTATCCTTGCCCAG
>NW_012109696.1:3329196-3338526 GCF_000951045.1 Mandrillus leucophaeus | reverse complement strand
CCACTGTGGCATGGGAGCAGGCAGTGCAGGGTAATAGGTGCTGTCCTTGCCCAGCTCCCTGAAGATGCTCTGTGAGGCACGGTGTAGCCACTGTGCTTGCTTCTGAAGTCGGGACGTAGGTGTTCTGGATTGCATTGCGTCCCCTCAAAGTATATGTTGATTTCATAATCCCAAGTTCCTGTGAATTTAAACATATGTGGAAACAAGATCTTTGCAGACGTAATCAAGCTGAGATGAGGACATTAGGATGGGCCCTAATCCAATTATGAGTGGGATGCTTCTAAGAAAAGGAAAGAGACACAGACCTGGATCTTCACAGGTCCACTTCCGAGCAGGATCAGACACAAGGGAAGCGTACCACGGGAAGTTGAGGCAGAGACTGTAGTGATGCAGCTTCAAGTCAAACAATGCAGGAACTGTCAGCAGCCACCAGAAGCTAAGGAAGAAGCGTGAGACAGCTTCTCCAGAGCCTTCGGAGGCCGCAACGCCCTGCCGACACTTCGATGTTGGGCTTCAGCCTTCAGAAGAGCAAGAGAATACATTCCAATCGTTCAAAGCTACCTGGTGTGTGGCACTTTGTTAGAACAGTTCCAGGAGCTAGAACAGCACCCAGGTAGGCTGCTCAGCCAGGGCAGCATAATATTCTAGCAACCATCAAGAGAAACAAACCTGAAGATGCAGACATTCAGATCTTTCTTTCAGTCCTGGGTTTGTTAATTCCTACGTGGACCTTACTGAAAGCTGATGAGATGCTGTGTCCTGTGCGCATCCACCCTATGTTGGCCCCATGGCGTAGATCACCTAGGGAGGTCTTTTCCGTTCATGTCTTTCGGGTCAGCATGTTTGAGATGCACACGCAATTCCACAGCATTCTCACAGGTTTAGGTCCAAGCTGGATCAGCCACTGGTGACATACTGAGTCTTTTCTGTTAATTTCCGTCAAGCACACACACCTGCCAATAGATTCCAGGTCTTTCCATTGATTTGTTCTCACTCACGGTGATAAAATGCCTACCTCTCTCCTCATTAAAAATAACAGTAATATACTCTATATAATTTGAGTTAATAACAGTCTGAAAACAAATGCTTACAGCATGAGGATTATTATATTCTCTGTGTTTTCTTCCACTTCACCCTGTCTCTGAGCTGCAGCTGTTTCTTTTTCCCATTGTCTTCCTCCTCCTCTTTGTCTTACTCACTGACTCTCTCCTCTTTTGCCCTCTGCTTTATCCTCCTCTTCTTATGTTCCAAAATAGTTGCAAGTAATTTTTGCAAACTCTCTGCAAAATATTTGCCAAATAGTGGCAAAATATTTGCAAACTTTTACCAAATGCTTTTCAAGGAGAATAGGAACAGCTGCGTTTAAAGAATGCATATGAGGCTTAGAACTCACAAATTATGTGTCCAGTGGATAATGTAATGATTGGTAATATCTTACAAATGTGCACTGTCTTACTGTCTAAGTCATGGTAGATGGCCAGCAGCACGTGAACTCGCATTTCAATTAAAAGTTATTAGAATAATATTAGAAATCAATAGAAACTACATTCTATTAATGCCTTACCAAAATACCTTCTTTGTTGATTTGATTAACATTCTTCTTTACAGACTAGGAGAAATACAGAAAAGAGGTTTAAAATAACAATTCAATCTTGAAAGACTTTAGAAAACAAAAGCACACATATCACCTTACAGGAGTTACAGCACTTGGAAATAGGAATAGAACCTTGGGATCTTTAGGTTACCTAAGGTATAAAAGGTTTTACAGGAATGCAAACAAATTCAAATACCTGTTTATATATAAAGTATATAAAAATTGATTTCCATAGAACCAATTTGCTCTATGGAAATCAATAGAACCAATTGGGTTGTTCTAAACAATCCAATATAAATCACCTTGGCTTACGGTTTCAAAAAGGAACAGAAGTACATTTAAATTCTGGGTTTAAAAGTGGCCAGAATCATGATAGAGGAGCAGGAGGATGAGCACTTTTCTCTTTGTCCGGGATAGGATTGGCTTCACCTTTCTACCCCTAGACCAGTGATTGCCAGGGCTTCACATCCACCTTTTGCCTGGGGACACAAACAAATCTTGATCCAAACCCACTGATTACCAACTGGGTAGATGAGATCTAACTCAGTGATGGACCCAGTGGCCGTGGAGGGGTTAAAATAACAGTGTGCAATTGAGACACCTCTCAGATAATAAAACAACCATTAGGTTGAGGAAAGAATGTCAGCATGATGTAGAGAGTCCCCTTAGAATCAATGATTCTGTAGATTATGAAAAGTATAAAGGAAATTTCCCAGGTGCAGGCATTTCATTCTGTGTCAGTTTGTTGATTGGACACAGTTAAGGGGTCACTTTTCTATGACGGAGCTGGACCACTGGGCAGAGAATCCCATTTCTGCCTGTTAGCACCCACAAAACCTACAACTGTGAACCCTAAAAATATTGGAATGCACCCATGAAGTCTTGTGTATCTAGAACATATGAGGGGATCATAGTTCTCTCAATTGAATTTGAAAGTCTGAGTGAGAAGTTACTGTTATTATTACGGCAAACTGGAGGGAAAATATCACAAAAGGACCAAAAACTAAAATGTTCTAATGATTTTTGGCTTTCCTCTCTCAGTGTATGTTCACAGGCATACAAGAAAGACTTGATAAGAAGAAGGTAAAGGTGTTCTTATCACTGTCTTTTCTTAGATTCATTTATGGGTCTTGCCATGAAGATTATACAGGACAATCTGTGAGGATAGAAATCTGCTGTATGCTCTTTACACGATCCCTCATAGCAAAGCCCCCATCCCTAAAAAGCCTAGCACTTCCACTTTGGTGCTGAAGAAATATCATCATCACCTGGCTCTACTTTGAATATTAGTTACACTAATTTACACCCATTTTCTCAACTGTCAGAAAGAACCCCCTGCCCCAATTATCTTATATGGAAAGACCATTTCTGAACAGTTTCTTTTTTCATTAAAAACACAGTTAGTTTGATAACCTGATAGAAGCATAAGTTAAGAATCTTTGCTTAAGTTCTTATTTCTGTCACCACAAACAAATTTGCCACTTGTGTTCACTCTTTTTTTGACCATAATCCCTTCTGACTCATTATTTAAGACTGAAGAGCGGATAAAGCCTTTCTTCATTTTCTTAAGTGCTCTGAGGACTTAAGCACTCATCGGAGGCCGAGCTCTTCAAATGTGCTGAGTAGCCATCTCTGAAGAGAGGGTTGCAGAGGAGCTGAAATGTTTCACGCAGTCAGCGACCTTCTATACAGAGATCACAAATGCACCACTATCTCACCTTCCAGTTTCTGGGCGTAAACTCCCCCCACTGCAGACTTCCCCAAGGCTCAGGTAGGCCCCCGTCCACTTTATTTCAGGCATAGGTGGGTTCAGGCACCCACCCTCTGCTCCTTCACCTTTCTGTCCAGGTTGCTCAGAGACTTCCTCGTGGCAAGCAGGGATGAGGCCTCACGATGGAGCTGCAGATTCTGAGTTGGCCTGCAAAGATCAGGGTTGATCATGGACCTTCTGGAAGGTTCTTAGTGTAGACAACCTGGCTTAAAAATGTTGAACAGGAGCTCAAAAAAACTTCAGTCCCTCTCTCAGACCTAATTAAGATCGCGGCACTCATCCATGCCTAAGAACCTTTTATCATCTCTCTCTTTTACAAAGAGAGCCTCTCTGCTGTGTTTTTCCTGCGATGTCTCCTTTCACAAAAGCAGCCAGTTTGTGCATTCATGTCTAGGGTAACGAAGTCTTCTTGTAATCAACCGAACTGATCCCACAGATTTGGCAGAGGGGAATTCTTGCAGGCAACTGAGCTCTCACTCACAGCTTTGAGTTTAAGATTGCAGCTTACACTGTCAAAACGCATGCTGATTTGATCCTCTTTCTTAGAGGGCTGGATCCATAGAAAAGCTAGCTCTGTTGTGGTGATAAAGGCCTATTCAGTGTGGGGTCTGACTCACGGAGACCGCCAGCCAGGGCTGGAGTGGAGCTCCTGCACCCCCTACAGTCCAGATGGTGGAAGTTCATCACGAAGGCTGACCTTTTTTTTTTTTTTTTTTTTTTTTTTTTATGACTCACAACGATATCAGTGAGTGATTTATATATTATGAAGTGCTGGAGAGTTTAAGAGAGCTTTATTTATGAAGGCCCCAAAGTCTCTGATATATGAAGGAGGAAAGATATTTCCCTCTCTCCAGTGCTCATGCCGCTGTGGATCGGCTGGGCCCAGGTATGGAGGATGCTCTTCTTGGTGGCTGGGCCCCGCCTGGGAGGTGAGCTCTTTGCCCCGCAGGGAATTCTACATCGTGTCTCAATGCAACATCATCCGGGTTTCAGCATCAGCCTGGGGTGTCACTTTCTCAACAGTTCGGAGGAAAAAACTGCTGAGAAGCTTCTGGCAGGCAGGCAGAGCTGGGATTCGCGCCTCTCCTTCATCCAAGAGCTGACCTTTGCTGTGTGTCAGCGAGGCTTGAAACCAGCCTCTCACTGACAAGAAGGAGGGGGTGAATGTAAAAAGATTGTGTGTGTGTGTGTGTGTGTGTGTGTGTGTGTGTGTGTGTGTATTTGCTACAGATAGATTCCAGCTTCTAGGCCCAAATCCAAAGCTTCCGTTGTCAGCTCTGCCTGTCAGTTCTGAGCGAGGCAAGTGAGGCTGGGTGCTGAGTGAGAGCGGGGGGCTCCTGGCTCGGGGTGGATGACCTTCTGTCTCTACGGGGCTCATGTGAGCAGAGAGCGGCCTTTTCAAGCCAGGCCCAAAGAGACACATGGAAACGTCACATGAAATGCCAGAAAAAAACTGACTTGTCCTGTCCAGTTAGCTGTGTCTCCTTTTGGACACTAAAAGGAATAACTTTATGAGGAGTCCAGTCCCTCCCCATCAGAATAAACTGGACATGGCTGCTGTGCTACATCAGTTGGCCAGTGATCCCGAAGGCCTCGCCTAGGGCTGCTGTGCTGATGGGGACGTACTATTAAATCTGGTCAATGGTGCATGTGGAGCCTGCTCCATGGCCAACACCATATTGGGTCTTCACCCTGACCATGGAGGACAGAGGGTGCCATCCTTGGAGATGCTTTCAGGAAGGATATCCCATGAGCTGTCTACGTGTTCATAGCTTTGGGAGGCACCTACGCCTTGTCACGTGTGACAGATTTCCCTTCCTCTAGAATAGCATAGACTTCTATGAAGAAAGTACATCTTTAACTTTCAACTGGAAAGACTTAAACTTATCCTGCAGCCACATAGTCACCCCTTTCTCATGGGCCTACTTGGCCGGTGCCATTGTGAGAGAGCTCCATAACTCTAAAGTATCCTTAGGGCCACTTCATAACAATTTCCAGGGTGGAAAGCAGTGCTCAGTGGAGTTTTCGTGTGCTTACTGTCATGGTTGTATTTTGATTGCATTTCAAATGTGCAGTTCATACAGCTTCTTCGCATAACTCCTGAATCTGGAGAGTGTTAAGTACTTACAATACCACCAACAGCTCAAGGAGCACAAGGTTTCTTACCTAATTAGAAGGAATTACTATGTCTTTTTTATATTTTTAAAAAATGAAATAGGATTTGACTCACCACAGAAAAAATAAGCCTAGGGAATTATATGAAGCAAAAGATCAATGATGTCCTTTGAAATTCTCCATCCTGCTTCTCGGAGGAAACCAATGGTAACGCTTTGCTTCTATTGTTTGAACTGCAACTTTTGAGGAAGCTTCCAGAAACCCCATCAGGACTCAACTTAGGATATGTCAACAGTGAGGGGATGGTTTTCTATCCGAGCGACAAAAAGCCTCAAGGAAAAGCAATGACAAATCCCCTGAGCAATGTATTTCTGAAATTTCCCACACAACATCACCCCAATCTGCATATATTTTTATAGCTACAATTAGAAAACAGAAATCAAGTACATGGTCATCATTTTACTTGATGACCCACACATCTTTTACCGAAAGTTTGAGTTTTCTTCACAGAATTTTCATGACAAAGAAAAACTGGAAAATATCCACATACAGAAGCACTGACTAATTTGTATAAGAATGCTTGAAATTAAAGGTCTATATAAGAACATCTTGTAAAATGAGATAAAACACAATGTATAAAACACAATGTAAAGCAAAAATACGTTTTCTGCAAATAAATTATGCTCCCAAAGAATGAACAGATTCAAAATGCAAAGAGCAGCTAAATAAAGTGTTTTCTGGAAACTGCAGGAGGGTTTTAAGAATGCTTCTCAGTAGGCAGGGAATCCTATTTTGCAGAGCTATAAAAGTTGCTTTCTTTTTTAACCTCAGAGAAGTTCTAAAAAAAATTCCTCCAGATTCTTGAACCTGCTGAGAGTCTGCAAAAAATCCAAACAAACATTAAATTGTCCTTGCGGTACATCCATTTTTAAGAGTTTATGATAAAACTTACTCAAGAGACAAATAATGCCTATGCTATGATTTATGTAGGTAAATAAATAAAGTAAAATGCAAACAACAAGATGTGCTGGAAGGAGAATTGAGGTAATTCCGACTCCTGCAGCTGTTGCAGAAAATAACACTTGCTATACCCTACACATTAAACACATTCTACATTATTTTAGGAAAGAAAAATAGCCCATCTGAGCCTTCTTTATTTAAACATTGACAACAGAAAGACAACATCTAAGTAAGTCAATGGAGACATCACAGGAAATATGGTGACAGAATTCGAAATGGAGACCATGGAGAGCCAATGGCCACAGAAATGCAGAATCAGGCACAGGATTCAGGCGAAGGGAATCTTCATTTACTTTTTAGCTTTTCTCTTAAAAGTATATCAGAATCCTTTGTGTAGATTAGAAGATTAATTGCTGTCATATATGAAAAATTAAAAGGTAAGAACATATTGATCTTTTTATTTTATAGATAGAACATTGAAGATAAATGTAAAACGCTTTTGTTCATCAAATAATTATATTAAGAGAGGAAGAAAGCAAGCCACAGAGAGAAGATATTTTAAATGCATGTATTTGAAAAAGGTTTCATATGTAACTCTTTAACTTCAATAAGAAGAGGACAGAATAATTCAAAATGGATGAGACTTAAATAGTCACAGTGCACAAGAAGTCTTCTAAATGGCTCTTAAACTTATGAAAAGACACATCTCATTAGTTATTAGGAAAATGCAAATTAAGGTTATAATTACATACTATTACATAACGAGTACAATGTTTAATTTTTAAAAAGTTAATAAATAAGTGTTTATGAACATGGGGCATTGCTAGAATGCCACTCAAATTCTCAGATGTTGCTAATGAGAGTGAAAATTGGCATAACCACTTTGAAACACTGTATGATGGTATCTATGAATGCTGTGTCTAGGTAGGCCCTGTGATCCAGCAATCCCCTTCTGAGGTAAATATCAAAAAAAAAATGAGTATGTATGTGTTTCATTGAAGAGATACGTGTAAGAGTATTCATAGCCACAGCATTATTCATGCTGGCCTCAAACTGGAAACAACCCAAATGTGCATCAACAGTAGAACACACACATGTATTGTGGTAATTTCATCCTGTGGAATACTATACAGCACTGAAAATGATTCCACATCTACCACTTGAAACAACAAGGGATAAGTCTCACAAAGGAAGGGGAAGAATCCAGATTCTGAAACATTCAGTAATTCAACAAAGACGTCTAATCTGTGTGATCAAAAATCAGAAGAATGACAGAGGGGAAGAGTACAGGAATAATGTTAGATGAAGGATTCTGGAATGCAGATCATTGCATTCAATATCGATATCTCAAGCTGAAAGGAAAACACATGGGTCTGTGAACTTGGTGAAAACACATTAAGCTGATATTTTTAATATATGTGTTTTATTCTATGCATGAAGAACAAGTTCAGGGTCCTTAAGCAGTTTCATGCACGTTACAGGGCAAGCTCCACAGCTATGACTAGTCGGTTTCTTGGATGTTCCCCATCATGAGAGACAGATATTTCAGGAAATTCTCCACAGAAAAACACTGGGAAAACCCTTCAATCATCATAAGGCTTGAGTGTGTGATTGTTCTTTGGAAGTTCAAACTGGGAAGTGTTGGGGACATAGTACTGAAAACTTTGAATAGTGAGAGAGGCGTGGCTGAGGGTGCACCCTGGGATTCACAGGGATTCTTGCAACCAAATTCTCTACGAAGAAAAGTATTCTAAGTTTCATTCCCTTGGTGTCTTAGGACAGCAGAGTATAGCAGGAACACCACTGCATTATGCACGGTAGCACCATGGCTGCTTGTTTCTGAAACTTGAGCAAGTCGTTCACCTCTTTATGCATCTGAAGTTACGAACTTCGATGCCTTGGCCCATAGCTGTGTTTTCACTTAGTGGAGGCAGGATGCAGAAAAATAGTCAGGCTCTTGTCACTTCTGACATTGGATGAACTGAGGATCGCTTTAAGAGATTAAGAAAAGGCAAGCAGAAATTCTGATGGCCAACTGATGAAAATACCCCTATTCCTGTTCAACACTGATATTAGTGTTCTGGATGTGTTTCTTTCTCTTACTCTCCTATTTTGTTTTTATTGTCTTTCTTTCCCTCAAGTGTTCATTCTATGAGAAGAGAGGTGTTATCTGTGTTATCACTGCAGCAACAACACCCTGCAGTGTCAGCCTCACAGGATATTCTCAGTAAATGCCTGCTGAGTAGATGGAAGGATAAATCACCAAGTCACACTGTTTTCCCCGCTTCTGGGTGGAAATATTTTCCACTTCATGTGTGGAGCAAAAGACGAATGTATCACAACTGCCATTAAAATATAGTTTTTACTTTTCTGTTTACAGTTATACTCCTTTTGCCTACTATTTTTTAAAAGTGTGATTCAACTACCTCTGAAAGTGTTTTCTTTTCCTTTGGCTTGTGTAGAATTAGAGATTTTTCTTAAACAAAGGTAGACCATTGAAGACCGCTGAGCCCAGAGCTGACTGTCGTCTCACCCTCACTCTGGTGGGCATAACCTCACCTGTGTTTTAATAAATGCAGAATGGACATGAACTTGTCTAGGAGTAAAGACATTCAACTAAATAGCTTGTCACCACAGATGGGCATCACACAAACCAAATTTACTCATTACTATCTTTTCCTAAATGATCCTAACCCTTATTAGCTCAAAGTTAGCATATTTTGGAACTCTCTAAGTTAAGACTAAAAAGTACTGATTATTTAGATTGTGTCTAATGGGGCCTTTCAGATTGATTATCTTTTGAGTAAGTCTAATAATGATTTTGATTCTTTCTATTGAATTGACATGTTTTTGTCAGGATTCAATAAGCTGTTTAACTGACAGGCCTAGA
>NW_012109696.1:3322469-3327586 GCF_000951045.1 Mandrillus leucophaeus | reverse complement strand
CACAATTTTGAAACAGGAAGGGTGACAAGGTCTTCAAAATAAAGGAAATTTCAAGTCTCTTAACTGAAGAAAAAAAAAGAAAAAGAAAATATTTCTATCCTGAGGGTTTTTCTCTGTTGCAAAACTAGCACTGAAAGAGTAGTTTTTAACCACACTTCCAACTTACAAAGATTATGTGAGTAGTAAAACCAAACTGAACAATGCAGTAAGTTTTAAAAAGAAAAGAAAGAACAGATGATGTTTTCACAAATTTGCAAAGCCCTCTGCTACTTTTGTTGAACGAAAAATGGTCCTAACATTGAAGTCTGTGAAGTCATTAGAGGGCAGTCAATTTCTGAGTCTTAAACAATATTTCTCCTTCATCCTTCAGGTTTACTATGACTCAGTCTTATTTGTAAGTTCTAAACCCATCCAGAAATTGTGTCAAAGACACCCATTCGGTCAAATACAACATGATTTTAATTCACCTCTTAAGCTCCATGGAATCAATCCTCCCTGGACTTATAAAAAGAGCCATGCCAGGGAGAACCCTGACAAAGAGACAGCAACCCTGACAAAGAGACAGCAAACTTCAACGATTAACAAAATATTAAGGTGATGCAAAAGAAATTGTGATTTTTTGCCATCGCAAGTAATGGCAAAAACACAATTACTTTTGCAGCAACTTAATACTTGTACTTTTTTCATTGTCCCAAGTTGAGGGTCTTCTATAATTGGGAACATGGCTAAGGGTTAGAGTTTAGTGTCATCATGAGTCTCTCATCAATAATGAATCTTCATTTTTAATATTTCACTTATTTTTATGAATTCTCTTTGTTTTTTCATGCCAATAGCCCCACTCGGTTTAAATTGCATAACTAAAGTAAAAAAAGTAAATAAAAATTTATAAAACCTGAAGATTCTATGGAGACCTGCTCTGTCCAAAACATTGGGACACTACTTTGCAACAGGCCCGGCCTCAGAAATGGTAACACAAAGCACCAAAAAAGCAAAATTCAACATTTAGAAAAAAAAAAAACAAAAAAAAAACATGTAAGGTTGGGATTTCTGGAACTTTAATAGCTTTCCACTTAAGTTTTTGGCTATCATGCACTTTAGCTTAGAGAAAAAAAATAATGAGTTTTACAACATTCAACTTGCTTTATAACATATTACATAATGGTGTGAGCTCCATAAAGAAGGTTGTGTGCACTGCTATAAAACTTATTAGGTCACCAATATTTCTGGTTTCATATTAAGAAATTAGAAATAATGGTTCAGATTAGAGTTACCAGAATTAAAAATCCTTTGAATTGAATAAGTCATTCCCAAGGATATACTAATGAATTTGTAGCCTTAAAAAGAAAAAAAGTTTCATTTATAAATTCACCTGAGGTGAAAGAAGTCATGTTAACATTTTGAGTTTTATGTGGACTTTCCATAGGCTGAAGTACTCTCCCCACTGCACCTCCTGCTCTCTATAGCTCACCTTAATTTCCATTTTGTAGGCCCCAATGTGAGAATAATTTTTTAAAAATGAGACTTTGAGTCTGAATGTAGTAATGACTAACTATCCTCCTTCAAATGTGATTTTAAGTTTAAAATGTTTAAACTACATGAAGTAGTGTAAGGTCCAAAATGTGCTTCAGGTTGCTCCTTTTCCTTCCATCTTTCACTCAGCCTTCTCTTTCTCTGCCTTTCTTGTCTGGAGAATCATCTCCCAGCTTGGCGTTCTAGCAATGGCATCAGTCGAAGATGAGGCTAGACACCTTTATCACACGCTGCCCGCTTGTGCTGGAATACTCTCTTATTTGTGCGTGATATCTCCAGCTAGAGAGTGAATTTCTTGAGGTTGGGAACTGTGTAACATGGCATAGAACTTATACAGAAAAGGGGCTCAAAAGCCATCTCTACTAATGGTAAGTAGGATAAAAAGAAGCAAAGATGAAAGAGTAATGCCATAGTTGGTGCTGAATATTGCTTCAGCTGTTTCTCAGTGTCTTTTTGAAAGCCAGAGTTACAATAGACAAATGACTGAATCCTTACTTCAAATGTAATTTATTTGTCCTGTTTTCCCCACACACACCAAAATAAAATGGGTGTTTTGACTGCACAAAGTAAATCTCCCCCTTTTCAGGGAAGAGTGGAATAATACAGGTAGCAGTTACATGTGTATTAGTGTAACATCTCTTGGGAAGATAAGAGTGCTTTATTTCTACCTAATCCTCATCCATCTATCTATTCACCATTTATCCATCCATTGATTCATCTCTCCATCCATCATCCATCTGTTCATCCAACATCTATCCATTCATCAGTCCACCCATCCATTTATCCATCATCCATCTGTCATCCAACCAATAGTCATCTATCCATCTCTCCATCCACCATTCTTTCATTTATACATCCACCACCATCTACCCATCATCTATCCATTCATCCATCTGTTCAACTTTCATCTCTCATCAATCCTTTCATCCTTCCTTCCTTCTATCCATTCACTCATTCACCCAACCAAGCCAGCTTTTACTAATCACAAAGTATTAACGTACCAAGTACTGTAAGAAATAGGCATATTCGATATTATCTATGACTTCTAGGTAGTCACCATAAGGAACATAGGCAAGACAGACAGTGATAGAAAGGGATAAGTTGTAATATATGGCTGGATAAGCTTATATGGGAGTCTGATTTTCAGCAAAAACTCTAGAGAAGTCAAGTCCACCTAAACTTATCAAGGAATTAATGAGATATAGGCCAGCACTGAATAACTTTCCATTTATATTCAACCTAACTTGTGAAAAACAGAGGATATACATGTATTATTTTACATCAAATCTAAGTCATGTTGATCTGCAATGTGTGCCTTTATCTTATGTACTATTGAGGAAAAGGCCAACACAGACAATCTTAGAGGAGACCTGCATAGAATCAGGTGACCAGGGTTAGGGCTTCAGTGTGATGGTCAACAGAAGTAAACCTAGAATCCAAAGAGGAACAGGGAGAAAACCTCCATATCTCAACTTTGGCCTACAGGGGAGGAAGAACAAAATCTCCTAGAAGAATTTACGCCTTAGGCTGGCATAGACGGAGGGTGTTAGCTGAAATTTACGCTGGCAGTGAAGCCCAAGAATCCTCAAGCAGAAAGTTTGTCTTAAAAGTAGTTTAAAGTGGATGGTGCTTGCAGATTACAAGGGGTGGCAAATGCAAATCCTCTTCAGAAGACCACACAATGCTGCTGACGGGATGCATGCCAGTTTCTCAGAAGATAAAATGCAAGAGTAAATAATCACCCTAGAATCTATATCTGTAGGCCTATTGTCATATGAACTGTATGTGTGTATTCAATCAAAATATTTATCTCCTGCTTGTTATAACTAAATATGAAACTTGCATGGACTGGCCATGTTTATATGTAGGGCTGTGATATAAATGTATGGCAGACTTTTGATAAATGTGTTATTAAGTGTTTTGTTAGCCATATACATACTAGGAGACATGTTATAGCTCTTTTCTTATTGATCTATAGATTTTCCTTCATACCATCAATCATACACCTGAAACAGCAGATAGCAATGGCCCTGGCCATGGGCATAGGGTTCACAGCTGGTAGACACATTTAGAACATCTTCTTGCAAGGGATGGGATTCCTTAACTTCCCATTTGCCAAACAAGAGAATTTTGATGAATAAGAAAATACTTTGAGATTGATGTATATTGTCCTTATCTATGAGAATGGGTTTCTTGGGTGAAAGGTGTTTTTTTTTTAAGTATTTTATCAGATTTGGGGATGAATATTAAAAAACCATTCTAATTTCTTTGATAGGGAAATTGAAATATCTCACTTTTGCAAAGTTTCTTTAGGGATAATGTCTAAATGAAATGGACAACCATTTTTAAGAGTAAAATTAACTTTAGAAGCTACAATAAGTGAGTCTTAGAGCTAACTACATAATTCAGCACCCCTGAAAGTTCCAAAAGACTGATGGGGACAGTTACCTTTGCAGGAATTCACATCACTTGGCCTTGAGCTCTGGGTCATGTGGCTGGACAGTAGGAAATGCTCCTGCTGCACTTGGGAACTGCAGAGGAAACGCATTCTCTGAGCCTCAGTTCTGCAGCAGTACAGCACTCATTTAGTGTGAATTTACAGAGCTTGCCCTGGGTGTCAGGCTCTAGTGTAGGTGCCAGAGGAACAGTGAAGGGTCACAGCCTTCTTTCATGGATGCCAAGTTTTGGGAATTCTAGTCCTGTACATATTATTCTTGCAGGGAATTTATGTACTCATGGCGTTTGACCTACAGTGGCTCCTAGGTAATGACAGTAATCTCTAAAACTATCCTGATAAAATAAATCGTAGAAGTCTCAACCACTGAGATGTTAAAATGAAAATATTTCTGAAAGTAGGACACCTCAAAAAGTTAACATTTTGAAACTTAGAATACAAGATTTATCATAACAGGGAATGGAAATACTCATTGGACTATTTTTAAAATATGACATAAGGTTATGCTGTGTCTGTATGATTTTTTACTTATTTTGCTTATGAAAATGTACAAGCTTTACCAGTGGGATCATCGTTTTTAAACTTTACTTTTTCCCATTTGTTTTTCCCCAAAAACCCTGTGTTGAGTGTCTGCTATGGATTAAGAGAGTACAGACCTGAGCATGTGTCCTTTGAGCCTGTGTCCTATTAAGGACCATGCTTCCCAGAAGCCCACAGTCCTGCAGGAACATGGATGTGTACTTAAAATACCCTGTGACAAATGGTATGACTTAAGTATGCAAAATCTGTGAGGACTGGCAATCGGGGTGGATGCTGAGATCTGCTTGGGGTGGTTGAAGAGGTGAAGGTTGAAGAAAGGCTACAGAAAGAAAAGGTTACAGTGAGAGTTCACCATGTTGCACTGACAGGGCTTGTTTCAAAGCGGCTTCTGCCTGCATTCAACATCTCTAGAAGGCCCTACTTGAAGAGGACTCTGGATGGATGCAGAGTTACAGAAAACACAAAAATGCAATGGATTCTCATTTTTTGTAACTGTTGTTGATTCTACAGAGCTTCAGAAACAGCCGCCCATCCTCAGTCCCACCAGATCGGAGAGGCTCCCATGGCTCTGTCCACATGGAGCCCAGAAACC
>NW_012109696.1:3317121-3322419 GCF_000951045.1 Mandrillus leucophaeus | reverse complement strand
TATTCAATCAAAATATTTATCTCCTGCTTGTTATAACTAAATATGAAACTTGCATGGACTGGCCATGTTTATATGTAGGGCTGTGATATAAATGTATGGCAGACTTTTGATAAATGTGTTATTAAGTGTTTTGTTAGCCATATACATACTAGGAGACATGTTATAGCTCTTTTCTTATTGATCTATAGATTTTCCTTCATACCATCAATCATACACTTGAAACAGCAGATAGCAATGGCCCTGGCCATGGGCATAGGGTTCACAGCTGGTAGACACATTTAGAACATCTTCTTGCAAGGGATGGGATTCCTTAACTTCCCATTTGCCAAACAAGAGAATTTTGATGAATAAGAAAATACTTTGAGATTGATGTATATTGTCCTTATCTATGAGAATGGGTTTCTTGGGTGAAAGGTGTTTTTTTTTTTAAGTATTTTATCAGATTTGGGGATGAATATTAAAAAACCATTCTAATTTCTTTGATAGGGAAATTGAAATATCTCACTTTTGCAAAGTTTCTTTAGGGATAATGTCTAAATGAAATGGACAACCATTTTTAAGAGTAAAATTAACTTTAGAAGCTACAATAAGTGAGTCTTAGAGCTAACTACATAATTCAGCACCCCTGAAAGTTCCAAAAGACTGATGGGGACAGTTACCTTTGCAGGAATTCACATCACTTGGCCTTGAGCTCTGGGTCATGTGGCTGGACAGTAGGAAATGCTCCTGCTGCACTTGGGAACTGCAGAGGAAACGCATTCTCTGAGCCTCAGTTCTGCAGCAGTACAGCACTCATTTAGTGTGAATTTACAGAGCTTGCCCTGGGTGTCAGGCTCTAGTGTAGGTGCCAGAGGAACAGTGAAGGGTCACAGCCTTCTTTCATGGATGCCAAGTTTTGGGAATTCTAGTCCTGTACATATTATTCTTGCAGGGAATTTATGTACTCATGGCGTTTGACCTACAGTGGCTCCTAGGTAATGACAGTAATCTCTAAAACTATCCTGATAAAATAAATCGTAGAAGTCTCAACCACTGAGATGTTAAAATGAAAATATTTCTGAAAGTAGGACACCTCAAAAAGTTAACATTTTGAAACTTAGAATACAAGATTTATCATAACAGGGAATGGAAATACTCATTGGACTATTTTTAAAATATGACATAAGGTTATGCTGTGTCTGTATGATTTTTTACTTATTTTGCTTATGAAAATGTACAAGCTTTACCAGTGGGATCATCGTTTTTAAACTTTACTTTTTCCCATTTGTTTTTCCCCAAAAACCCTGTGTTGAGTGTCTGCTATGGATTAAGAGAGTACAGACCTGAGCATGTGTCCTTTGAGCCTGTGTCCTATTAAGGACCATGCTTCCCAGAAGCCCACAGTCCTGCAGGAACATGGATGTGTACTTAAAATACCCTGTGACAAATGGTATGACTTAAGTATGCAAAATCTGTGAGGACTGGCAATCGGGGTGGATGCTGAGATCTGCTTGGGGTGGTTGAAGAGGTGAAGGTTGAAGAAAGGCTACAGAAAGAAAAGGTTACAGTGAGAGTTCACCATGTTGCACTGACAGGGCTTGTTTCAAAGCGGCTTCTGCCTGCATTCAACATCTCTAGAAGGCCCTACTTGAAGAGGACTCTGGATGGATGCAGAGTTACAGAAAACACAAAAATGCAATGGATTCTCATTTTTTGTAACTGTTGTTGATTCTACAGAGCTTCAGAAACAGCCGCCCATCCTCAGTCCCACCAGATCGGAGAGGCTCCCATGGCTCTGTCCACATGGAGCCCAGAAACCGAGGGGCCACATAAGAGGAGGAATTCAGATACAACTTCCTTGACTCATCTCAGACAGCTCTCCTTCACTGCCTCTCTAGAGTAGAAGTAGATTCTAGTATTTAGAACAATTCAGGCTTCCTTGGTGATCACAAGTTGGTCAGACTAACATGAGCTGAACAAAGACATCCATGCAAGCTCTGTCTTCTACACCCAACAACCTTTTGGGTATCTGAAGATTCTGAGTTTTTCTTCACCTTTAAGATTTTTCCCTGGACCCAGAAGATTCTCTGCTGCTTTCCTCGTGTTTATTTTTATGGACCTACTTAAGTTGCATGCTCGAAGAACCAAATTAACGTGTGCATGCTTTTTTTTTTTTTCAAATAAAACAAATTGAAGTTAAAACCAACCACATGTCTCAGTTCAGCCAACCTGCCTTGTGATTCTTGAAAAATAAAAATAAGTGAATAAGTGCTTTTCAAAGTGATATTTTAACCTCCTGCCAACACTGTAGTAGTAAAATATGATTTTTTATTATCATTCAAATGTGAGTTTGGGGACATGATTGAGGTTTTCCTATAATCAGTAAAAATGAGGAAACAACTTAAAAATGTTTGGGCAACCTCCAAATAGAGGGGAAAAAAGTGTTTAAAGGTGAGTGAGTTAATGTAGCACATGTTATAATAAAAACCCAACAAAAAGTAGCCCTTATAGTCCAATATTTTGGCATACAAACTCAGCCATTCTTCAGGGAGACTTTACTGCCTCATTTCTAATAGAGAGCCCTAATTATAACACGTACAACACGAGAGAATGCTGAGAAGGCCTGAATAATTATCTAGTTCCATACTCACAAGTGGGTGGAAGGGAGTCTGCACCCTGTCATGGGCTTTTCCACCCCTTAAAAATTCTTTTAATTTACAATGTGTGACATTGAAAAAAAAATCTTGTCACTAAATGTAAAAACTGAGGTTGCAAAGAGCAAAAATTTCAACTTTATTGAAGGAGTCTTTTTTTCTCACCGTGACAGTGTCTTTGTTATTACAAGAGCTTTTATTTAAACATCACATTTTTAGCTGAACTCTCATCGTCAAAGCAACCAGGTAACATGTAAGATATGTTTCAATACATGATTTGTAGCCCTTTGCTTTTTTAACTGAATCTAAACTTTGGTTAGTTTTATCAGAAGTGATTAAATCACCATCACTATAAACGAATATTTTCTAAATTTTCTGTTGAGCCACAGGCTCGAAGTTCATTATAAAAAATGGGTTTTGTCACCCATAAATGAAACATATTACCACAGAGGAAAAAAAATGTTTGGAAACCAATTCATGTAAAGCCTCACAACATAGTCGCCAATGCCTGCCCCTTGCCACGGATGTGTGGCTCAGGCTGTGGGGGCAGTGGAAAAATGTTCCTGCTGAAGAATCAGGAGCAATTGAAAATTGAGTGACTCTGTTCATGTAGCCCCCAGATTTCTAAGCAAATGCTGCCCTGCAAGGAGAACATCAGTGTTAAAGGGGTTTCAGTCTGTTGCTGAAGAAGAAAGTTGATTAAACCAGTGCTAGGCAATACAGTATTAATCGGATCAAGGCAGATGCTCTAAAGACCAAATAAAAATTAGCATCTTTTCCAGTTCCACATGCATTGTGTCTGGCAGTGAGTGATAAGCCATGGTTGGCCAAAGGGAACGTGGGCCAGGAGGAGGGTCACAGGCGGTGGGGACGGAAGGAGCTCTGGGAATCTCTGTGGGAGGCTGGTTATTCAACAGGAGGCTTGGAATCACTGTCCTTCCTCATAAAGATACAGACATGTAGGTGCCTGAGAAAGCCCCAGAGACAAGGGAGAGATGACACAGCCAACGTCCATGTGTCTGAAGCCAGCTGGCTGGATGGGTAAGATGCCAGTCTGAGTGTTTGACACGGGGGAGAAGTCAGGCTCCACAGTTGAAGTTAGGTGTAAGCAATGGGCATGTTGAGGAAATGGGTCCCCAAATCCAGAAATGTCATCTCAAGGTTAAGGTCAAACAAGACAGTTATTTTGCCAGGAACAGATAAGGGCTGATGGTTTATTGCCAGAAAGCCATCAGCTGAAACTCTAGTCTGTTCACAATGAGCAGCATGTACATAGAACAGGAGGAGTAATTTTTCCATTTCGAACCCGTATCTCACCTTGTACGATAAACTCTTGGGTGAAATGACTTGTCCTTTGGTATATTTTCTTCCAGATGTGTGGATAGGTTTAAGCGATTAAAATCTAATCATATATTCTTCAAGAGGGAGATTTTTGAACACTGAAAACCTGATAGACATAAAACGTAATCATCCAATTAAAGACTTATTCACAAACTCTCTCAATAGTGAGTAGGGTTTTTTGATTGGTCCATATTTCATCAGAAATCTTTCTGCTGCTAAAAATGTTATTGTTTTACCATTTATATATAATTAGAAAATGCTCTGAGCCTAAAGCTTGTATTATTGTTATGAAAATAGAGCCCATTTTCCCATAGCAAAGGAAGAAAAATTTCCTTTCTAAACAGGTGGTACATCCTGTTGTGAATTCAGAAAAGACCAGGCCCTTGTGGGTCTCATCATCCCTTGTACCTGTGCCCACCTGCCTTTATGCTGCTGTTCATTTGGACAAGATGAAATATCTGCATCTGAAATAGCTTCTTCCAATGCCATTGTATTCTGGAGCAAATTTTTAATGTAAACAAAGTAAAAGTCAAGGAATATAATAAGTGTCTTAATTACAAAAAGAAATGTTAATGCAGTCATGTTTTATTGAATAATTCAACTTTAGGGACTATTTTCAAGAGCAGAGTTTTCCAAGAATTAATGTTTCTCTTTAAATTAGGGCAGTCTTAAAAGGAAATGTAGAATTTTGTGCAGCTTGACAGTGAATCTTTCTTTAAAAATATAATTATCCCGAAGTTTTCTATTTCTTTTGGGGACATTTTTCCCCTTCATAATTCAAGGTTTAAAGGGGTTTCTAAAAACCAACTAGAGAAAACACTGTTAGTCCAACTCTAATGTAGAACTTTTAAGTTATGTTAAATTTTAAGCCTAAAGGTTTAATTTCCACGCTTTCTCGTTTTCTCCAGACAGACTCCAAATATTCGCTTAATATGCTTTCTTATGGTTTAATGTGTAGTGATTTCAGCGTTTTAGAAATTTATTTTCCTGAAAGATGTGTTTCACTGGCATTTGGGAGTTTAAGAGCAAATATGCCAATTACAAGTCTAAAGCTCATTAGTGTAATTTAAAGAAAAAATTATAAAATATTTCATATTTTTTTCTATATAGGTAAATCTCACCCCAAATACGGAACAGAGGAATTAACAGTAACGATAGAAATGTGAATTTGTATCCAAAATGTAAATTATGTTAATATGGGCAAATAAGGAAGCCTTGTATATGTCCACCAAAGGAGTGCAACATGATTTTATTTCAGAGATTTCAGTACTGAGTCACGGGACAGAGCGACCACAGGCCTGGGTTGCCAGAGGAGTTCTCTGTC
>NW_012109696.1:3253405-3317071 GCF_000951045.1 Mandrillus leucophaeus | reverse complement strand
GTGTCTGAAGCCAGCTGGCTGGATGGGTAAGATGCCAGTCTGAGTGTTTGACACGGGGGAGAAGTCAGGCTCCACAGTTGAAGTTAGGTGTAAGCAATGGGCATGTTGAGGAAATGGGTCCCCAAATCCAGAAATGTCATCTCAAGGTTAAGGTCAAACAAGACAGTTATTTTGCCAGGAACAGATAAGGGCTGATGGTTTATTGCCAGAAAGCCATCAGCTGAAACTCTAGTCTGTTCACAATGAGCAGCATGTACATAGAACAGGAGGAGTAATTTTTCCATTTCGAACCCGTATCTCACCTTGTACGATAAACTCTTGGGTGAAATGACTTGTCCTTTGGTATATTTTCTTCCAGATGTGTGGATAGGTTTAAGCGATTAAAATCTAATCATATATTCTTCAAGAGGGAGATTTTTGAACACTGAAAACCTGATAGACATAAAACGTAATCATCCAATTAAAGACTTATTCACAAACTCTCTCAATAGTGAGTAGGGTTTTTTGATTGGTCCATATTTCATCAGAAATCTTTCTGCTGCTAAAAATGTTATTGTTTTACCATTTATATATAATTAGAAAATGCTCTGAGCCTAAAGCTTGTATTATTGTTATGAAAATAGAGCCCATTTTCCCATAGCAAAGGAAGAAAAATTTCCTTTCTAAACAGGTGGTACATCCTGTTGTGAATTCAGAAAAGACCAGGCCCTTGTGGGTCTCATCATCCCTTGTACCTGTGCCCACCTGCCTTTATGCTGCTGTTCATTTGGACAAGATGAAATATCTGCATCTGAAATAGCTTCTTCCAATGCCATTGTATTCTGGAGCAAATTTTTAATGTAAACAAAGTAAAAGTCAAGGAATATAATAAGTGTCTTAATTACAAAAAGAAATGTTAATGCAGTCATGTTTTATTGAATAATTCAACTTTAGGGACTATTTTCAAGAGCAGAGTTTTCCAAGAATTAATGTTTCTCTTTAAATTAGGGCAGTCTTAAAAGGAAATGTAGAATTTTGTGCAGCTTGACAGTGAATCTTTCTTTAAAAATATAATTATCCCGAAGTTTTCTATTTCTTTTGGGGACATTTTTCCCCTTCATAATTCAAGGTTTAAAGGGGTTTCTAAAAACCAACTAGAGAAAACACTGTTAGTCCAACTCTAATGTAGAACTTTTAAGTTATGTTAAATTTTAAGCCTAAAGGTTTAATTTCCACGCTTTCTCGTTTTCTCCAGACAGACTCCAAATATTCGCTTAATATGCTTTCTTATGGTTTAATGTGTAGTGATTTCAGCGTTTTAGAAATTTATTTTCCTGAAAGATGTGTTTCACTGGCATTTGGGAGTTTAAGAGCAAATATGCCAATTACAAGTCTAAAGCTCATTAGTGTAATTTAAAGAAAAAATTATAAAATATTTCATATTTTTTTCTATATAGGTAAATCTCACCCCAAATACGGAACAGAGGAATTAACAGTAACGATAGAAATGTGAATTTGTATCCAAAATGTAAATTATGTTAATATGGGCAAATAAGGAAGCCTTGTATATGTCCACCAAAGGAGTGCAACATGATTTTATTTCAGAGATTTCAGTACTGAGTCACGGGACAGAGCGACCACAGGCCTGGGTTGCCAGAGGAGTTCTCTGTCTGTTAGAAGCAGCATGGCATTGCGACTGGTCACTAGCCAGGGCCCTGGGGCCTGCCTGTGTGGCCCTGGGCTGGCTTCTCTGCCACTCCGTGTCCTCACATGGACACTCCAGGTGCACATCCTCTAAAAATGGCCCCGGCTGGTGCTCATGCTCCTGGTACTTGGACCACACTTTGAGAATCACCTCCAGCAGACCCTCTTTTCAGGGTGAAATGAAATGTGAATTTTTGTCAGTGAAACAAAGGCTCCTGATGACCTCACCCATGCAGGGCAACCTTGGACACCTGTCCCGTCTCCATGACAGGAGACAGGACAGTGCCTGGCACAGGGGAT
Organism: Mandrillus leucophaeus; assembly: GCF_000951045.1. Taxonomy (NCBI): domain Eukaryota; kingdom Metazoa; phylum Chordata; class Mammalia; order Primates; family Cercopithecidae; genus Mandrillus; species Mandrillus leucophaeus. The sequence continues at coordinate 3,315,088 of NW_012109696.1, read as the reverse complement.
GCACTCACCACACACCCCTAGCCCTGTCCTGCCTCGGGAAGAGGGCCCGGCGCACAGAGCTGATGAAAGGCAGACACTGCGCTCCATCAGGAAGAAGAAATCAGTGCTGATGGGGCAAAGTGACTCAACAAATCCTCAAGAGGCCCGATACTGAAACAATCAGCCTAAACCCAGAGCGTTCTATTCAGGAAATTACTTTTAAGTACCCTCACAATTGTCCATTAAATTAAGGAGGAAAATGTGCTTTTTAGCCAAAGGTTCCTAAAAGATTGGAAAGGCAAATACAAGTTAATAAATGGCAAACACAGGAGCACGCTGTTTGGGGCTTCATGTTAGGCACTTGTGTGTGTGTGTTTCCTAGAGGAGCAGAAGGATGCTTCCTGGTCCCAAGCCTCTTTGCTCCTCAGCCAGGAATTGCACCGTTAGATGCACACTTTGACTTAGTGCGGTCCACTCTCTTCATACAATGCAGATATTCGTGCGAGATGTGTGTTGATTATGAATTCACTCATGATTTTCTGTGAGTTCATATTCAGGTTTCCTGTTTCCCTTGCAGGCACCGAGGTCCACATCTTGAGAGCTCTGAGTGTTGGGCAGGGAGGAGAGAGAAGGGCTGTGTCTGTGACAGACACAGAGCAAAAGGTGTCCAAGGTTGCCCCGCATGGGTGAGGTCATCAGGAATCTTTGTTTCACTGGCAAGAACTCAGATTTCATTTTTCCTGAAAAGTGGGCCTTATGGAGGTGGTTCTCAGTGTGGTCCAGATACCAGTAGCATCAGCATCACCTGGGGTGATTTTTAGATATGCAGATTCTCCAGCCACACCCATACAAGATGAGTTAGAAACTCCAGAGGTGGAGCCAGGACTGCCCCAACAATCTCTCCAGGTTAGAGAATTTGAGATGGATTTTTTTTGGCAGCCTCAGCCAGGTTTCTTGATCCTGCCTTGTAAGAATCACCCTTCCCCACAACCAGGTTTTCTCCATGGGAATCTCTGCAAAAGTGACTTGAAAGTCTCTTATTGTTGCAGTGCTGCAGGTGATCTTCCCAATTAGGCAACTCAGAAGCCAGGGCACACCATCCACAATGAAAAACAAATCCATCAGGGGCTAACATGAATCATCCTGCTCTCATTTCATGTTTCTCTCTAACTTTTATCTTATTTTATGGTTTCTCTTCCTTCGAGAGTTTCTATTAATTACATATTGAAGAGACATGAATCTCCTCCCCTAGAATCACTTGCACCTATTAACATTCAAAAACAAAATCACTTTGTGATTGAATCCTTGAATCATAAGACAATTCGAAGTTGAGCCACCATCTTCAAAAGAAAGAAAGCGGTTATTCCTTCCTCTCCCTGTACAAACAGGTTGGGTGTAGTTGTGGAGAAAATGGACTTTTGTATAAAAAAACAAACAAAAAAATGCACCTAAGGGAGCATCTCAGCTTGGAGACTCACTTATTGGGAGCTGATTCTCATGTATCTGGGTCCTGCCTCGAGTTCTCCTTGAACATCAGATCTGAAGTCTCCGCATCGTATCCTTGCTCATCTCAGAACTGTGTTGCCAGCGTCCCATTAAATTCTTCTCTTGAAAAAGAAAGGCTGTGTTCAACCCCCAAGTCCGACCCTCTCCTGGGTCCTCCACCCCATCACAAAGAACGGATGTTTTCTGATCACCTGTTCAGTCTCCTTCTTCCTCATCCCTGTGTCCAGTTTGTATTTTTGATTTTTTTCAATTTCCAAAATATCAGCATTTCCAATTCGTTTTGCATTCAGTGACTCTCCATAGCCTCATTGATTGGACAAGCTTAAACCTTGCAAATTTCCTGCCCCCAACGCGGTCAGGGTATGATCATGACATGGAGAGGTTGTTTCAGGTCTTCCAGGAGGAGAGCCTGGGTAAGAATGTGGTGCTGCCGGGCCTTCAGCCTTTGCTTATAACTGCACTTACTGAACTTTCAGCTGATGCCATGGGCTTGACTGCGTTCATTATATGACCATGGTTGTGGTGAGGCAGCAGCTGTCACCCTATCCCACCCAGTGGTAGCTCGTGCCCGTGGTCCTTGCAAAGATCATTAAGGTAGTTATTTATATTTTACATATATGAGTAGCGTGTGAAAACTAAAAATTTTACAGGTGAGTCACAATTTAGGAATGACTTCTTCACTGAGGTGTGCATCGAATTCCCTGGGGAGCTTTCTACAAATACACATTTCCAGGATTCACTGGACACTTGAAATGAATGAGAATTCCCAGGAGCGTATCAATCACTGATCTTGGAGAATGGATATATCAGATGGATTGGAGATTCCCACGAACCGGACTCTCAATCTCTTGGCAACTATCTGTCAATTCATCTATAGTGGTAATCATGGTTGTGATTCAGTAACTGCCCCCGGTCCCACCCCCACCTGTCCATGGCAGCACGTGGTTTAATCACATCTCTGTGTATGTCTGTACATCTGAGGACGTCCTGCTGGACTCTCAACACACACCATTGCCTTGAGGTGGAATCTGTGTTTTCACTGTATACTACCTCCCTTTTCCCTGCTTTCCTTTCCTCCACTGGAAATAACTTCTGGTCCTCTAAACAAGCTTTTCTGCTTGCAATCTTTCTAAGGCACACAGCAGAGCGAGTGCAAAGCCTACCACCTTTGTGGTCCACCAATGCGGTGTAACTGCAATCACGGCAATGCGGCTTCACACGGGTTGTGGGCCCCCGCGAACATTCTGACCACTTTGTACCCAGAAATGCAAAGGTGTTAAAAGGGACAATGAGGACAGCTTGACGATATCAGTGGAGATGCTGAAAAGAAGAGAGAAGATTCAGAGCCATGTTGTCAGTGCCTGCTTTTCTCCCTGTGGAATGTCAGTTGACATTCATGTTTCACTACTGACCACTGCTTTAGCATCGTGCTGTGCTGGAATGAGAAACTTTCCTCCTAGTCTTGATTTGCTGGTAACTCGCCGTCTGACTTAGTTAATTAAGTTTCCTTCCTAGATTCCAGTCTTTTGATCTCAAAGGGCTTTCTTGTCTGAAAATGTCTTCTTCTACTTTAACTCGGAGTGTTATTCCAGGCACAGCACAGCTGTGGGCGTTCCAGGGTCCTCAGCTTTTCAGTCTGTACTGGAAGGACTCAGCGCGAGGCAGTGCTCTCTGCCACCGTTGGTATCTCTTTGGGATGTGCATTTCTCAGGCAATCTACCTCCTCACTATCATATTTTTCATCTCTGACAATATTAACTGGAGAGTATTGTGTTGGATTCTAAAATCAATGAGGTCAGTACAATAAAGGAAGAGTAATTGTGTGTAATTGATAAACATATTTTGTCTCTTGCCACATGACTTTGAGTGCATGTGGATGTATACACAACACTTGCTATAACTGGAAAGTCTTCAAGATATAATTTTTTTTTGGCTCACATTTCTTGGGAGTTTGGAAAGGAGGACAGCATTGAACTGCACTGTGTGCAAGATGCCTGAGCTGTGATGACTCATTTAATTCTAGATGGCAGAGGGTAGGTAATACATTTATAAATACAGAAACTGAGATCCTGGGAATTATATGAGGATGGCCTAGTGCCCACATAGTGGAAATGGGATTGACCAGGTCTGCTCAGGTTAAGGGAGGGCAAGACCTAAACGCCTGTTCTCCCCACTGAGCATCCAGGCCATTGCTGTGGGGAGCAAGTTGCGTTTGAGACATATGAGTACCTGCCCGTCCAACTTCTGTTTTCAATTATATAGTTTTGCTGAAAACAATATTAAATGAAAGCTATTGAAAAAGCTTTTCAACATTTCAAAAATTTTTAGAATTTCAAAATTAGTTCTATTAGATTTTTAAAAATGAGTAAATAAAAGACACCTGTATTGTAGACTACAGATGATCTTTGGCTTGTGAAGACACAAATTACTTTTATTTTCTTCATGCTGGTGTGAAAGCAGTGGCATCAATGGGAAGTGGTACTATACTCTCTTGTAGTGCAGCCAGGCAGTCACAAGGGTCAACAACCGGTCCTCTACAGTGGACTGTGTTGCCGGATGATTGTACCAATTGTAGGCTAACAGAAGTGTTCTGAGCAGGCGTAAGGTAGGTGAGGCAAAGCTATAATGTTTGGTAAGGTAGGTGCATTAAATGCATTTTCAACTCACAATGGATTTATCAGGACTTCACCCCACTGTAGGTCAAGGAGCTTCTGTATTTTAAAATGAAGGCTCTTAAGGGTGATGTTTCCTGAGGGACCTTTATGATGGTTCATTACTCTTTTGAGCTACTTTTGAATTGAATCAGAGTCTGCTGCAAGTTGGATTTGAATATCACCCATGGTAGCTCAAGCGTGGGAGGTCAAGCATGGGAGCTGCTTTCTACCACGTTACTCATAATCATGGGGTGATTTCTGAATTTGCCAGAGATGCTGGGTACTAACTTGGGCCTTTTAATCAACTGGTTCCTGATGAAGATTTAAACAGAAGCCATTGCTCTTATTAAATTTGATGTACACACTAAATTTAGTGTAGTCATTCCAATTGAAATTCAATAGAAAATGGATTGTTAAGTCAGAAAACTCAGTTGGAATAACTAAGAAGATAACAAAGCACATTGTTTTTACAATCTTTTGAACTCCGGGGAGACAGATAGGTGAATGCACATGATAAGGAGGGGGTCTTTGTCATCATTCTGCAGAGTCGGGCTGGGAAGCAGGCAAACCCTGGCTATGACCTGCAGCTCTGCTTTGGCGGCCCTGAGTACTTTCTGAGCTCAGGGATTCCTTGCAAATCCAACCTTCATTGGTGCCTTAGGATACTCCTCCCCAGCTTACTACAGGGCTTGGCGGTGGCTCTTTCCATCTCACATATCCTTCTGGAATATAAGCTTCTGCAGGGCAGGTGTGGTGCTGTTTCACATTTACTAGCATTTTGGCAGAGGGATTACACATGGTCAGTGCTCACTACATACTTTTAAATCAAGTAAATGGATAAAAGAAGAAGCACACACAGGCACTTGTGGCAAACAGTTGCTCAGTGCTGTGAGTGGTTCTTACCAGAGCTCTTTCCCTTATCCATTCACGCAGTTATTTCATTATTATGTTTGGTGCTCAGCTGGACCACTTGCTTATTCCTCAGACATTTTGCTTTGGCTTTTAGACCGTTCTGGTTACAAGGAAGGATTCTTCATTCTACTTACGTCGTGAAAAAGCACACAGGTCCTGAAATGGAGCATGAAGCAGGGAAGCCTGTGGTAACCAAGGCTCCTGCCTCCTCACGATCATGACCTCGTTCTACTGACATCTGTGCTTTCCTCTGCACCTTCTCCGTCAATTTCTCTTCATAGCCACCTTGTCATTTGGGGCCCTGCTTCTGGTAATTTTGAGTTCCAGCTTGTCCTTACTCCTCAGGGTCCCAATCCCACCTCCTGATTCTGATTTAACTCCATGGTCCTTTGACTTGAGCATCTCAAATAACTTCCTCATTGGCTCAGTGATTTTTGTTTGCATTCTTGGGTGAACTTTTGATTGGATGACTCTATTTGGGAGGTAGACACACTTTACCAGACATCTCAGTGAATCTTTGCTCTAGGTTAGCTGCCAGCACTTATCCAATCAGTTGGGACCAGGACAGGGTGGACATCCTGCTACAAAGACACACCTAAGGACTTCCAGGAAGGCAGAGGCTACAGCCTCTGTGTGAGCCCTCTGGCACAGCCTTCAGCTCCCCATCTTACAGCTTGGACAGCAGCTTTCTTGTTGTTCTATGGGCCAGTAACATCTTTTTGTAGAGTGTGTCAGGTGCTGGAATCCAGCAAATAGTAAAGAGTTGATTTTGTGAATTATTCATTATCAATTCCTAATTTTGATATTTGTAATTAGCATTTTTGACTTGGAGAGATTTCTTTGATTATTTGAAGTCAAAATCTCAGACTTACCTGCTGATACACATTAAGGATAAAAACGAAACCCACTAAATTTCTAATAACAAGTTAAGAAATTGTCCCTTTGTGGGGCGGTGCTCACCTATATGAATGTCATTTGCTTTATCAAAGAACTCTTTAATCTGGCTATTGGTCATAATTAGACAAGGTAGAAACAATGTTACTGTGTTTCTTGAATAAAAATGTTTTTCATACTCCATTGTTTTTGCATTCTTAATGCCAAGAATGTTTTGAAGACAACTAATACATTTATTGAGATTTTTCCAATCTAGGAAGTGACCTTAATTCACTCCTTTGGTAAATATCTATTGAGCTACTCCTAGGTACTGGCCACTGTGCAGACACTGGCAATGGATTGCTTATAGGATAGGCATACTCCTTGTCTTTATGGAGTTAAAACCCCACATAAATAACCCAAGTAAATAACAGAAAGTGTTCACAAGGACAAAAGAAAAAAATCGTGTGTCAAGCAGCATTGTTGATGAGTGCAAAATAAATAAACATTCTATATGTTCAAAATTGTGAGATTGGATAAGTAAATTATGGTTTCTCCAAACATGAAAATCCTCAGTCATTATTATAAATTGTGATATATCTCTATCTGCAGTGGCACTGAATAATGTTAATAATTTGTTAAGTCAAAAATAAATGGGTTACTCAATTGTCTAATTTTATTTTACTGAAAGTTGATGTGTGTATAAATGGCAAGGGAAGGAGTGATCTAAAGGTTTGACAGTGTTTTTCTATGAGTGGTAGAATCATAGATGCTATGTGTTCCATTTTCTCTTTTGCCGATGTATATTCACCATTTCTTCTATAAATACATGGGCTAATTGAGTTATATAGCAAGGGTAATATCAGAAAGATAAAACAAAAGTAATAAACACAGGCTGTGTATGAAGCCTGATTTCAGCCCATACTACCTTATCATAAAGGACTTGCTTTGGGCTGAATTGTGTCACCACAAAATTCGTATGTTGAACCCTGACCCCAGTACCTCAGAATGGGACTGTATTTGGACATAGGGTCTTTAAAGAGGTAATTAAGTTAGAATGAGGCCATAAAAGATGGACCCTAAACCAAGGTATCGGTTGTCTTTATAAGAAGAAAGGATCAAGACACAGACATGCACCGAGGGATGACATGGAAAGACACAAGGAGGAGAAGCCGTGTGCAAGAAAAAGAGAGAGGCCTCTGAAGGAACCAGCCCTGGCAACGCCTTGATCTCAGACTTGCAGCCTCCAGGACTGGGAGACAATCAGTTTCTATCAGTTTCTGTTGTTTACACCACCCAGCCGGAGGTGACTAACATAGGACTGCACTACTGACCCTTAAAAATATCTTTCTACTTGACTTAGACCTTTACATTTCTTGTCTTATTTCAACTTCACATCCATGATTTCAAGTTTATTATTAATTTCCTTTTACAGATAAATAAATGAAAGCATCTAGAGGTAAATTCAACCAGATGATTCCTATCATTTCCCAGCCAGAGCCCTGGGACTCAGGCCTTCAGGGCCAGCATAGCAAGAAGCTCCCTTCTGCATAGCACCTTCCCAGGGGAGATTTCCCCAGCCCCTTCCCTTCAGAATTATTCTTCTGATAACTCATTACTGCTAATGGCATCATCCAGTTCAATATACTATTTTTCAGTACAGTTTTTCCTGATTTTCAATGTTTGTCTATAAGCTCTCCTTCTATCTAGTTAAGACATTTGCATCTCCCCAAGATGTCCAGAAGAAAACCTAGTTGACAGAGTGATAGTAAAGATGTTTTTAGGAGACCATTTTGCAGGACCTTTAGAATCACAGCTTAGAAGCCAATTAAGGACACACCTATATGCAGTCACACTTGGCATTGTTTGTTTTGTCTTTACACACCCCCACTGGTGTCACTGACTTGTGACCCTGTCATTAAGTCACTCTGAATATCCTCCTCGATATAGAAGGTCACACTGGCTTCTAATAAGGCCTAATTAACTATTCTTTAGGGAAAATTCGGTGGAACTCTAGATTTTAATATCCATAGTTCCCAGTAGTAGGAAATTTCCAACAGGCAGCCAGATTGCCTTAATGAAACTCTGTTCTGGAGATATGAGCCTCCAGAGTCAGGATCCTGTCTCCAGAACTAAAGTAATACGGTGCTCATGAGTATTCCAGCAATTCCAAAGTTGGAATACATCATAATGAACCAACTGAGATAGATCAACGCATCTGTTACCAATCTGACAACGGTCTGTTATGGAATAATATCTTTCAGCAGAAATTAGAAATCATAAGCATAACCGTCTTCTCTAAGAGGAGAGAGGACTGCAAATTATTCTAACAAAAACGATTTCTTTTCTATTTCATGCGTAAGATGCCCATGAAGAGTCATGTTTCTCCCTCTGCCAATATTTTATCCAGCACAAGCACAGCTTCCCCCAAGAAAAATAGTAAAAGCTATCAAGACCAGAATTGCATCCTAACTTTTATTGTGGGGGTTGCCAAAGGCCACTGGGCTTCTATTGTGCAGAAACAAGATGGCAACAATGTTCTCGCAATTGGAGTTCACATGACAAGCTCGCTAATTTATAGGTGAGGGGAGTTGTGTGCAGCTGTAGCTCTTTGGCTGATAATAGCTGTGCTGATCTTCCACCTTGGAAGCAGGTTGCCTCATACGGTGCAGCAGTCTGATGCTAAGCGGCCGGAGCAGAGGCGCAATGCTCGGCCATAATTTAAAGGACTATGACATGAAGAAAGTGTTATGATGTTTAACTTATAGGGCATCCAAATGTCATAGACCCAAGCAAGTTCCTATTAGCAATAACTCAGGTCCTCTGAAGGGATTTGACATTCAAAACTGATGAGCCCTGGCCCCCGGGGTCTGCTCCGACCTAGCCTCGCCCAGGCCACTCGGTAACCTGAGCGGCCCAGGGGTCAAACCGTGATAGCCCTCTTCAATTTAAAGAGCGGCTTCTCCCTGGCTGCTGGGGTTCTGACTCGGCACAATAAATTTCCCAAAGAGCATAAAGAGCCATCTAGTGTATATCAAATCAATATCATTGTGGCTTGCAGCAATATCTGAGGCTACAGTTCACAAAATAAACTAGCCCAGGGGCTGGATTTCTGCCCTTGGTAATCAATCAGGTTCCCGGGTCATGGATTTTAGTGTAAATTAACACAGCAGAAACTACCATGCTCCCCAGACGATGATATAACACAGGATTTGCTTTTTTTCCCAACCCGATTTCATTGCTTATGTTCAGAGGTGATGTTACACTAAAGAGAAATAATAAAAGCAGTGATTAGGGAAGCCGTGTACATCGTCAAGTAAAACATTCATATTCTTCTGACAAATATACATAAAGTTTGTTAAATTGGGTAAACAGTTATGGAGCATGAGGAAAGAATATAATTGCATGGAACCTGTTCAAGTATATAAGACTGTCTTAAATCAATGTCCAGTAAATAGTACTAATTATATCAGATTACTGCATGTGAGTCATGGAAAAATGAATATTTTGTAAGGGTGTTCCTCCCAGTTTTCAAAGGTGCTCCATATCTATGAGGGGCCCAATGGATGTACCCTTGAAAAACCTTTAAATAAGACAGTGCATGCCCCCAGCTTACAACACAACCCCCACCATAGTCTCTCAATTTGGAAAATGTCTGTTAGTTGCTGTCTCTGCTTCTTTGTTGAGAAAGGGGAAGTTATCTTTTCCTCTAGTAAAAGGCACATAAGTATTCCATAGAATAATTTATAATGTAGAATTTCATACACAGACCCATAAACAAAAATAGGTTTTAGGGAAAAAAAAATCTTGCAGTTTATAGAAAACTTTGCCAACATAGAGGTCAGTTTGGGAAAGATGAGTCATCTGTATTTTATTTATTTGGAAGGAATGAAACAGATTATCACACACCTCGACATACTTCTTATAGCATTATACAGTCTGTCAAATCAAATTGCCCATATACGGTGTGATGCACAGTGCATTTTTCCTATAGCTTAGAAGACATAATATCTGTTCTTGGATCAATATCAAAATAGGATATGAACATTTCAATTAATACTTGGCATATTTGCATGTTTTGTAACTCATTAAAATGCACCCTAGTGGCAAGATTGCACATCACTATTGCAAGTGATGAGTTACTGCATTGGATATAGGCCACTAAGTTACTAGTCAGGTGCAAAGTCTCCCTCAGCCTCTAATTTTCCAAAAACGAGTGGAGAGGAATGTATACCGTCCTTACGTCAAAGGGTCTTGACTTCTTGACTATCTAGTGTGTGAAGGAGAGTGAGAACATTAACATAAGGCATTATTTCGATTATTGTAAAGTTTAGAAGCAGAAGTGTAATTAAAGCCTTAAATCAAAAGGTGATTTTTTTTTCACATTGTGGCAATATGTGTCCGGGGTTGTCTTGAACAAAGTCATATTTCTAACACAAATGTAATTTAGCTGAAAATTATTGAGACTGTCTTAAAATAAAGCTAATAATAATAATAGTAATAATAAAAAAATAGAACAGAAACCTATGCAATGCAGCAAAAGTAATTCTAAGAAGAAAGTTAATAGCAGTAAACACCTAAATCAAAAAAGAAGAAATATTTCTAATAAACAACGCAATGATGCACCTGAAGGAACTAAAAAAAAAAAAAGAAAGAAAGAAATAGAAAACAAATAAACAAGAACAAAATAAATTCAAATTGGGTAGAAGGAAATAAATAGTAAGCCTCAGAGCAGAAATAAACAAAATAGAGACAAAAAATCAGTTCAAAATATTAATAAAGCAAAGAACTGGTTTTTGGAAAATACAAACCAAATCAACAATCTTTCAGTTAGACTAAGAAAAAAGAGAGAAGACTCAGATAAACACAATCATACATGAAAAAGCCATTGCAGCTATCAGGTGTATGCCTCAGAAATACAAAGGATTGTAAAAGACTTATGAACAAACACATGCCAACAAATTTGATAACCTAGAGGAAATGAATAAATTTTGAGAAACATATAACCTACCAAGATTAAATTATAAATAAATAGAAAATCTGAACAAACCAAAAGAAGTGAGAACACTTAATCAGTTAAAAAAAAGAAAAGTCTCCTATTACAGAAAAACCCAGGACCTGATGGTTTCTCTGGTGAACTCTACCAAACATTTAAAGAAAAACTAACACCAGTTCTTCTCAAACATTTCCAGAAGATAGAAGAGCAGAAAATACTTCCAAACACATTTCATGAGGCCAGCATTACCTTGATTTTAAAACTGGACAAGGATACAACAAAAAGGAAACTCTAGGCCAATATCCCTAACGAACATAGATGCAAACATTCCCAATGAGATCCTAGCTAACTGAATCCAACAGCACATCAAAAAAATCATTCACTATGATCAAGTGGTATTACTCTCAGGGATGCATAGATGGCTTAACTTATGCAAATCAAAAAATATGATCTACCTCATTCACAGAAAGATGAAAACTGTATTGATCATTTCAATAGATGCAGAAAAAAAGCATCTTACAAAATTTGGAATTCCTTCTTAATAAAAATTTTCAGCAAATTGCATATGGGAAATATATACCTCAACACAATAAAGGTCATATAAGGCAAACCTACAGCTAATATCGTACTGAAAAAGCTTCCACCTTCCAGATTCTTCCTCTAAGATTGTTATTAAGACAAAGATCCCTACTTTCACTACTTTTATTAAACACAGTTCTGAAAGTCCTAGCCTGGGCAGTAAGACAAGAGAAAGAAATAAAAGGCATCCAGATTGAAAAGAAGGATGATATTGTCCCTGTTTGCAAATGGCATAATCTTACATATAGAAAACTCTAAAGACTCCACCAAGAAACTCTTAGAATAAATAAATAAATTCAGTAAAGTTGCAGGATGCAAAAGCAACATACAAAGAATTAACAGGGTTTTTATGTACATTTTAATAGTGAGATATCTAAAAAAGAAATAAAAAAATACTGTCCACAGTAGTTACAAAAAATACCTGGGAATAAATTTAACTGAAGAGACTAATCATCTCTACAACAAAAGCTGTAAAACACTGATAAAAAGCAATTTATGAAGAAGGCAAACAATTGCAAGATGTCTCATTTTCATGAATTCTTAGTAATATTGTTAAAATGTCCACACTACCCAAAGTGATCAGCAGATTCAATGTAATCCCTACCAAAATTTCAATGACATTCTTCACAGAAATAGATAACATTTCAAAAATTTGTATGAAACCACAAAACATCATGAAAAGGCCAGCAGTCATGAACAAAAGGAACAAAGTCAGAGGCATCACACTATCAGACTTCAAAATATACCACAAAGCTATAGTAACAAAAATAGCATGGTACTGGTAAAAAAAAAAAAAAAATAGACAAATAGATAAATAGAACAGAATACAGAGCCTAGGAATACATTTATGCACCTATAGCCAACTGATTTTCAATGAAGATGCCAAGAACACACATTAGAGTAAAAAACAGTCTCTTCAATAAATGCATCAGGGAGAAATGGATATTCCTATGAAGAAGAATGAGACTAGATCCCTACCTCTGGCCATACAAAAAAAAGTCAACCTAAAATGTATGAAAGACCTAAAGGTAAACCCAAAACTATGAAACTACTGGAGGAAAACAAAGGAGAAAATGCACAATATTGGGCTGAGCAAATATTTTCTGAATAAGATCTGAAAAGCACAAAAGCAAAAATATACAAACGAAATTATATCAAACTAAAACGCTCTTGCAGAGCAAAGGATATTATTAACAGAGTAAAGAGATATGGGAGAAAATATTTGCAAACTATACATCCAATATTAAACTATACATTCTAGATTAATACTCAACATACATAAGAAACTTAAATGTCTCAACAAATAAAAATAAGAAGAACCCTATTAATAAATGGGCAAAAGACCTTCATAGACATTTCTCAAAAGAATATATTCAAATGGCCAACATGTACGTGAAAAATTATTCAATAGCACTAATTATCAGAGAAATTCAAGTAAAAATCACAATGAGGTATTATCTCACCCCAGTCAGAATGGTTGTTACCAAAAAGACACAGGAAAATAAGTGTTGGCAAGGATGTGAAGACTACAAAGCATTTATACACTATTAGTGGTAGTGTAAGCTAGTACAGTCATTATGGAAAACAGTTTATAGATTTCTCAAACAATTAAAAAAAGAAATATCACTTGATTCAGCAATTCTGCTACTGGGTATATGTCCAAGGGAAAGGAAATCAGCACACTGAAGAAATATCTACACTCCCATATTTACTAAAGCACTATTTACAACAGCCAAAATACGGAATCAATCCAATTGTCTAACAATGAGTAACAGTAGATAGAGAATGTGGCAAATATCCGCAGTGGAATACTATTCAGTCATAAAAAGAGAGTTAAATGTTGTCATTTGAAACAACATGGATGAACTGGGAGGACATACTATTAAGTGAAATAAGACAAAGAAAGACAAATACTGCATGATCTCACACATATGTTGAATATTAGTTGAAAAGCTGATGCCATAGAAGCTGTGACTACAGCAGCGGTGACCACAGACTGGGGAGGGAATAAGGAAAAGCAGGATGGAGAGAGGTTGGACAGAGGGTATAAAGTTAGTTGACTAAGAGGAATGCCTTCTGGTGTTCTATTGAATAGTAGGGTGACTTTGATTAACAGAAAAATATTTTATATTACAAAATTATTAGAAAAAATGCTTTTGAACATTCGCATCACAAATAAATGATAAATGCATGAGATGACAAATATGCTAATTATCCTAATTGGATCATTATATAACATAGATGTGTATCAAAACATCAAATTGTATCCCATAAATATATACTGTTACAATGTGTCGATTAAAAAATACATACAAAATTAAAAAAAAAAAAAAGAGTACACAAATTGTAACAACTAGAGCCCATGGACAGAAGAGCATTTTGGTCTGCAGCTCTTCATGAGTTGAAGGGAAATAGGCTCTACACTTTACCAATAGCTCTCTAGTTCTCAATGAGAGCCACTTGTGTCCGTATTTAACCCTACTTAACCCTGCTGAACTTACTGGTTTGGCTTGCTTTGGGGCTGAAGCGTCATAAGAAAAAGCACATGCTACAAGAGGCCATCCTTTGGCCAGCTCAAATTAGAAGTTGAGTTTCGAAAGTAATGCCTTGAACAGCTTAATCTTGGTAGCAGACACACATATGGGTGAACTTTTGTTCCAAAACAGTCTATGAACCATGTTAATGAGAATGGAATTTTCTTAGACAGGCTTAATGACAAGGGTTCTAAAAACTCACTAAGTAAAAAAAAACGAAAACAAAAACAAAAAAACATGGTGCAGAATTCATACTTACAGGCAGCCTCTCCTTACTCAGTTGAATCACAGAGTGAGGTTTTGGACTTAATTCTAAGTTAGGTGCTGAAATGAAGCAAGACTAAGGCTAAATAAAGCCTAGCCACCATCATGGATTTCTGTTTCCAAGACTCAGTAAAACAAGGTCCTATGGGTCTTTGACAGGTACATACCCATGAAGAGGCACTGTGAAAAAGAGACTTCACCCGTCTTTGGTTTGGACCTCTCACCTTTTTAAACATGAGAAGCCCGACGGCAATGACATTGCAGCCCATACCATTGTTCCAGTTGGGAATTGTTCCCCTTACTGCTGCTTGAAATAATAAAGAGAACACAAAAGTCGTTGCTATGCACCTTCGAAACTGTGGGTTGTTGCTGTCTGTTCAACATCTTAACCCAATAACTAACTTGAGGAATTGTTTTTATCTCAGTTGATTGACCGTAATAGCGGTTTTGGCACTGTGTCGACAGCTTCAGTGGAAAACCCCAGCCAAATGAGTTCTTAGTATAATGTAGATCAAACAATTGGCTGATCGATTGGGGGAAACACTATTTTTATTGCTTTGTAACAATAATTTTGATCAGGCACGGTGGTAATCCCAGCACTTTGAGAGGCCGAGGTGGGTGGATCACCTGAGGTCAGGAGTTCGAGACCAGCCTGGCCAACGTGATGAAACCCCCTGTCTACTAAAAATACAAAAATTAGCTGGGCATGGTAGTTGGCATCTGTAATCCCAGCTACTCGGAAGGCTGAGGTGGGAGAATCGCTTGAGCCCCGGGTGCAGAGGCTGCAGTGAGACGAGATGGCGCCACTTCACTCCGGCCTAGGCAAAGGAGCAAAACTCTGTCTCAAAACAAAACAAAACAAAACAAAAAACAGCAATTTTGGCATCAGGCTATGGTAAATGATAACACTTGAAATTTCCAGTAGAAAGCCATACAGCTTGACCAGTAGCTGTCAGAAAACATATTTGAGAAAGAGCTGTGTCAAACACAAGTTCTTGTTTTACAACAAGATTCTGAAAAGTCCTTGGAATTAAATGTCTTCTTTTATATAAGGCACATATCATGTAGAAGACATCCAGTTATGCTTGTGAGTTTTCTAGTTTATAGAAACGGTAGCATCACAGTCTTTTTCACGTAAGGTGCAGGAGGTGGTCGTCACCAAGGCTATGGACAGCATCTTGTCCAAGAGACTAATTGATGAGTTAAGAAGTAGGTTAGGGACCAAGTGGTTCTGGAGGGACTGGTAAGAGGCTTGGGAGAACGTGATCAAATACGAAAGAGTCCTACAAGTACTCAGCTGCTAAAACATATAGGAAAAGTGATTGAAAGGCCACAATTAGCAGGCGATTCTTAAGAACTAATGAATCTGGGTCCAGAACGTAGCATGACAAACACTCAATATCCTCCACATCTGAATCCCAGCAGCTGCCCTAGATTGTATCTATTCCTCCACATTCTACATCTGGAAGGTCAAGAAATCTCACAGGACCCACCCTTAAAATATGTTTAGAACCCACCTGCTGCCCTCCACCTGCTGCCCTCCACCTGCTGCCATGGCCTCTCCTGAACCTCCATTTCCCTTTGTCTGAACCCTCTAGCCGACCTCTGCTATTCTGACATCTCACCTACTCTTTGGGAGGCTATTGTCAGTGTGGTATGCAGAGTAAGCCTAGTAAAATACGGGTCAGACTGTGATTCTGTGTCGCTCCAACTCTGCAGCGGTTTTCTCTTGGATTCTCTACTGCGGGCCACATGATCAGGTGTCCTGTGCCTTCCCCTGGCGCACAGGATTCTAGCTCCATTTTCTCCCTTGCAGTTTCTCAAGTGTAACAGGTGTGGTTTCTCTTTTGACTTTGGCAGTGACCGTTTCCTCCGTGAAAATGTTTCTCCCCCGATAACTTCACGATGAATTCCTTCACCTCCTCCACCTCCTTTCTCAGCAAGATCCATACCACCCGTTCAATTCAAAATTGGTATACATCCCTTCTCCAGCTCCAGTCACTCTGAGGTCCCATTTCTTCACAAAGCTTCCAGCTCCTAACATGAGAAAGCATTTGCTTCTCTACCATGTTGTTGGTGGCTACCTGAGCCATCCAGAAAGTAAACTCGCTGTGGCCAGAGATCTTCTCATGTTTTTTCCACAAATGGATCCCAAAATCTTCAGTAATATCTGATGTATGGTAGGGGCCCAGAGAACACTGGCAGACTTCTAAAATGATGGAATGATTGACAAAGATGCTTTTTGAGAAAAATGAGAGAGGCGGCCTACTGTTACAGAGTCAACCGGCTCCATATTTCTGTTAGATCTAATGGGACATCGGCTGGCCCTGAGGCTGAAGGTACCAAAAGCAAAGCACAGTTGACTCTGCACTGGGTAGCGGTGTGAGGAGCAAATGTCCTTGGTGTTTCTTACTTTATTAACAGGGGTACTGTTCAAGATAGGAAACTTTGTAAATAATGACTCTTTCTACAACGTCTCTTATTTTAGACTTGGAATGACTTGAGGAGGTCAGACATGCGCATTGTAGGACATTGCTAAAGGGTATATGGCTGTGTGTGTATGGCTTTTCCCATTAAGGTATTTATAGTTGGAGATAAAGAAGAAATATTCTAGGAAAAGAATAAGTAACTTCAACTTAGCAAACTGGCCCTTTTGGTTTTCGTTAAAAACAAGATGTTCGGGTTAGTATGACATCACCTCTATTTATCACATTGTTTCAAGTCTTCCATTTGGAAAAACTGTAACGATGGAGTATCACCAGGAAAGCTTCTATTTTATTATATTATTCTATTTATTCATAAAAATCAGCACAACCAATTTATGATAATTTTCACATATTGTCTTAGTTCATTCAGGATGCCATGGCAAAACACCATAAACTCGGTGCTTCATGAACCACAGAAATTCATTTTTCCTAGTTCTGGAGGCTGGAAATTCAAGGTGACACCATCATCTAATGGTGTCTGGTGTGGCCAGTTTCTTGGCTCATAGATGGGACCTTCTGGCTGTGTCTTCACATGGTGGAAAGGGCAAGATAATTCTCTGGGTTTCTTTTATAAGGTCACTAATTCCATTCATGAGGGCACAGCCCTCCCAAAAAGGCCCCACGTCCTAATACCATCACCCTGTAGGTGGGGATTTCAACATACGAATTCAGAGGGAGGCACAAACACTCAGACTGCAGCACCTATAAAGTTATTGATCAGGCACTCATACAATATTTCAACAGCAAGATGAAAGCTACACAATTAAGCAGGTCAGTCCTTTATTTTCATGATGCCAAGCCCATTTGAATTACTTTTAATATATTCATTTACCTATTTTGATATCAGAAGGAATGGGTATCTCATTTGGAGCTCTTATTTTTAATCTGGAAGAAATACATAGAAATCCTGACAGGTATATAGTATGGATAAAGCAGCCAGGCGACACCTTCCTGTACAGAGTGATGATAGCACCATCTGGATTCAGCTTATTTGTTTTTGCACAGAATGTCATAGTTTCCAAATTTCTTGCTAAAAATATTTATATGTTAACCTAATTAGGAAATCACTGAGCTGAAACATTACATAGGTTGGTTTTCATTATAATTTCTGCATAATAATGCTTACATTTTCTAGGTAGTAATTAGATGCATTAAGGATGAATGATTCCGTCCATGCTTATTGAGAGTTTTTTTTTTTTCCTTCTAAATTTGTGTCAAGGGTCACCTGCTGTGGAGAACAATGAATGTCACCAAGGAAGACAACAGATAAAAGCTTCTGAAATGAATCAATGGACATAGACCAAAAATTTGAATTTTTAAAGTATCCAAGCAGAATACTGATATAGCAGAATCTTAAATGTATATGTTACTTGTACTGAGAGAAAATAAAATAAGCATATGGATTTACTAAGATAAATACAAGTTTGGATGAATCAAGCATATAATTGATATCACAGATATAGAATTACCAACTATTCTTTCAATACAAAGGTATTTCAATACAAAGGTAGAAGTAAACAGAGGATTTTGTTTTAATCTTGATTATTTTAATCTTGATTATTTTGTGGTTCTTGTTTAGCTGCCTTGATCTTCTGAGTCTCAATTACCCCCTCACATCATGGGCTGTTATAATCTCTTCATTTTATTCAAACTAGAAAATGTCTGATAGTTTATAATACTTGCATTGTTTTATAATCTTTATGTGAATAATTATTTAAATATATATCAGAGCATCTTGGTTATTAACATTTTTCAGTTTTCTTTTTAGGAATATTCATGTCCATTTTCTTTGTCTTGAATTCACTACATGCAATTGATATAATTACATCAATCTCTTTCAAACTGAGTTTTCATTAAGAGTTGAGTCCCAATTTTCTGAAGAGTCTCTTCAAAATTCAATCTTTTCTCTCTTACCCATCTGATAAACAAAAAATATTATTTGGAACAATAATTTAAAACAGCATTCTAAGAATAAAATAGGGTTTCCATATTTGGCAAATAAAAATATAGGATGTCCAGGTCAATTTGAATTTTAGAAAAACAACAAACATTTGAATATAAGTATGTTCCAAGTATTGCACAGGGCATACTCATACTAAAAATAAATGTGTTGCTTATCTAAAATTAGCATTTAACTGAGCAGTCTGTGTCTTTTTGAGATCCGAAATAAAAAACACATTGTTATTCTTATTTAGATAACACTAGAAGTGAAATACATCTCTTAATATATCACCTACTGTTTTATTTTGAAAACGGTAATCCATGATTTATCACTATGTGGTATCTAAATTTGAATGGGAGTTTCAAAGTTTAGTTCATTTTTTCCGAGAGGTAAACATAAAATATCTGGAACAGGTTGAAACAGAAAGCATAGAAAATGTTTTCTCAGTGTGCATGGCTAGAATTGAACAACAGATTATTAACCATGTGAGGTGCAAAATACTGCCGTCACCTCTTAAGGGACTGCGGCGCTCCTGGGCTGCCATGGTCTGGCAAAAAGAGGTGAGGGTTAATTTTACCTGTCAACTTGACCAGGACAAGGGGCGTTCATATATTTGGTAAAATACTATTCTGCTTATTTCTGTGAGGGCATTTATGGATAGGTTGAACCTCTAAAAAGAGAAACTGAGTAAGGCAGCTTGCCCTCCACAATGTGGGTGGGCCTCATGCAATCAGTTGAAGAAATGAATAGAAGAAAAAGTTTCCTCTCCTCTGAATACGAGGAAATCCCTCTGCCTGCCATCAAGCTGGGACACCATATTTCCTGTTCTTGGGTTCAGACTGAAACATCTCCTGGGGTCTCCAGCTAGCTAACTGGAAATTTTTATCTATTTATTTATTTTCTTGCATTTGCAGTTGAGAGAAATGTAAGAACTGCAGATTTTGAGACGTGGCAGCCTCCATCACCACCTGAGCCCATTTGTTACATCAAATCTCTTTCTATTTTGTTAACTGAGATTCACAGGGAGTAGAGCAGAGGGCGGAGGGAGGAGTTAGACTGAATTGCCCCAGGAGAGGCCACAGGTGATCCCATGGTGGCTCTGGCAGTGTAATGAACTTCAGGGTTGTCCCGGTTGAGTCAAGAGGCTCGGGTCTTTTTGCCAGAGGTGGTCATTAAATTCAGACTGACCCCTGAAATGTTCCCTTCAGCCAAGGCCAATTTCTAGGGGGAAAAAAAAAAAATCGGCTCTTCAGTTCCAGTAGCTCACATCTCTGAGCTGCAGGAATGAGTATCTCAACACCGAGGAAGGTCTAGGTGCCAGAGTATGCCACCCCACCCCACAGGAAATTGTCGGAACACAGTGGCACCGACACAGTGAGTTCATATTTCCCTGTGAGGAAATTCCTTAGCACTAATCAGATTCGCAAAGAGGTCCACAAGGAAGAGCCAAAGCGAAAGCACTCACCTAGATACTGAGTGAGCAATGTAAGAACGCAGTGTGCTGTAACAACATAACGTACCTGATATCCTTTCTCCCGTCTCACCCCATTTTCAAAAAGTAGGGAGTGTTGCCTGTCTCTGCAACTAAGATTTATCAGCATTTATTTTTTTCAATATTGTTTAATTATTTTATCACTGCTAATACTGATCCACAAATTCTGTTCACAATAACATTCATTGAAAGGGAAACAAGATACTAAAAACGTTTCTTTGTGTGAATACATGATGTCATTATAATGAAAATTCAACTTACATTAAGCGCAAACTTGGAAGTGTTCTTATAGTTTCACTTGATTTGGAAAAAAAAGTAAATTAACAGGACAACAGCTGGATATAATAGTACTCCCCTAAAAATGCCCTATTATTTTAAGCACTATTTCCATGTTATATGTACAAATTATCACCATTTACATTTTAATTATATGTGAGCATGCATTTATGGAGAAGAAGAGAACACCCTGAAGGTGAAGCCATAAGTTTAAAAGGATGCTCAAATCATTCCCCAGTGAGAATTCCTCAGACCCCATTGCCTCAGCATGCCCTCAGAAGCCACACATCATTTTGAAGGACTGCCATTAGCCGAGTTCAGCTGCCGCAGTGCATGGGCAGGAAGGATCCTGTTTCTCAACCTCTTGGGTTGAGACCCGCACCCCTCTTGGGTTACCACCAAGTGGAGGACGGTCCCTCTGGAAGAAACGGAAGTCCTCCCTAAGGTCTGGCATCTGCATATGTTGAACCCACAAAAGCCATTGATTATTTTAACCAGGTCCAATTTGTCTTTGAAGGAGACATTTTAAAAAGCAAAAGAGCTTAAACAAACATGAAAGTAATCTAATTCAGACATAAACATGAAAGCTAATAAGATTACAATGAATTGATCTAAATATTACTTAAAATAATTAGAAAAGATTTTTTTATGGCATACCATTTCAGTCAGGACACTTATATGTTTCATTAGGAAGCAAGCAGATTATTGCTTTCTATAATATTTTCTTGTTTTTATGACCTTAGAAAGAAGTATCAGTGTGTTCAGACCTGTCATTCAAAGCTTCTCCAAGGTCAATGAATATTCTGCATCTAAAGCAGTTCCAAATGTAGCCAATCCCTTCTCCTTCCTACTGTCTTCAGGCTCAAATGGTGACCTATCTACAAGAATTTGTTGCTTTCTCCAGACATAATTTCACAGCTATCTTTCTGAGAACAGAAATATTCTATTTTTAATTTTTGTTTTTAAGCCTATGGCAAAAGTATTGAAAAGAAACATTCTATTGACTTGTTAAGAGAGAAACTTTAGGCAAATTAAATTTAACAACGTTTAATTGAGCAAAGAATGATTCATCAATTGGGCAGCACCCAGAACCAGAATCAGTTCAGAGTGGCAGTGGAGCTGTCATGAGGACAGACACACTTATGGACAGAAGAAGGAAAATGGACTACAGGAACAGCTGGGTTAGTTACAGTTCCGCTTTTGCCTTATTTGAACACAGCTGAGATTCAGCTGCTGTGATTGGCTGCAATTCAGTGGCTGTGATTGGTTGAAACTCAGCTGCTGTGATTGGCTGAGACTTAGCAACCTGTTACAAGAGAAAATGACAACCTATTTATACCCCTGCAGTTCACTGTATATGAAGAAAGCATTAGACTGAAGTTAACCTATTTAAGGAGATAACTTTAGGCTAAACTTAAGGTAACAAACTATTGAAGGTGGTAGGTTGTCCTTCAACACTGATATGAAGATTCAGAAAAGCGTATGGCAAAAATTTATTTGGTGTCTACTCTGTCTTTAAATCAACACTAAGGCTAAGGGACACCAAGAAATGCACTTTTCATGCGTTTCTTTTACTTTTTTTTCTCTTTTTCTTCTTTTATTTTGACAACCTTTGAGTTTACAAGAAGTTAACATTTCCACAGGGTTGTAATTGAATCACAAACAGAATTTTCTGCAACATCCTGTAAATATCTAGACCTGAATGTTGAGTGCTCTGCCTTCAGTTTTTCTAAGTGAGAAACACTATCAAAGCTGCCACAGTACATGGTTGTACTTAATACTGTTTAAAGTCAAAACAAACATTTGACATAAAATGTGTTTGAAGTTAGATGAATCATCCTACTGGGTTAGGGTTGTAGCAAACTTTCCCATTATTAATTAATTTTTCATGCGTCAAACTAAGAGAACAGATTTTTAGTACCTAATGTAACTCATCCCCATAGAACTAAACATTTGGTCCAGAGAAATCATGTAATAATTAGCATATTCATTTTTGATTTTTCTCAGAGAATGTGAGCAAATTAAACAGAGCAGGTAATAGGAGTACTCAATTTAAAAGTCAATATGACAAACATAAAATATTGGAGTTATTAGCAATAATAATAAACCATATTGTACTTATGGTGTGAAAGTAGGCATTTTATTTTCCTTATACTAAATTTACAAATCACAATATAATAACTAATTATAGTTGTTACATTGATTTGGATTGATAGTACAAATGTGCTAAGCTCCACATTTTTATAAAGATGCTTGCCTATTGGTTCCTTATAGAAAAAAATGAATCCCTATTTGGAAATGTTAAGTCATTATTAAAAGCTAGCATGAGAATCATGTTATAATCCTCAAAGCTAGCATTAAACAATATTATTTTATCCAACAGTTTCTGAAGGTTAAATCTAAATGTAACTGGAAATGATCAGATTTCCAGGTGTGAGATTTAAATACATAATATGTAAATGTCAAGAAAATGTAAATAGTAATGACATAAAATGCTTTAATGACAATATGTAGTCAGTCTTATTTATCTATTTCAAGGATTCAATACATTGAGAATTGCCTGCAAATCTTTACTGAGAATTATAGCTATATGTTGTTAGTTCTTTATTTCTTAATTTGTAGTACCTTGGGCTGTAATTCACATATGGACAGAGAGCTCACCAAATAATTACCTTTGATACATCTCATATGCTTGGAAAGCAAGAGCATCCCTCCGTGTGTACCGGAGCTTCTTCTGCATCCTGAATGGTGCTGTCCATTCCCTACAAGGACAGGCCTGGAGAGGGGCTGTGCCAGAGACCCTCTCTGTACAAAACAAATTCCCAGGTAACAAGTACACCCACAGTCACACTGTGAACACATTTTTAAACCCTTCCATGAAATACAATTTTGTATTTAGTTGCTGTTATAAATTTTCCTAATTCTTCTTTTGTATTTTTTATATAAAGAAGTATGCATAGAATAAATTAATAAGAAGTAGCAAAAAATAATAACTAGTTTTCCTCCCATTTTTGGGTAGAAAAAATACACATCTGTTGTTAATTCTTGATTTTTTTTGTCCTGATTATCTTTATTGAGGTATAACTTAGATACAAAAATGCCACCAGTTTTGGAAAATAAGAATATGTTTTGACAAATACATATGATTGTTTAGCCACCACAATTGTGATATAAAGCATTTCCATTCCCCAGGCGCGGTGGCTCACGTCTGTAATCCCAGCACTTTGGGAGGCCGAGGCGGGCGGATCGTGAGGTCAGGAGATCAAGACCATCCTGGTTAACAGGGTGAAACCCCGTCTCTACAAAAAATACATAAAAACTAGCCGGGCGAGGTGGCGAGCGCCTGTAGTCCCAGCTACTCGGGAGGCTGAGGCAAAAGAATGGCGTAAACCTGGGAGGCAACAGAGCTTGCAGTGAGCCGAGATCACTGCACTGCACTCCAGCCTGGGCGACAGAGTGAGACTCCATCTCAAAAAAACAAAAAAATTTCCATCAAAGTGTTCCCTTGTGCCATACTGTAGTCAATGCCCAATCCCTGATGCTACTGATCTTCTCTCTGTCACTGTAGTTTTCACATTTTCAGGAGCTCACCTAAATGGAATCACACAGTTTGTTCTGTTCTATTGCACTGCTTAGTCGCATTGCACGTGGGGGTACAGTCTGACATTTTACACATTGGTTTGTAGTCCTTGTAGGACCTAAACTTCATTTGGGTGAACATTTCTTTGAAGTCAAACAGTTGTACTTGCTCAAACTTTCTCAAGCATATTCACAGCCTTGGTCGTATCTTCTTTTCCATGTGACATACTCAGATTTCCTTATCACACAGCTCATCATCATTAGATCCTATAACTTGAAATATTAAAACTACTATGACAGATTCCAATGATTAGTTTCTAGACTACAGGCGACACTCATTATTGCTCTTTGAAAATTATTCTTCTTATTAAACCCAACTTGGCAAAAGCGTATGGTGGCCAAAGTAATGAGAAAGGATGACGATGATGATGATGAGTTCTCCAGAGTCCTAGAAAATCCAATGGCACTGAAGTAAGAAAGTTCAGGAGATACCCTACACACCCAGGAGGAAGAGCCGTCCTCATTTGGCAAGTACGTCAGGTGCCAGGATGGCAGGCCTGGAATACCCAATCCCTACACTGAGTTCAGAGGTAACGAGGGAGGCCCCCCAGCACCAGAAACATTTTGTGATGTGAAAAGTAACCATTTAAAAGATTTTTTCCTCAGATGCCTCATAGGTCAATGTTCCATAGATGAAATCCAATGTTATGACAACATGCTATCACCACTTTTAAGTAACAGTTGAGAAATTAATCAATGTGGATGTCATTGGCACTATTTTCTATCAATATTAAAAAGCAAAAAGAACAGAAGAACTTTGACTTTTACGTTTGAGGCTCTAACGACATAAGGCAATTATGACAAAGTGGAAGCCTTAAAAATATCCCTGCTACGGTAAATAAGAGGAAGATAAGGAGAATATGAGTTGTAATTGGAAATAGGCCCCCTTTCTTAAAAAAAAAAAAAGATAAAAAGAAGAAAAACAAAAATAAACAGAGCCTCGACATGCAGTAATTGGAGTTGTCATATTTCATCCCATACAATTAAACGTTAAACCCATTTTCTCAGATTGTATTGTTTAATTACAAAAGTAAG
Organism: Mandrillus leucophaeus; assembly: GCF_000951045.1. Lineage (NCBI taxonomy): Eukaryota > Metazoa > Chordata > Mammalia > Primates > Cercopithecidae > Mandrillus > Mandrillus leucophaeus. The sequence goes on along the minus strand of NW_012109696.1, from coordinate 3,289,921 downwards.
TAAATATAATTAAAAAGTTAAATAGATATTGTTAGATGCACAGTCAGCAGAGCACTGAGATATATCAAATGATATTTGAAGACAGTTTCTGTCATTTCAAATGATTACGAAGTATCCTTGTCACAAATGATGAAAATAACTGGGATATTGCAATTATTGGTTATTTTTAATATTTACTCTCATGCTGCTTGAACGTAAACACAAAGAAAATGTCTTCTTTTCCATTGAACCTAAAAATAGGTACCATCCACCCGTCAGAAAAAGTATAGCAGAAAATCTGAAGAAAAGCACATGTTTTTGGAGTCTGGTAATTTTCCTGCAGGTAAGAATAATGCAGCCTTGCAAATGGCTCTCAGAAATCTACTTACTCGAGTAATTCATAGACACCTCCACACTTAAAGTGAATGCTTTGCCTCCAGAATAGATAAAAATTCCCACAATAATGTGACCCATTGTTTTCTTTATATATGAGATGAGACTAAGCAAAATAACCCACATACGTTGCAATGTATTTTTATTCCTAGAAAAATATGCAATAGCTCCTTATAGTAACAGTTTATGTTCTCTGGTTGATACCCCACTTTCAGACCTAATATCAGGAACTGATGTGTTCCTAGCAGTGTAGACAGCTCTAGTACCCCTGGAAGTCTCTTTAAGATAATCCACATTCACTCTCAAAACCCATGTGTAAGTTCCATCAGGGGCATGCCCTACACTTTGTAGAAGGACAGCTGCAGCAGCCGCATCCCTAACAGGCAGCTCAGGCTACCATAACCAAATTCTATAGAGTGAGTAGCTTAAAGAAACAAAACTTTATCCTCCACATTTTTGGAAGAGAAAGATCCAGGTTGCAATTGGCTGGGTTTCTGGTGAGGGCTCTCCTGGGTTGAAGCCTTCTGCATATCCTCACATGGACTTCCCTTGTGCGGTACAGGGAGAGAGAGAGGGAGAGCATGAGCTGTCTGCTGTCTCTTCTCACAAGGACACAAATTCTATCAGATCAGGGCCTCACACAGATGACCTCATTAACCTTAATTACTTCCTTAAATACCTCACTCCGAAATACAGCCATACTACGGGTTTAGTGCTTCAACACATGAATTTAGGGAGGACACAATTATTGAGAACACAACATTTTGTCCTTGGCCCCCCAAAATTCATGTTCTTCAAATATGCAAAATACATTTATTTGATTCCAACAGCTCCCAGTTGACTTGTTCCAGCATCAACTTTAACGCCTAAAATTTAGTTTTATCTAAACATCGTCTAAATCCCAGATATGTGTGTGATGTGAGGTATAATTTACCCTGTGGCAAAATTTCTTTTTATCTGTGAATCCCAAATGTGCTTCCAAAATATGATGAGATAGGCATAAAATAGATATTCCCTTTCCAAAAAACAAAAACAAAAAAACAACAAAAAAAGATAAATCAGAAGGCAGAAGATAAATTGTTTCCAAGCAAGTTCAAATCTGGCAAGACAAATTTCACTAGATGACAAGGCATGGAACTTATCTGCTTCGGTCTCATGCCGTGCCCTAAAGGCTCACTGAGGCAGCAGTATCTCCCTATGGTCCTATTCAGGGACTGCAGAACTGCCCTGCCCTTGAGACTGGGGTGGGAGGGGGGAAGCTTCCTGTCCCATGGAAGCTAAAGAGGTGGCCCCATCCTGTGAAATCTAGGAGGGGCCAGTCCGGCCCCCTGGGCTAGTGGTGAGAGTGGCAGCCCAGATGATCTCTGAATCTTCTTTGAACTATTCCCTTTTCTTAAAGGACAAAGCAGGTTCACAGCTGAATAGCTCTGTTGTTTCATCCTATAGAACCCAGAAGTCAGAAAGCCTTTATTTTGTCTTTGTTACCTTTAGTTCAAGCTGGCAGTGTTTCGACCAGTGCAATCCCACTGCTATTTCTGGCTATGCAGAGCTGGCTGATCAAATCCATGAGCTGTTCTTACAGACTCTTCATCAAACAGTTGCTCATCCACACCCTCAGTGCTCTCTTCAGAACAGGTTTCTCATGTTTTGCAATATGAATACACCAATAATTTTTCAAATCCTCAAGTTCTGGTACTTTTTACTTGGCAATTTTTTTTCTCATATATATTTTTCTTCTCATATTTGACTGTAAACTGTAGGAAGAAACCAAGATGCTCCTTCAATGTTTTGTTTAGAAATCTCAGCTTAGCATCCAATAATATCACTTACATGTTATACCTTCTGCAATACACTAGAACACAATTCATCTAAGTTCTTTGTCACTTTAGGACAAGGATAACTTTCCCTCCAGTTTCTAATAATCTGTTCCTCATTTCCCGGAGACACCACCAGAATGGCCTATATTGTCCACATTTCTACAGCTCGTTCAAGGCGTTTTATTTTTTATTTTTCTAGAATACACCTAAAAGCTCTCCAGCCTCTGCCTGTTACCTAGGTCCAAAGTCACTTCCACATTCTTAGGTATTTGTTACAGCAGCATTCCACTTTTTCTTCCAAAATCTGCATTAGTTGAAATTCTCCTGAGAAACAGGACGAACAGGATATTAAATGTGTTTTCTGCCGAGATTCCTATTCTGTTAGCCTTTTGCACGTAGGTCTTGGTCAGCATCACCTGGCCTCCAGCAATGCTAAGCTTCTAGCACTTCTGAATTCCAGGGACCACATGGTCTAAAAAATCCAAAGATCCATGTAAATGTTATAGGGTGTTTCTACTTTTAACCATTATCAGAATATGGTAGTGCACATTACATAAACTATATCTTCAAAAATTCTCTACAAATAGTGTTTATATTTTGGGCTCTTTTGTAAGGTTCTATAAATACCAATGCAGGACCACGGGAGGATATAAGAATGTGTCATTGAGGATGATATGAAAGTGTCCCTATCAGAGTGCCCAGTCTTGTTATACTTCAGTGAGTGTGGTTATAACCACAGGAACCCTTTTTGCTGTTATAGAATGAACTAAGAAAGACCAGGTCCTCGACTGAACGGCTCTGCATGAGATCATGTACCTTCCAGGTGACCTGCTCTTAGAATTTTCTCTGGCACTAACTAAGGGTCAGGCTGAAGATGACACAGGTGTACTGAGATGAACTTTTGGCTGGGTAGAGGTTGAGAGAGGGTTGAACTGGTCATTACTGGGCAGCACGCATGAGAGGTGATAAAAGGTATGTTTGAACAAGGACTCATGAGGGTGATTAAGCACTGTTCTGCAGTGATGGTGGAAGGGATGTTCAGAGCAAGTTGTCTGAAGAGACCACATTTGAGCTGATTTCTAAAAATGAACTCTGTTTGGAAGAAGGTCATCCCAAGTAAAAGAGACCACTTAGGCTAAGGCCCAATACATCTGCAAAGGGGAGAGCGCAGGGTGGGCAGAAGCAGTTTAGCAGGACAGGAGGGAAGACAGAGCACAGAGGGGCATGCACACTGTGTTGACTGGTGAGTACAGAGTGTATCAAACTTACGTTGCTGGAGTATGAATTTGGCTCGTGTGCACTAGACTATGGTAGCACATACATGCTTCTGACTAAGATGAAGCTTTCACTCTCAAGTTGATGAATGTCTAGAAGGACATGTTATCTGCACAGGCACATTATCCCACTGCAAGGTGGCAAGTCCTATAGTAGAAGAGGCTCACCAGGTGACCAGCGTCCCTGGAGCAAACTCAGCAAGAGCCCCCACTCCTTTGTGCCATTACTCTGAGCCAAGAGCTTTTTGTGGCTCTTCCTAGAATGAGCTCATTTACCTGCCAGGCAGTACTCTGAAGATGGTGCTATTGTTATTTCTCCTCTGCATTTGAGAAGGAGCAAGTAACATGTTCAAAGTCACACACTTGGCAAGCAACGAGGCCTAGTTGCAGACCCAGGTGATACTCCCAGCTATGCATTTCCTCTGTACCTCTGGTCTACATGAGCCTCCAGTATCAGAGATTCAAGATGGGTGTCTCTGGAAATTGGGGATCTAACAGCCTTCTGGAAATGGGCTCAGAGTGATGTAGGATTTTTCTCAGCCCTTTGTCAGACTCGTGACAGGGGTGAATGTCTACTTGGCCCACTGCACTCAGTTTTTTGCAGGAGGGAGCAGGTGAGCAAGTGAGTGCAGGACCTGACTATCTGCCCTGGGCGCTGGCAGGAGCAAGCTCCATGTGGGGCCCATAGCCAGACCAGGCAGAGGTGCCTGCCACCCCGAAGCCCCAGAGGAAGTGCTACAGTGCTGTCTTATCTCCACCGTCCGTGGATGGCTGTGTGTTAACAGCTCAGTTGACCCCTTGCCTTGTCACATGGAGCAGCTGCCTTCCACCACAGTGGGCAAAGGGCTGGTGTGACAGCTTTTTTTGGTACTCTTACTCAGTGGGTCATGAGCTCTTCTCCAGCATTCAAGAAGAATGAGGCTGTGCAGACACTTGAAAGATGGTGAAGGCAGAGAATTTTATTCAGCAGTGGAAATGGCTCTCAGTGGACAGGGGAGTTGGAGAGGGGACGGGAAGGGTAGGTTGTCTTCCCCAAAGTCAGGTCATCATCTCCCCAAAGTCTGGCCATTTCTTCCCCTTAGTCAAGCCATCTGTCTCCCCCAAAGTCTTGTGGTATCTCTCAGAAGTCAAGCTGTCTCCCCCTCTGTGAACTGAGTCTGAGAGTTTTATAGGCACAGGATGGCAGAGGTGAGCTGCAGGTAGTTTTGGAAAAGGCAACATTTGATGGGTAAAAAGATATTATTCCGAAAGGACCAACTGGGAGAGAGGGGGCAAACAGGCATAAAAGTTCTCACTTTGGGCTGTGGATTTCAGGCTACCTTGGCTTGAAGGTGAGGTTTCAATGGGGACCCAGTCCCTGTCTGCCTAGAATTTCTCTGCCTTCTGCCTCTGTTAATAGGTGTACAAATCCTTTGCAGGCCAAGATGGTGGAAAAGTCAGTGGTGAGAACCTCAAACCAAAGTGGCAGCCACATTTTCTGCAGCAAGCCTTCCCTGAGTAACTTGACACAGGCAGCATAGCCAGGAAGGAAACCAACAGGTGCTGGCCGTGATCACTGGCCTGGCCCCAGGACCTGGCTGCATACTTCGTGTGCTTCAGAAGTCACAGCTTCTACCTGAGTTTGTAGGTAAGTTGCTTTCCCAGGTCTACAAAAAGTTCCTAGAAGTCAGACAGGGGCTACCCCCTAGTCATAGCCCCTCCTGTTCACTTGAATTAGAGGTTTCCTTAATAAATTCATTTGTTAAATTTATAAAACTGAGACATTAACATACACTTGCGAAGACTAAATAAAGTTACTATTCATATACCTGAAAGGGACCCACATCCCTAGGCCTTGACTGGGGTTCTCCAAGGGCGTGCACTCATTTCAAAGTCCTGATGCTGCAGCCAGGATCATTGACCACAGGATGTAGGTGGCCCTTGCCCATGTCAGCACCTTTTCCTCTGTGCCTTGTCCTCCACAGCTTACTCAGATGGCTTTTTCATATGCAGCAGTTATTGAAATGGTCTCTGCACACCAATTATAATAACTGCACAGCCTTGAGCTTCCACCTGGGTGAAGTGCGCAAAATGCAATGTGAGAAATATTGAGGCAAAACTCATTATGGCGTTTCTTTAAAAATACTTTCTACAATGTCTTACATCCGTGCTTATGAAAAATTAAAGAGATGAGCAGATCATAGTTTATTTTAGATAGATTTCTTCATGCCATTTGCTCTTGATTTATTTTTCTTTCTTTTAAAGTCTGAATTTTCTTTTTTAAAATATGAAGCTCTCTTACTGGCTTCGATTTTAGAAGATAAGCAACATATATTGTCTGCCAACCTTTCAAGGAAAGGAATTTTTCTATCTGAAACTGCATATTTGATCGTTTTAACCTCATTTTAAAAAAAGGTTCAACCTTCTCAGGGAAATTACATTGCATATCGTAATTTGATATTACATAACTATGTATTGGCATTATGCTTCTAGAATCAGACCAATTTAAGGAATGTCTTTTTTAAATTTTTAAATGAAGACGTGGTAGAAAAGAGAGGCACGATGGAACACATCTAGCCCAAACCTTTATGCAGAATGCTTGTCAACTCTGGAAGGGTGACGGCCGTTCCTAATGCCATCTGGGGAAAGGGCTATGTTTTATAATTGTGCTAATCTCTTCCCAGCCAGTCACTACTACAGGTTATGACTTTTTGAGGCGAGAGAACCTTAGGTTTTGCCTCAAGCTGGTCGTTAAGTGTTGCTAATGATAGCTTTCCTGAGGAAATTGGAAATAACACGGTGTGATTTAACATAAATATGACATGTCAGGCGCTGACCCCCAAAAATGTCATTGTTGAGGTGGGATAACTTGAATTGCACAGAAAGTATTGCCCTATTTTCAAGTAGAGTAGAAAAGGACTCTGATGCCTGAACAAATCTCTCGCACTGCCATTTTTGATCAACGGCTCTTCATGGGAAAGGCAGGCTGCAGTGTGCTCTGGATTTTGGCTAGAACTGCAGGATTAAGCTATATTGCTTCTTTCTTACTTGTCCCGGCCACATGCCTAGTCAAACAGGTGTCCTGTTTAGCATTCAGGCCCCTCACATGGGTACACAGTCTTAGTTAGCAAGAGGTCAGGATCTCCAGGAATATGTGACGTTTTGAAACAAATCACTCCAAGATTTCCATTGCCCACTCCTGCTTCCTAGCAAAAACTTGCATACACTTTCTTTAAAAGAGTTGTGATTTAAAAATTAAATCCCAAATCCAAATAGAAAAACAAAGTGTTACTACTTTAAGATTTTTTATTTACTTACAATTTTTATGAGACATCTCTATGTGATTCTCAAGGAATGAGAGGATGTTCAGGAACCCTGAGACAGGAAAAGCTCATGAAGAGTGAACTGGGCTCATTGTTTGCTGGATACTGTGTGAAGGATGATATCATCCAAGGTCCCATCTCTCACCAGAATCCACGTCGACCTGCTTGGACATATGTGTGCACACATGTTAGCTGTATATCTGTGACCGTAGCAAGGCCCCTCTGAGACTCAGTTTCTTCATTTATTAAATTCATAAAACTGAGACATTGACATCCGCTTGCGAAGACTAAATGTGTCACTAGATGTGAAAGCACCTGACCTAGCATCCAGCATTGGTGAGGCATCCAGTGAATGCCACTTAAATATGAACTACTACAGACCAGTTTTGTTAAAGTAGAAGGGTTGAATTTGTTCATTTGTTCTAAACCTTTAATGCATGCCTATGCTCTTTCAGGTCTTTAATGGTCTGTGCTTACAAAATTTAGCATCATTCAATTAAATGCATTTCTCAGTAGAAAATCAGCGTGTTTCCCTATGCAGGCTGCCACCAGTCTCCAACGTCTACAGTCAGCATATCCAGGTCACCCTCCCTTGTCAGTACGTTTGGATTGAACCCACTGTACAGGAGCAGCATGGTAGGACGGCTGACCTGCAATGCAGAAACCATCATGTAAGAGAATGCCCTTTGCCCATAATTCTCCTTTGTTTTATTTACTTATTTATCTTCATAATAAGGCAGTGTTACCTTTGTAATTTGAAACACTGGAAACATTGTAGATGTTGTGTATGTAGCTTTTAAAGTGTTATTTTGCAAATGCAAATTAAATCAACTGCTCAATCCAGGTCATGCTAACTGTGAACCATGTCAGAGTCACACCTTCCCAATTGCCTTCTCCTTCATCACTGTTATTTGTTACTGCACTGGGTTGAATGGTTCACACTTACCCAAAACCTCATCATATGACCCTATTTAGAAATGGGGTCCTTATGGGTGTAATCAAGTTAAGATGAGGTCTTTCTGGATAAGGGTCAGCCCTAAATCCAATGGCGAGGGTCTTCACACAACAGGGGAAGACATGAACACACAGAGGGAAGAAGGCTGTGTGGGGACAGTTGCAGAGCCTGGAAGACCCAGCTTTAAGCCAGAAGTTGACAGGAGCACCAAAAGCTGGCAGAGGCCAGGAGGGATTCATCCTTTGAACGCTTGGAGGGAGTGCAAGGCCTTAATTTCAGACTTTGGACTCCAGAATTGTCAGTAAATTTCTACTGTTTTATTATTATTACTATTATTATTATTATGCTTTAAGTTCTGGGGTACATGTGCAGAATGTGCAGGTTTGTTACATAGGTACACACATGCCATGGTGGTTTGCTGCACCCATCAACCCGTCATCTACATTAGGTATTTCTCCTAATGCTGTCCCTTCCTTTGCCCCTCACTCCCTGACAGGCCCTGGTGTGTGTTGTTCCCCTCTCTGTGTCCATGTGATCTCATTGTTCAGCTCCCACTTATAAGTGAGAACATGCAGTGTTTGGTTTTCTGTTCTTGTGTTAGTTTGCTGAGAATGATAGTTTACAGCTACATCCACGTGCCTGCAAAGGACATGAGCTCATCCTTTTTTATGGCTGCATAGTATAATTTCTGCTGTTTTAAGCCACCTGTTTGTGGTCCTTTTTTATAGCAGCATCAGGAAACTCACTCAGTTCTGAGCTTCAATTTCCTTTCCTTAGACTGCCCCTGTTTATAAAGAGACAGACTTTGGCCCATGAGAGCAGGCCTTGCCCAGAAGTCATGGTAGCTGGGTATGAGTCTCTCTTCATCTGTTGCCTGCCGTGGGATCATGGGTGGACTATTCAATCTAGCTGATCCTCAATTTCCACATAAATAAAACAGGGCAATTGGAAAAGTTGGCATATAACATTCTACTAATAAACATATAAAACCCTATTATTAGAGATATTTATATATTTCTCAAACAATAAGAACTATATGAAAAACATCTTCATGTTAGACTGAGGTCAAATGGAAAACCATCTTTGATGATTTCTGCGAGTAATTTAGGGAGAATTTAATTTCAGCTATACCTGCCACCTTTGAAATATATATCATGCACATTTGAATACAAAGTGTTTGTAAAGCAAAAAAATATGGTTTCTAATAGCAGGGACATGACAAATGCCTGCTGAAAGCACAATTATAAATTAGTTGTGGATTTCTTGGGCAATGGGTGTGGAGGGTCAACATCATCATCTGTACCCAGCTGAGTAGTCAAAAAAAAAAAAAAAAGAAAAAGAAAAAAACCTGGCCAGTAACTTCAGGCATCAGCAGCTGGGGAGAGTTGACTTAGACTCCGCCCTTTCCTCCTGTCTTCCTGCTGCAGCTTGCAGCAGCTATACCTGGGAAGCCCATCAGATTCAGGCCAGGATGAAGTCAGTGGAGGCACCAAAGGTAGGCGAGGTCTGTGTCTCTGTTGCCATATGTCTTCTCCATCTGTGTCTCTCTGGCACTTCTTCCTCAACGTGCTTCGTTCTCTTCCTGAGTCCCTCCAGCTGGGGCACCTGACTCGTCATTCATCTGTATGTGCCTGTCTTCCCTCCTTCCCCAGCTCCTGTCGAGGACAGGGGTGCCTTGCTCATCGGCCTGAAGAGAAATGAGTTACAGGGATCACCTGTCAATCGCGGTGGCTTCTTAGAATGCCCATTTGGGCATTCCCTCAAATAAATGGCAACTGAAACCCCATTGTGGCTGAGTAGTTATGCTTCAAAAATTGTCCTCATTCCTTTTTTGTGTTATCCTTATATTGTAAAAAAATATATAAATACATGAAAATAAATTCAAATGAAAACCATTATTTTCTCACCCCAACACCAGGTTGTTTTTGTATATTCCCTTCCAGTCTCATCCACACATACACAGATACTTCCCTAAGTTGTAATCAAAGAGTATAAATGTTTCGTATTCTGTATTTTTATTTAGCATAAGCATTTTTCTCTCCTGCTATGCAATTTTGTACACATTTTAAATGACTCTAATATTCTTCCAAGGGGTATATTGGAATTTATCTTTCCATGTATTCACAGACATTTAAATAGTGTTTCTCCAAACAATTAAAAAGTTTTCTTTATGTAGTTCTTTTGAGTTTAGGCTATTAACACTAAGTATACAACTTTAAAACTGCTTTATAACATACAATTTACAATTTCAATTGTGTATTTTAGTAAATAAAGTGTAGCAGACACCTCATGTCTATAGAAATGACTCCTTTTTGCTGACATATGGTAGATTATTTCCTTGGACACATTCCTCAGATTGGAATTTCTGCAGTTCAGGGATCAAGCCTTCTGCCACTTTAACACATGTTATGAGGCTCTGTGTTTAGTCTGAATCAATATTCAGGGCCAATGCGATTGCAAATGAGTGATCTTTCTTTACTAAATATTTGTTTATTAGGAAAATAAGAATTAACTATTAAACATATAATGCAAAAATATAAATGATAATTCGTTCCCATGAATAGTGGCTACACTGAATCCCTTATACATTTGCGAATAAGAAACTGTCTCGGAGAAGTAAGAGCCCCAACTTCCTTCAGCTGATGGGTGACAGAATGGAACTAACCATACAATTTCTTGAATTCCAGGGCATGCTTTACGGTGAGTTAGTCCACCATGGTGTCAACCAACTCACATTACTGATGTGGCACCCCATCAGTTGCCCTCCCAAGTCAACTGCTCAGGTCTACACATTTTATTTTATATTTTTCTTTAGCCCAAGAGAACCCATTTATTTATTCATGGAGTTCCTGTTGTGGGCTGGGCATAGTCATAGGAACTCAGGATGCAGAACTAACCCACCCAACAAAGCCCCATTTTTAGGAGCTTACAGCATCGTAACCAGGCAAACGCGCAAAGAAGCAAGAAGCTAAGGAACTGAATACGTAGAAATCATGCCACGCAGTGAGGTGATCTGGGGAGGAAGGCTGGTGTGTAGTGATGGTTGGGAAGAGCCTTTATAACAAGGTGACACTTAAGCAGAGCTCCCAAGGAAGGGAAGAAGATTATCAAGGAAAGAGCTTCCCCAGCTATAGGGGTAAGAAGAGTGAAACCCTGCGCAGGAGAACAGGAAGACGAGTGAGAGAAATGAGTAGAGCCAGACAGGAAACAGGAGACAGATGGAGAGGGAGAGAGGAGCTAATGTCGGACGACTGGTGGGAGGCCGGCTGATGTAGGACCTTCTAGGCTGTGGGGCTGCCAACATTTTTCCAAGGAGGTAAGAAGCCATTAGAGAATTTTGATCAGAGAAGCAATATGATCTGGTGTGTGCATGTGTGTGTGTGTGTGTGTGTGTGTGTGTGTGTGTGTTTAAGGGTGCCCCGGGCTAGAAATAGGTGGAAGACGGCAAGAGTGGAAGCACCAAGGTCTGTTAGCAGACTCAAAGACTCATGGTGCAGAAGACCAGGTGGCAGGTGGTGGCAGCCTGGGCTGGAGTTGTGACTCATGAATGCGAAGATGAGGGTTCACTGAAAATATCCAGGAGACAGAGCCAATAGCATCTACCAGTGAACTGGTTGTGGGGTGAGGGATAAAATTTGGAATTATGGGCAACTGAAAGTTTGTTTTTTTCCCCCTCAGTAATGAAAGTGAGTTGTAAGAGGCATTGGGACTAATGGATGGATGCATTTTCCCCGTTGCATGTTACTGCAAGCACTTTTAGAATTTTTCTATAGCGCTGCCAATGGTTTGTGTTTGTAAATAACATTGTAATGAACAAGCACATTCAGGCAATATTTTTTCTCCTTGAATATGATTTTACCCTCTCATTAGGAATATGAAGTTTCGATGAGGAATCGGCACACCATGCCATGCTGAACTAGGAGTAGCATTGTACTAGGAGTGGTCAGGCACCCCAACATTTGCTTTGAAAAGGTACAAAACATTGAGGCAGGTGGCAGGTAAGATCAGAGGCTTGAGTAATGGAGGGGGAAGCAAGCGGATGCCACACCTATGCAGGTAGTGAAGTCCAGGTAGTGATACTTCTGCAGATAAAGACAGGCACAGATTTGACAGTAGGAGAAAAAAAAATGTATGTTAGAAGAGAGAGTGATGAACAGGACTGTGATTTGTGATCCTAAAGTACTTCTTGTTAGTGTCTTGTTTTGGGATTTGTTTTGTTTTGTTTTTTCTCCCTGTCTTGGCATAATGTTCAGATTCTGCGGGTGAAAGAAAAATGTTTCGAGCTATGCACATAGAGAAAAGATGAGCCAAGATGGGCGAGGGAAGCCGTCCGCAGCCCCCGCCTCTCCTGCTCAGGTGTGGGCCCCTGGAACTGGCCTTGCCTCCCTCCCTTTGGATCAGAAATTCCCTGGTACAGGTGCCAATGTGAAGCAAAATGGAAGTATTTGTGGAAAATATTTTGCCTTTTCTTTAGAGTTAAAACACATCACGAGGATGTATCAAAGAAGGTGATTGAATGTGCTGTGGAATTACATGGGAATATACCAATGGATTTCTCTCAAGAGAGCAAAGGGAGCAAAGGACCAAGAGGAGGAATGAGTACAACTACACAGGCATATTCCATGTTCCATCCAGAGGTGACAGTGGGAAAGATGAAGTGGTCAAAACAGTCCTCCTAACAGTGGAATGGCTGAGATTGTTTGACAGCACCCACAGAAAATTTGATCTGGAAATTCACTTCTGTGCTCCTTTGCTGTTGCCCGCCAGTATCAAAGGCACAGTCAGTGTGAGAAAGAGTTCAATGCCTATTATTAACGAAGTTAAATGTGACTGAGTGGCAACAGGGTGAAATATGCTGATGACACACAATTATTAGGTGAGTCAAGACCACAGAGGAAAGTAAAGCCTCCTAGATGGGCTGAACAAAACTCAGTAATTGGGCAACATAATGGCAGATGAAATTCACTGTAGACAAGCGCAAGGTGAAACTTACTGGGAGGAATAAATTAAATGCCTCGTCTATGCCGAAGAGCTCTGAATTAGTTGTAACCTCCTGAGAATAAGATCTAAAAATCATCATAGCTCACTGAAAACATCTGCTCTATGCAGAGCACCAGTCAAAAAGAATGAACAAGATGTCAGGCTGTGTGAAGAAGCAGATGAAAAATGCATGAATGATTTAAAGTCATTATAGCGAAAACCCATTGTATGATCTTTTGTAAAAACCAAGAAAGAAAAACTTAAAAGTGGGGTGGAAAACCACTGTAACAGGGGTCAATTGGCTATGCATATGTTAAGACTTCAAAATAGAAGGGAGAAAAATAAGCAGAATCGTTTTCTATTTTCACTTCCTTATAAATGGATAATGTAATACAGTGTATGCAGAAAGACTAAAGTCAGCTTGAGTCATCTTCATTCAGGAAATGATTGCAGAAGACTAAATATGTCATGAAATTCCAGGGAAAACATATTTCAGGCAAAAGACTGTGAGGATTTCTTTCTAAGGGAGCTGGTTTTAGTTTCTGCAGGTGGTGAGCAGCTTAAGTTGGAACCAAGTGTTCAAGAAGGAGTTTCAAGAATTTTTTTTTGGTCAGCACATCTGGCACAAGCCATCATATAGAAACCCATGGAAAACCTCATTTCACATTCACACTTAGCGTTTCCCATTTCCCTCTACAAGCCAAAGTCTCTTCATAGTGTCTTTGCATTTTCTCTGCTTCCTACACTTCATTCATTAGCCTCTCCCCACCTCAGGGTTAGCACTCATTAGAAATATTGACAAGTTCGCCTTTTCATAGCATTGATTTCTGTGTTTATTGAGAAGCCTCCTAGTATTTCATACATGGAGATTCTGGTTCTTCCTTTATGTCACAATCACAATTTTTATTCGGTGATATGAATCTTCCAAGAAGAATTTATCCATTTTACTGAAGACTGATAAAGAAGTTATTATAACCAAAGCACTTAAATCCTGCACTTACTAGAAGTAAAGTCTCTTCTTTGAAACAAATTAGAGTGTGCTCTAAAAGGTGACTTGTTTACTGTTCTTTTTAGAAATAACACATTACTGAATTTCATGCTGTGATTCAATTTAGGAGAAACAGGCTCAGTAAAAGCAGCACTTGTGAAATGGAAACCTTCAGCAGCCTAGCAGGGCCTTCCTGGATAGAAGTGGTGTGAGATCAGGTTTAAGACCTGCTGATTTAGACAGTTCACCTTCTGGCTTTGGAATCCTCATTAAACTTGCCCTGCGAACCCTGGGCTTCCCACTCCTTTGCCCTGCATTGTTGCTTCCGTAGTGTGGCTGCACCGCTAATACCTTCATTATGCTCTGTCGCACTAGATTGCATCATGGCTGGGTTCTTCTCCCCTTCCTCTACCCAGGCCCTTTGGCAGGTAACTTCACAGCGTCCTTTGACCATGGATCCAGCTTCTTCCATTGATTTGGTTTAACCAATTGCATAAGGCAGATGTAAGAGTGTGCAGGGTTCCAGCCCAGGCCTGGAGAGTCTTCGTGTTTCCGTTCTCTCTGGAGCCTCTGCCTTCATCATGAAATGGATGTGGTTGAGTTTGTCTGCTGATTTCATGAAAAGGATTAGAGAAACATGGAGCAGAAGCCAGCTGATGCCCACTGGATACACATTCACAAGTGGGCCCGCCAAGACCGGACTAGATCAACCAGTCCCAGGCTTACTACAGGTGGGCAAGCCCAAGAGAAAGTCACGTAGATCAGCTTGCCTCATGCATCTTTATAGACATATAGGAAATAGTGAATCAACACTGCTTTGTATATTACTAAAATTTGGAGTAGGTTTGTTGTGCAACAACAGCTAACTGGTATACTTTTGCATTTATTTCCTCTCTCTGTCCTTCTGGAAAGTAGGGATCCCTGTCTCTTTTATTCACTGTTTTTTTCCTGGAACTCAGATGTAGGTTCCTGGCCCCTAGAAGGGACTCAGAAGATATTCTTGAATGATGGCATCCATGACTTAGTCAATCACCCTTGGCCATCTAATAGCCCTGAGCTCAACCGTCAATGTTTTGGCCCCTTGGAGCTTTGGTTGGAATAATTTTCCTATAAAAGTTAGATAACATGTATCTTAGGCTTTGTGAGGCCCTAGGTTTTTTGTTTTTGTTTTTGTTTTTGTTTTACAACTCTTTAAAAATTTAAAAACTATTTTTAGCTTCAGGAGTGGACAATAAATAGCCCCCAGGCTACGGTTTTTTGGCCCCTGCTTAAAGGATGACTTTTCCTGGATACACACTGGTGTTATATGTTGGGTTGTCCTGGTGCACATCAGGGCTCTCTTCCATGAAGCTCATGATTCAGTTCTTCATCGAGACTAAGATGGGAGCTGCTGTTGAATCAGCTGTATTGAGTTTTTCTCTACGGGCTCATTCCAAAAGGAATGACATTCCTGAACCACTGTGTGGCTGTGGCTCACGGACATATTGGAAACTGCCATATTTCCATCATTTCCTTCCTCACGTGGAAGGCTCAAGACCAGTTTCTTGTCCTACTGTAAAACCAGGAAGCCTTGTGCATGTGTTTTTTATGGGCATTTCTCTTTGTTTTACAATTTTCTCCCTCTCTCTCTCTATTGCTTCGAAGTTACCCTCTACTTATTTATTCAATTATATGAACTGTAAAGTACCTGGATTCTTCTCATAAGAGGCAAATAATACATAAATAATTTTTAAAGTACAGAATTTATGGATTAAGATATTCACCAAACTGCTCATGAATTTGTGTATTTTGAAAATGATCATGAAATAATATTCTACCACAATAAACTAGTTGTATTTAAAGACTTATTCAACTTATATTTAGTTTTGGTGAAGATATCTTTTTGTTTTGTTTTGTTTTGTTCTGTTCTGTTTTGTTTTGTTTGAGGCAGGGTCTTGCTCTGTTGCCCAGGCTGGAGTGCAGTGGTATGATCTCAGCTCACTGCAAACTCCACCTCACAGGTTCAAGCAATTCTCATGTCTCATCCTCCCAAGTGGCTGGGGTTACAGGTGAACACCACCACGCCTGAATAATTTTTGTATTTTTAGTAGTGATGAGATTTTGCCATGTTGGCCAGGCTGATTTTGAACTCCTGACCTCAAGTGATCCCCCACTTCAGCCTCCCAAAGTGCTAGGATTACAAGCATGAGCCACCATGCCTGGCCAATGAAGATGTCTTTTTACAAAATGACATAATAGCCAAAATATGTAATCAACCTAAGTGCCTGTCAAAGGATTAATGGATAACAAAAATGTGGTAGGTATATGCAATGGAATACTATTCAGTCATAAAAAAGAATGAAATCCTGCAATTTGCAAAATGAATGAAATCCTGCCATTTGCAAAAAAAAAAGAATGAAATACTGCCATTTGCGGCAACACAGATGGAATTGGAGGTCATTATTTTAAGAAAAATAAGCCAAACTCAGAAAAACAAATATCACATGTTCTCACTCATACATGGAAACTAAAAGAGTGGATCTTATGATGATACAGAGTAGATTGGTGGTTACCAGAGTCTGGGAAGGGGATTGGGGAGAGGGAATGAAGGGGAAAAAATGATATAAATTTATTTTCACTGAGCTATACACTTAAAAGTGGTAAAAATGGGCTGGGCATGGTGGCTTATGCTTGTAATCCCAGCACTTTGGGAGGCCAACGTGGGTGGATTATGAGGTCAGGAGATTGAGACCATCCTGGCCAACATGATGAAACCCCACCTCTATTAAAAATACAAAAATTAGCATGGCATGGAGGTGCATGCCTCTAATCCCAGGTATTCGGGAGGTGGAGGCAGGAGAATGGCTTGAAACAGGGAGTGGAGGTTGCAGTGACCCGAGATTGCGCCACTACAATTCAAGGTGGGAACACAGCCAAACCACATCATATATCTTACCTCAATTAAAAAAAAATTCCATCTATTATAGATGGAGCAAGAAACATACATAGGGACATTTCTCTAAACAAGACAGCGAGTTTAGAGTGAGAAGTGTTTGTAGTCGTGTTCTCAGTGAATTCAGTGTGATTTGTATGTATAGCCATGTTCTGGGGAGAGTGATTTATGCTTTGCACATGCAGACCATCTATGTGACAAGGACAGCTCTTTCAGTATTATTCAGAAAGGATAGCACCTACTGCATTCTAAAGTAATTATATGCCTAAATGGTGTTTCCACTAGACTAGAAAGCAGGTTTTTCTTTTCTTTGTATTCCCAAATTCCTTAGAAAGTTCCTTGGTTTAGTGTTAGATACTTAATAGAAACCTGTTGAATTAATTCATCCTCAAAAGCTTTGGATTTTCCAGAAAGGATTATTACTTCATAATAATAGGAGATTTTGTAGTTTAAATGGTGTCTTTTTAAATTTATTTATCATAGGAAGAGATCTGTTACAAACTGGGAAACTGAGTATTTGAAATGGCTAGACATATCCTAACTTAGGCATCCAGTCAATGGTGGATCTTTTACCAGGATCCAGATCTTCCAATGGCTAGTGCAAGCTTCCTTGCAGGACGCCAAACTGCTGAAAATTTAAATGATAGAGCTGTAATTATGAAAAAAAACGTTTTGCAGCCAAAGGTATGTGAACTTCTTAGGCATAGAACTGCCATATTAAAACAACTTGCATAAATTCATTTTCCCATCTCTCTTGTCCCAGAGCAGTGGTGTGTTCATTCAATTATCAAAAGTTAAGATAAGGATCTTTACATCCCAATATTCCCCTTATTGGGCTTATTCTCCATGGCTTCCCAAACACCTGTGGAATCAGCCCTCCTTGCAGGAGAGATCTGACTACTGCCAGAGATTACCCTGTTCATTGCAAAGCCGAGCCCTATTCTGATGAAATCTACCTCTTACAATTATTTTAACTAAAGATGAAGAAAGAGTTTCTGTACTGGTAATTACATAAAAGGAATTCTTCACAGAGAGGTGACATTGTCCCTGACATTCTCCTTCAACCTCTCCTGGGATTGTCCCTTTTCTGGGTCATGGAGGTCACCTTCCTCAGTTTCCCTTGTCCCTGGCATCTGTGCACTGGCTGTAAAAGGGGAAAAGAGGATGGGAGAATCCAGAGTATTTCTCCCTCACTCTGCTTCAGAAAGTGTTCTCTGGCTGTGGTGATATCCTGCTAGGCCACCAAGGGTGCCGAGCACCGCCATCACGGCCCTAGTTATGTTCTCACCTTTGGAGTTTGGTGACTCAGCCCCTCCTGGTCACCAGTTTGGTGACCGGCCCCTCCCCTCCCATCCAGGCTGCCGGGATTCCTGCACTGGCTGGTTTCTGGGCTATCTCACCTTCCTCTACTGGCTTTTTAGTTCTTTCATCATCTGTGTAACAAATTCCCTGTTTTCTTTCCCCTCCACTTAAAATACCTAGAGCTGTTTCATTTTCTGGTTAGACACGCATAATACAAACCAGCTACTTACTCTTTTCCATTTAAACCAGAGAAAACTGAGTCTCACAACAATAAAATATCTTACTTACAATCCCATGCCTGGTAAGTGGTAGAGTCAGGATTTTAACCCAGATCTGTTTGTCTCACAGACCCACGGCTGGCTGATTCGCAGGGTGGTATGAAAGGCTCTGATGAAATGGGGCTACGCTGCTTCTGCTGGTGTTAGTACTGTGGAGCCCTTGCCTTCTAACCGGCAAAAGATGACCATCCTCTGATTCTAGGAGATATAGACAGAGGACTCAGTGCTTTGACCCTATTTCTTGGGGACAACCCACGGTAGTCCTTCTAAACCTGTGTTGGATGGGTGAGTGGGTGGTTATTGACCTTCAAATGGTGAACCAGAGGCAACTGGGAGGCCTGTCATTGATATCAGTGACTAACATGACACAAGACAGGGCAGGAGAAAACTTTGACAATCACTTGAAAGAATAATCCCTGGGCAGCACTTGGGGTGTGCAATAGTTAATCAAAATCATCACGAGCAGTAAGTGTAGCCAACCGCAGCTGATAGTGATCATTGTAATATTTCCCAGCACACATAAAGCCCCAATCAGTCTATCAATTTTTGAGACATGTAAATTCAGTTGTTACCTTTAAAACACAAAATGACAAAAAGCCTTCATCCCTTGCACCTTGAAACTGCATGGCAATATTTACTGTTTTATTGGAAGAAGAGCACCAGTGCTTAACATTTCACCGTTTCACCTCTGAGGCTTCTGGACCATGTCAGAAGAAAAGCAATCAATATCAGTTAATAAGCCAGATCAGTGTTATTAGTATTCTTTACAACCTTGGCATACTTCATTTTATGTACAGATTGCCTATGAAAACTTGGGCTTATATCTTGTCTAGACAATGCCTTACATGGTCATTCAAATTAATAATGTGCCAGAATTATCTTATGCTTAATGCAGCTGGCTCTATATTGACTCTGGAAATTAAATTCACTCCACAATGCTATTGACAGCTGGGTCTCCAGCATATTTAATGGATTTGAATGAAGATGGGGCTATATCTTGTGCCTTCAAGCAAAATGTTGATAACTCATCATTTTCATAAAACGTGAAAAAGTGCTTTATCTATAAACGTTCTATCTCTCAGTGGACTAAGTCAATGTAAGAGCTGTTTGAAATGGGTTGAACTTACCTCTATGTAAGAAAACAAAAAAAGAAACTCTCCCAGGCAGTCTGTAAAACAAGTGCTTGCTGGTTCATTAAATGTGTAGCTCTGAAACCTCAATGCATTTCAAAGAAGTGGTTTAGTCCCAAGGAATAAAACTGTGTCCTGTGAATTTGATTTGAACATAATGAAAATTCTCATAAATGTGTATGTCCAAAGTCAGGGCCAGAAACAGGGTTCTCCAAGTTTCCACTGGTTTATTTCAAGCATGGGGAAGGTGAGCTATGCATTCTGCCTGAGCCACTTTTTGACTTGTGAAAGTGACCTCTGGAGGGGAAATAAATATAAACTACTTTAAAGATCAATTATATATGAAAATTCTGTGGCATGGGCAGGCTTGATTTAATAAAAGTAACCTATCAACGACTACTAACAGATTTTACTGGCCTCACCTCCAGTCATCCCTGGTATAAGAAAGCATAAATGGAAAGAGGTATAACTTTTCTAGTTTCCAGAGATGTGGTCTATTCTATAGTTGATTTTGAGATAGCTCTTCATATATTGTTCTAAAATAATATAGTCCAGAGTAATTTTAGGGCAAAATCACACGAGAGTTGGTCTGTGTGTGAGAATAAGAGAATCACGGTGAGGGTTAATTTATGGGGGAAGTCGCTCACTCATTCACCACACTTTCCAGCAGCTCCCCATAGGGTTTTATTGTAACATGACTAGTGATTTATGTCCTTGACTAAAGCCTGTCTTCTTGTTAAGTTTCAAATAACCCTACAGAGGGATATGTAGAGAATTGGCAATGTGGAGAGACTTACAGTGTCAAACCATCACCGAAGCAGAATCCAGCAGCAGCCACGTTCTGTAGAAACAGGCAGAGAAGAGCTAAGCTTGGACAAGGTTGGCAAAACTGCTGGGGAGTGTACAGTGCACTGTGGAGAGAGAGTTCCTGCAAAGCTTTATGGCCCTCATAACTTCAGATGGACAACAAGGCAGCTCTCTGTAGGTGACTAGAAGCAGTGGGCAGCACAGGAGGGTTGAGGGCAATGAGAGACAAGAAGAAAGCCTCAGCTAAAAGGGGAGAAGGGTCCAAAGCTGTTCCTATGTCTGCCGCAGTCATAGTCACAACAGGGTCTGGTGCTCACATTCGCACACGTGTTCTTGGTCGGCCCTTCCTTCCCTCCGCACATTACTGGATATAGCTGAGGCTGCATTCTGTGGGGGTAGACTGCAGAGCACATGGCCAGTCAGCAAGGGGAGAGGCCTGGAGATGGGAAGGCTGGAACCACAGGGTTTGAGAAACTGAGATGTACATGTTCAGTGACCTAATTAGATTCTTTAGACATGGGAGGCAAATGGAGGTGAAGACGACCTGGTTCCCCTCAAAAGTTAGGTTTCTGTGTGTCAGTTTTTTAGGGCTTCCATAGCAAAGCAAGACAGACTGTGTAGCCTAAGACAACAGAGATTTATTATCTCCCAGTTCTGGAGACTAAAAGTCTGAAATCAGGGTGTCGGGATTCCTGCTGTTTCTGGAGAGCCCAGGGGAGAATTCTCCCTTACCTCCTCCCAGCTTCTGATTTTTTTTTTTTTAATTATATATATATGTTTTGGGATGGAGTTTCGCTCTTGTTGCCCAAACTGGAGTTCAATGGTGCCATCTCGGCTCACTGCAATCTCCACCTCCCAAGTTCAAGCAATTCTCGTGCCTCAACCTCCCGAGTAGCTGGAACTACAGACACGCATCACCATGCCTGGCTGATTTTTGTACCATTAGTAAACACGGGGTTTCAGCATGTTGGTCAGGCTAGTCTTGAACTCCTGACCTCAGGTGATCCACCCGCCTTGGCCTCCCAGAGTGTTGGATTACAGGCGTGAGCCACGGTGCTCTGCCCAGCTTCTGGTGTTTCACGGCTTTCTTTGGCACCTCTTGGCTGTGGCAGAACAACTCTGGTCTCTGCCTGTCATCACACAGGCCCTCTTCCGAAGTTTCTTGCTCTTATAGGATACCCTTCATTGAATTAGCGTTCACCCTAATCCAGGAAGAATTCTTCCTCATTTGATGACATCCACAGAGACCCTATTTCCAAACAAGGTCACATTCACAGGTCCCAGGGGTTGGAACTCCAGTATATCTTTCCAGGGCCACAGTTCAGCCGATGACACGTGATGCTGCACGGATGCTGGACACCTCAGAGAGACACTGCTGCTTTTTTTAAATGAGCAATGAGTGTTGGATACCCTCCTTCCCACGTTGCCTCAGCCACATCTCACAAATGTTTGTAAGTGGCATTTTCATATTGATTCTCTCGAGAGTTCCTCTTGACCAGGGATTTTGCAGAAGTGAGTTAATTTCAAACAATATACTTCTGGAAAGGAGGCTATGGGAGTCGTTTTACTTTTAAGACCAGTCAGTAGCCAAGTCCATGAGACTTCAGGTCCACAAGATGATCCTGGACACCCTGGCAATAATCTGCAGAGCCTGACAGCTCCCACGTGGGCCAGCGTGGCCAAGACCAATGCTTCCCCATTAAGGAGGAAGCAGTTAGGCTGGAAGAGGAGGAGCGGCCCTGCTGAAAGCCAGGGTGAGTGATTCCATCAAAAGCTGAAGGATGTGGCCTTCCAGATTCTGTTCTGGCCACAAACATTCAGGAACAACTTGCGCGGATGGCTTGTTTATAGAAAAGTAGGAAATTTTCATAGCCTGTGGTTACTTGATACTGGTCAGCCACCATCCCTACAAAGAAGACCTTTGAAACCGAATAATATAAATCCCACACGCCCGTCTCATTCTCTCCCATTCGATAGACATTTTTGCTTTCTTGCCAATGTAAATCACATTCATTCAATAATGAAAATCTCTTTATTAGCCCCTGGACAAATCAGGTAATTCCAATATGTTAGAAAATAAAATGGCGAAACAGTTCCACTTAAAAAAATTAGAAGTCAATCTCCTGAACATCAAGATAAGAAAACATTCTGAACAATAATGTCTTATTGTGACACAATGAGAAAGCTTTCCCTGCCAAATCAAACAATAATCTTAACATTGCCAATTTTCTATCCATACCAAGAAAAGAAGAGCATTTTTGTAATACAAAATCTCCATTGTTCCACCACAGTGTTTCTTCTGTTAAGATTTAGCTAATTATCTTAAGTACACGATATTTCCTCTTACCCGCATATTTTTATATTGCTTTTATTGAGACACTTTCCAGAAATAAGGTCTCTTGACATGCAATGTTGCTTCTCTTAATAATTCAGAGTATCATGCGGAATTTTGTCTTAGAAACACTCTTTATTCCTTCCTTCTACATGCATTTAACAATTATGTACTTCATGATGAGTGATAAACACTGTGTGGAATGAATGAGATGTAGACCTTATCCTCATACCAGTCAGAATGGCTATTATTAAAAAATCAAAAAACAGCAGATGCTGGTGAGGTGGTGGAGAAAAGTAAGTGTTTTTACACTGTTGGTAAGAGTGTAATAATGTGGCGATTCCTCAAAGATCTAGAATCAGAAATAGCATTTGACCCAGCAATCCCATTGCTGGGCATATACCCAAAGGAATAAAAATAATTCTGTTATAAAGATACATGCACACATATGTTCACCGCGGCACTATTCACAATAGCAACGATATGAAATCAGCATAAATGCCCACCAATGATAGACTGGATAAAGAAAATGTGGTACATACACACCATGGAATACTATGCAGCAATAAAAAGAAATGAGATCATGTCCTTTGCAGGGACATGGATGGAGCTGGAAGCCATTATCATCAGCAAACTAACACAGGAACAGAAAACCAAACTTTGCATGTTCTCACTTATAAGTGGGAGCTGAACGGTGAGAACACAGGAACACATTGGGAGTCAACGACGTGCACTGGGGCCTGTCGGGGGTCGGGGGTGGGAGAGCATCAGAAAGAATAGCTAATAGATGCTGGGCTTCATATCTAGGTGATGGGATGATCTGTGCAGCAAACCACCATGGCACACGTTTACCTGTGTAACAAACCTGCACATCCCACACTTGTACTCTGGAACTTAAAATAAGAGTTGGCGAAAAAGGGGCTATGAATTACCTCACTCGTGTTTAAAATAAAAAGAAAGGTCTGGGCACAGTGGCTCACTCCTATAATCTCAGCCATTTGGGAGACTGAGGAGGGTGGGTGGCTTGAGTCCAGGAGTTCAAGACCAGTCTAGGCAACATGGTGAAACCTCATCTCTACAAAAAATACAACAATTAACCAGGTGTGGTAGTGTGTGCCTACAGTGGGCTGAGATGGGAGGATCACTTGGACCTGGGAGGTGAATCTTGCTATGAACTGAGATCTCACCACTGTACTCCAGCTTGGGCAACAGAGCCAGATCCTGAAAAAGAAAAAAAGAAAGAAAGAAAGAGAAGGGAAGGGAAGGGAAGGGAAGGGAAGGGAAAAGAGAAGAGAAGAGAAGAGAAGAGAAGAGAAGAGAAGAGAAGAGAAGAGAAAAGAAGAGAAGAGAAGAAAGAAAAAAGAAGAGGTTGGACTTAATTATCTCTATTTGTTTCCTTTTTGAAAAACAGCTAAAATACCTTTCGTTGTTTCCCGCATAATTTATTTTTTCCATTACCCATTTTCTTCAATGTGTCACATCACTCAAATCCAGGTTCTTATATCAGCTTATGTGAAGCTTTCAAGTTTGTCCACATTAAATCTTGGTAGCCAATGTCAGAAATTATAATCCTGCAATATCAGGTCATCAAGAGCCTGAAATTATTAGTACCCCAACAAAACTTTGAGGAAAGAAAGTATACACTAATTGACTCTCAGCAAACTGTATTTTCTCAAAAACTTATTGATCTGTTCAAACCCAAAACTTGAAATAAAATATACATGTGTGCAACTGTCTTTAATAGAGAAAACTTCCAATCTTGTAAGTCATCCAAATTACAAAACTATCAACGCAGATCGGAGTGGCTGACTGAGATAATTCAATGAGTGATATTTATATTCTCCGTCTTGCTTCTTGATGACCTAGGTGTAGGTTTTAACAATTTACTGGCATTATTTTACCATTGTCAGATGAAGGTTTGTGCTATTATTTCCTACCTCCCTCCTAATGGAGCTCTAAAGTCTTCGAACGAGTTATCACTGAGCAAACAATAGAACATGTTTTCTAAAGACAAATGTTTTTGTATGAGAAACTGCACACTTTGTTGCTGAGAAGAGTGTTTTTGCACAACCGTAAAAATATGATATTTACCTATGCTTCTCTAAATTCAGAATGAAATTCATTTAATATTAAGCAGTCTGGAGGCTGGGCTAATAAGCGATCATCTTTCCCACAATTTTTATTTCTGTGGTCCTGGTTTGGTTGTTATAGGAGTGTAATCTCTGCATTAGTTTTGTAGAAGTTTAAGCAGGAAGGTAGAAAATTTGGTAAGAAAATAACTGTTTACCTTATTGAGAAATACCTGGATTTGCCTCATGGAAACAGCCACTGTCGAATCTAGAATAGTGTCCCACAAGATGTAACAGAAATAGCTTCCTTATGTGAAATTCATGCTTCCATATTTAAAGTGTTTTCTATCTGGTCCATTATTCTCATGAAGGAATGACATATGTGATCATTTCATGCTGTTTCAGCGACCTTAACCTGACTACATGGTGAAATAAACTCTGGATAAGGTTGCATTCAATAGCGAATAGAGTGTTGTTTATAATGTTGGTCGAACGGAGTTTTAGTCATGCATCTGATTCCAGCAAGTCACAATACCTTAGAGACTCATTGCTGTCTTCCACAAATTAACAATTCCCCCACATCTGATATTTGTTGTAAGAATTAGATGGAGCCACATGTTGAAAATTGTTTGGCTATCACTAAAGCCCCACATACACAAAAGACGACGTTGTAACTAATTGGTTAGGAGGACAAATCTGTGTTTATGTGCTTGCTTTTAACAAGGGAAGTCCAGAAGGACTAACTTTTGTCCTCTCCATGGGAGAGGAGGTGGTGTATATAACACTTGGATGGAAGACATGGGAACTCAATGACAACCCTCTTCAAACTATGCCAAAGTTTTATTCTCTTGGAAACTACAGGCATTCTCCCCTTCATCTTAGGGGGCTTTCCTGTTCAAATAGCTAACCCTACCCACATAAAGGGAACACCCTCTCTGAGGTATGTTAACATGTTTGTGCAATTGTGTCATTTACATTGACCATATGTTAATGGTATGTACCCAAAAGCTAGTCTTATTATAAGAGGGTTATACATCAATAGTTCTGGAAAACATGTAAGTGAATAGGGTTTTCAAAGGGCATGCTTCAGTGAATATGCATTCCTGAAGCTCATCTATAAAAGATTTTCAGGCACGCATTCAGCACTTGGTCTTAATTTTCTGTTGATTTCTAAGCTCTAGCAAACCACAAATATCTCTGTGGGCTTTTCTACCAAGCTGGTTTCACAGATGTAAATGGAGCGGCAGATCTTATCTTAAATCGGAATTACATGCGACAAAGAAAAAAAAGTAAAGGGATGGTGCAGAGCTCAAAAGCTTTACACATTCCCCCAATAAGGCATTTTGGAATGTCAGTGCCTAATTTGTGATGAGAATGATCATCCAATATAGGCAATGAAATACATATCACGAGAGATGCTTTGTTCTTCGTGGCCTGGCTTATATTTTTCTATCTTGATGCATTTCTTTCTCTGTAAAAACTTCTTGAGCGTCCATTGGAAAGAAAGCTTGTTCATTTTTTTTTGAAGAGGGAATTGCAGCACTAAAATATGAAAATGCAACCTGTTCCTTTATTAACATTTTAAATATGAATCATATTTCTATATACATTTTGTCTATTGAACATATGACAGATGTGTTAGGAATCCCATCTGAACAACAGCATTACCCATTCACCCTAGTCTCTGGCCTCAGGCATCTTTCTCTCCAGTAGCTTCGCTCCGTGCAGGTAAACATGCTTTGTTGAGAGTGTAACCCTGAGTTGCCCCTGATTCACAGTTCACTTCGAATAGTGGTCAGGGAATAGGTCCTACACTCTTTTGAAAGGCAGGAAAAATAAGTGTGAATATCACAAAGAGGCACTGGAGAATCAGGGAAGTATTAAAATATTCTGTAACTGTCATTTCATTTGTAATCCAATGCAGACTGTCTGGGGCAGGGCCCCACACTCTGCAGAATGAGTTGAAAGGAACCCTGGTGACCTCTCATTATGCTTGGGGCAAATTGGCCTTAAAGGGAGCGCTCATATGTCACGGAAGTCAATAATTTGTTTCATAAACATTATGCATATAACAAATGAAAAAATAATTAAATCCATTTTTGAACACAAAGGGGACCCTCACTAGTAATACATTAAAAAAAAAAAAAACACAGCATGCCTTACCTTATAGAATGTTTTGCAAATGCTGATTTTTAGTTATGATGCCAGATTTTCCTTAAGTGTGACATTTCAGTACTATATAGAGCTCTTCTAATTCTGAGAGAATGCTCAGAAGAATCACTTTATTATCCCATTCAAACTGAAACACATCTTGAAGACTGATCATTATTTTAATAATAGAAGCTAGATTGCCCATAAGTTTTCCTTCCTTCCTTCCTTCCTTCTTTCCTTCCTTCCTTCCTTCCTAACTCCCTCCCTCCCTCCGTCCCTCTGTTCTCTTCTTTCTTCCTTCTTTCCTTCCTGTCTCCATTCCTTTCTCTCTTCCCTTCTTCTTTCTTTTCTTCTTTCCTTCCTCCCTTACTATACCTTCTCTTCTCTCTTTTTTTTTTCAGTTTGTATCATCCAGCAGGACCCCAGATAAGAACTATAACTCTAAATGCTGTTTTTAAAGAGGCCAGTGATGTTATAGCAAATAAATGTTGACAGTAAAATACAGGTTCAATATTAACTCTACTTAATTAGTCAGTCTTGTAACCTAAAGCCTTTTCAATTGAAGAAACACTATTTCATTTTAATATATTGGATAAAAGTTTCCAGGCCTTATGCCAAGAAGCTGGCAAACGTAGAGAAGACTGAATTTGGAAAAGACACAGATATTGTTTGCATATAATACATTTCTATAGAGTGAAAGTTATTCATTTATTTCTAGAAAAATATGTAACCATCATAGGAGTTTTAAGACATTTCCCTTATGTATAGCAAAAGCTTAAGCAACTTCTTTTGAAGTTTCAATAGAAAAAGAGAGAGGTTGAGGCATTAATGACATTTAGAGAAGAACAAGCAAACCACTACTAACTCATTCTCTGATTTATTTGCTGGAAGAACAGCCTTCATAAATAAAAAAGGTTTTGTTTATCTGTTGAAGCTCATTCATTTATTAATTTGATTTAAAAATAAATCTTTATTTTCACTGCCACACATTTACTTTTCCATGCTGTAACAGTGCATCTCCAACCCCATGATTCACTGTGGCTGTCAGCTACTCTGGTAACAGTCTGGGAGGTTAGTAAATAAGGATAGTTTTATTTAGTCATATAGATTTTAAGGTCTTCTTAATCTTTCTGTCTTTCTCTTTCTTGGCTCTCATCAGTCAAAGAAAGCACCAGATATAGCTATTATCGGATATGCTGTAATTTTACTGGCACCTCAAAGACTAAAATGTCTCAGTGTATCCTGGGATGTGTAAATCTCTGGTTTTTTTTTTTCTCCCATGTTCTACTTTTCCTTTGTTATTTTCTTGGTGAGTTAAAACCAACATGGATATGAGCTCTAATTATTGGCTATGTATAATACTACATGTAATAGCAATTAACAAATCATCTAGTACGATTCTCTGTGTATGCCTAGGCTGAAACAGATGTGTGTGTGGGTGGGTGTGAGTTTGTGTTAAAACTGGGAATCCTGTTTCCCTGGTACTTCTAAAGAAATGCAAGTGAACTTCACAGCTTTCAGATTGCAAAAACCAGTATTTTGACTTGGTGAGTATATTAGAAAATCATTTACTAGTGATGTTTCGTATATAAGCTGTTGTGAACTAACATGTTGCAGAATTCACATATTTTGAATCCAGCAGAGAAGAATTATTTAGGAAATGTTTTGTCTCAAAAAGATTTGTACAACAGAAGATATAAAGTAGATTTGGAGAAATAAATGAGATGTCAAAAACCCATGTCTCATAAAACCTTTTGTTGGGTATAAATATATACAAGATCCATCTTTATTCTGCCCCCCTCAAAGATATCCAGGTTAATTTCAAATAGAAAAAAAATACACACGTTCTTTCTAGTAATGTTAAAAAAATGCATCTTACTTAACAATTTTCACACAGAGTTAAAATTCCAACACTACTCAGGCTCGTTGTCCTAAAAAGGAAATCCTTGCTGTCTGAGGAGGGGTGAGCCTGTTGCGTGTGCTCCCAGGTTTTGATGCAGCATCCTCAGAAAGAAAAGGAGAGGACAGTGCAGGCAGAAACGCCTTCGGGAAGATGCATCAGAGCCCCAGGTCACTCTTGCTAGAACTTCTTTCTCTAATTCCCTTTTCATTTCGGTTATCTTCTGCTCTGAAACAAATGGCCCCTGCCCCATGAAATTTATATGAAATTTACAACAGGAAATGACCTCTGACCGACTTGTTTTCCACCCCTTTCTTCCCATCCCCACCACTCAGTCTGCATCCAATGCCATGACCTGGCACCTGCTTGCATCCACAGCCCTGTGGATCTCATGATCATGAAGAATTTACACCAGGAGATGTCTTTTTCCCTCAATTAACACAATGGCATTATTTTGTTAAGTGGTTAATCATCATCTCAGAACAAATTCACTGTTTGGATGTGTTCAGTATATAAACTCCTGGATAAAACCTTTTCCGCGGTATTCATGGATATTCCCTGCTTTAAACCAAGCCACAAACAGGGTCTCAAATTTAAAAGATAATCAGGAATCAGCAAACAAGCATGAAACTGCACTAGTTTTATAATTGTCAATCTTTCTTCCAGCAATATTTTGGCCTTTGCCCTTGGTAAAGGTATGGAGAAGAGTTTCAGATGAAGTAAGAATGTTTCCAAGATAAAGATTTCAATAGAAAAGATACCAGAAATAGATCTCTCTACCGTAATTTTTTTCTTTGGTAGGTAGGCATTTTTATCTACGTTTAATAATATTGATAATCATTGTGCTTAATTTAACTTTATTGCACTTTAGCTAATCACCATCTATACACAATTATGATTAAACTCCAGTGAAATATTGGGCTTATTTTACAAAGAGCATTACAGTAAGTTTTGTTCTGGCACAGACCCACAATAACCTCTGCAAATAATTAAAACATTATTTACCTGGGTTTCTCCATCTAGTTTATTTACTAGTGCTCTTGTTATCCCCAAAAGACCTGGTGATTCATTAACAACTTTTTGAGATCTACAGAGCTTTCAGCAGCAGCTCTTTTTTTTTCTTTCTATGTTCCACTACTGCTTTCTCCTCCATTTCTTATATTTAAAAATGCAATGGTTTCGGGTGTGAATTTATACATAAGTTTCTAATGACTTCTACAATAAAATGCAATTATTTTTCACAGACAGCAAGAAGGTATTTAGGGTGCATTGAGATAGAAATAACCAAGAAAACAAGCAAATACACAAAACCTCCAGATACATCTTATACTTCAAGTAATAATTTTAATGTTGTCTTTTTTTTTTAACATACATTACATTGTATTTCCAATTATACCAGTAGTGGCAAAAAGCATATTGCTGAGCTGGGGTCCTCTCATGAGTTCTGACTTATATATCTAACTACGTACCGACCAGCTTAGACTCACCATGCCCACGAGACCCTAGTGCAGGGTGCAATCTTCTCCAGCACCTTCCACCTCTGTCACCGGCATCACCCCTTACTCAGATGTTCACACCTAAATCTTGGGTTTCTTTGTTCATCCTTCTTCCTCCGTTTTCACGTATACTTTCCCCAGGAGTGTGGGTCTGCACCAGAACAAAACTTACGGTAATGCTTTTTGTGAAATAAGCCCAATATTTCACTGGGGTTTAATAATAATTGTGGATGGATGGTGATTAGCCAAAGAGAAATAACAGAAATACCCCTCTCTGTTGTTAAATGCATTTCTGGGATGATCACTCCTCTCCCTCTCCAGTCATTAGGCCCTCATACAAGGAACTGTAACCTCTTACCTAGAGCTGGCAGTGCCAGCCAGCCTCCCTGCCCGGACTCAACCTGTCGAGTGAGTTCTTCATATTTGTGAGTCAAATCATATATCTCAATCACATATGTTTAGCATTCTCTACAACCTTTCGTTCTATTAATTGTGGAATCCAAACTCTAGGCAGTCCTGCCTACCAACGTGCTCATCCCTAGGCCACCTCTGACCACCCTCCCTTATCTTCTGTTTGCTTAGCTATATCCTCGCCCTTGCTGACTTATTATTTCCAGGAAGAGAACAGGGCCAGAATAAGGGCTGCTGACCTTAGAGCCAGCAACCCTTTTTCTTGCTATATTATCTTCCTGGAAAGCTGTTTCCTCCCACCTTGACAATGCTTGCTCTTCATCATTCAAGTTTCACCTCAACTGCATCTTCCTTACGCAAGCCCTTCATCTTCCTTCAGTATTCTCAGGAAAAGCCATGGACAGAGGGCTGATTTTTAGATTTTTCTTATGCATTTCTATACAAGGATATAAACTGATGCAAAGACATAGATTTCTTTTTAATACGATAACTATAATTGTATCAAATCCATGGCAATTTCCTTATTTCCTAACTTGGAGATCATCTTGTTTTACATCATTCAGTTGTATCTCATTTTTTAAAGCCGTTAAATAGCATCTTTCAGTTGTATTTTTTAATTTTTTAACTAAAACTTTTAGAGGATTTGCTGATAAATTGGACATCGAAGGTAAGAGAAATCAATGAATTCAAGATAGTTCCTGGATTATACCCTTGCAAAATAGCTTATTGACCCATTCTGACCTCAGAAGCCATTCTCTTATAAAATCTTCTGCACATGTGCAACTTTGCCGTGTGGTCGATGTCAAAACATAAATTGCTATGTGCTAGAATGCATCTTTTTTTCAAAATGTATTTCCAACTTGACCTCTAAGTAGCTGAGTCCATCCACTCTCTCATCTGCCCTATTCTATGTGTCAAAATTTAAAATTTTAGCCAATTTTAGGGAGTATATGGCACTTTCCTGCAGTATCATGAACTCAAATAAAAATCTTTTACTCTAAATGTGGCTTGCAACTGGAAATTCTCAACTTCATAACTTAAATTGAGAAGAAAAGACCTGAAGAACTACCTAATGTAGATGACAGGTTGACGGTTGCTGCAAACCATCATGGCACACATATACCTATGCAACAAACCTGCCCATTCTGCACATGTATCTCAGAACTTTCAGTATAATAAAAAATAACAATAATAAAAATAAAAGTGTTTCAGAGCTGCTAAATATAAAGAGACCCGCCAGGAACTGAGAGGAAGGCTCACATTTGAAACCGCTCCGTGGGCTGCAGTACTTTGCATCTTTTCGTATGAATCTGCCTTTCCACAAACAAGTCAGTTCTTTCAATATAGCTC
Source organism: Mandrillus leucophaeus (assembly GCF_000951045.1). NCBI lineage: Eukaryota > Metazoa > Chordata > Mammalia > Primates > Cercopithecidae > Mandrillus > Mandrillus leucophaeus. The sequence goes on along the minus strand of NW_012109696.1, from coordinate 3,258,075 downwards.
CTGTATTTTTTGTTTATATACCACGGAAACCAGCATTCCATTGGGAAACCCATCTAACACTCAGTTTATGTTTCCCTAAATAGTCCCATCCTTTGTGATTTTGATCAGGTCCTAAAATAAAGATTATTGATTGTCGAGTACATCAAGGCTGCTCTTTCGTTCATTAGTTTTCTTTATTTGATTTCTGCAAGGCCTATCTATTGCTTTAAGGCTTTGGGAGACATCCACGTGAAGATTCATCATTTAAAGTAAATGTGGCAAATACAATTCTCTCTGAATATAAAGCTCAGAAGGGCTCACTAGGGAATCTCAGTCATTAAGGCCAAGAACGTATAAATCTCTCTGAGGGGGGATAAAATTTCAAAGAAGACACTTCTTCAAAGTGAATATAAGAAGAACAGTTTTTCTAAATATAACCCAATGTGAAATAGAGTTGAGACATAATTCCATTAAAACTGCCTCTGCACGGGCAGAAAGCTGTTCCTAAAGCCAAAGCATAGAGAACACTCCCCAGAAATCTGTTTGGGCTGGATTGTGAAGACTGCTTTTCATCTTTTTTGGAAAATGTGGAGGAATCTAAAACAACATATACTTCTTATGAAGGTAATAACCCCAAGTCAGAGACCATGGGTTGCAAAGCATAGTTTCCCCAGATCTGTGTGCTACAGCATGTGGAGCCCAGGCTTTGCTGAAGGTGCTGAGTGTTGCCCCTTCTCACTGTGGACTCCCAGATGTGTGCCTGCAGGATGCGGGAGGCCTGCGTCAGGAAGTGACAGGCACATCTTGTCCTCAGCTTTTTCAGAAGAACTCTCAGGGATACAAACCCAAAGAGAACATGGCAGATTTCTCACATGGCATTGGCCCGTCAAGGCAATCGAAGGCCCTCCAGAGCTCCTCTTCTGTCACTCATCACATTCCTACAATTTGGAAGAAGAATCCAGATCATCTCACTGGTCTCACTATCCATAAAATATAAGGTTAGTGGCCTTTAGATGACGCACCTCTGAAGAATGTCAGTTACACAGCAGAGAATTGACAACTGGAGCACCAGGTAGCCGTGCCCAGAGGAACTAAAGGCCTTGATCTAGTTTATCAGCTTCAGCATCATTGACATTTGGCACCAAATGATGCTTTGTTGTGAGGGGCTGTTCAACTCACTGCAGGTCACTTAGCATCATCGCTGCCTCCCTCAATGGGAGAGCCGTGGCCCCCTGTCAGTTGTGACAAGCAAAACTGTCTCCAAAGATTGCCAGATGTCCCCGGGGGAGCAGGCAAATTACGTCATGTTGGAGTTCATTGACTACACTGTCAAGTCCATGCTGAACTAAATTTTATTTCTCAGCTAAAACAATTATACTTCAAAAAGTACAAGTTGATGAATTCAGCTTCAAGAAATGCTTGGAATTAATACATAGTGTACTTTGGTTCTATGAAAATTTCAATCATGGTGTCTGTTTCCTTAATTTCTTATAGTGACTAAATTTATTATGTATGTGACGTTTGGGTTCCAGATAAAACAACTACTTAGTTTAGGGACAGGGTCAGAAAATCATTCTTAAGTTAATAGCTGCTTTTGCCAGAAAAAAGAAGCAGGCTGGGAAACACTAATGAAAATAAGGTTTTTCAATGAGAGTCCCAGCAAAGATTCTTTTTATTTAAATGAGTTTCTGTATCTTGTGAAAGCCTTCAGTTAAAGTGGCACATTATGCCTGCTCATGGCTATAGATGATAGCCTAGGTTTCCACTAGTAAAATGACAACTGCTCTTTTTTAAAAAAAAAAAAAAATTCCCTGTTGTTTATTACTTTGATTTCTGCCGTTTTAACATACATTTGATGAGAATACTACTTAAGTGTTAAGTTGCAAATTTATTGCATCTACCAATAAAATTGTAGAATCCTGTTCTCTTTCACAAACTGATCAAGCAAATGGAAAGACCTACAGACATCCATGTCCAAGAGAGATAAAAAGAATCGCTTTTCCCAGAGGGAAAGAAAAAAAAAGGTTGAGAAAAGTTTGTGTTGAAAGTCAGAGACTAACCAATGAAGCTTCTACTTAAAAGTGAAATGCAGTTAGTCTCAGTCAAGGAAGAATGCAGGATTCAAGAGGAAAATAATGAGTAATTGTTCACTGTCCACACAACATAGTTCTTTCTGTTCCTGAAAACAAAAGCATTTCAAATTCATTCATGAAAACATTCACAGAAGGAAAATTCTGAATGTTGTTTTTGGGATAGGAAAGAGTATCCCCTCGGGCTCCTTAAATCATCAATGCTGGGTTCAGAGCAGGAAAGGGGGCAACAGTAGGGCTATTGTCACCCACCTCTGAGCACCTACGGAAAGCCAATATCAACAGCGAGATGGACAGCTAACAGGGTGTAGCAGAGAACATCCGTTTTTCTCTTTTTTCTCCTCCTCCTCTGCTTTCCATTTCTCTTTTCTCTATAGCGAAAAGCGTATGTTGCCACTTTGCTTTACATCTTCTGTTTAAAACCTGTACTGAATTTGAATTGACAAAGTTGATGAAAACTGCTGCTACAACATGGTGCTATGGGCTGGCAGAATCAACTGGACTACATCCCAAGTTTCTATTCAACCACGAGCAAGAAATTAATCCTCACTCAAAGAACCAAGCCTGATTCCTTGAGTCTTGCGGGAGCTAGATAGATGCCTTCTTTACATCACAGCCACGTATTTAGTACCTTATTCATAAATTGAAGCAAAATACTGCTTCATAGTTACCTACCATCGCCACATAAAACTTACTTTATATGATGGTGAGGATGAAGGCTATGGTCTATGCTGTTGTTTTCACTATGACAAATTTTTCACTGTTTACTTTTTGGCAAGTGTCTTGTAAGTTATTATAGGAAAAGTATTATGGCCTTCATTTTTTAAAAACTGACAAAAACAGAAGAATAAAATGATTTTTTAATCAAATGCCATGCTGACAAATAATGCTAACCATAACACTATACTAACAAATAACTTTTTATATTTCTTTTAGATTACAACAAATTACCTATTAAAAATTTGATTTTAAAATCAAATTCAGCTTTAGATAATTTTCTGCAGCACATGGTGGTGTATAGTTAATAATAGTACATATTCTGGAGCCCAGATGATTGCATTCATGTTCGTCTCTGATGCTTACTAGCACATTTTCTGGGGAAGATAATCAATCTCTCCATGCCTCAGTTTCCTAACCTGCAAATAGGTAATAAGGCAAGTAATTACCTTGGTATGAAAAATCAATTGGATTTTTAATGTACAAATCAAGTGAATTGGTATATGTGAAGCACTTGGGCCACTTCCTGACACACAGGTATTCAAGAACCATTATCTCTGAGTTTTCCTAGCATGAATCCTCTTGGATTCACTGCCCAGAACAAGGGAGGGAGTCCCACAGCATCAGATATGCTGGTGTCATTACTGACGGTTACTAGTGTATAGCTTGGTGTGTACCGCATGCGGCCAGCCTTAAGCAGACCGCTTCTTTATCCCTAACTCTTTAAACCTAAGAGGAAATCAGGGAACAGATGGGCTCAACCATCCAGGTCTTCCTCCCCCAGGCCCCTGCACATCCCTATTCCATGCTTCTTCCATTCAGATCCAAGTACCAAGCTCTCTCTGTACAATTTACATCCTTCTGGAATCCCTTGATCTAAAAATATTCTTTGCATGGTTGCTTAGACATCTAGCTTAGAATTTGAATTGTCTCCAGTTGTAGAAACTGCAGTTCAGTGAATATATTGAGAAACACACTTTAAGGACATTTATCAAATGTATTATACAAGGGCATCTTCTACAGAACAGAAAAAATGGCAGTTGAGAATGAGTGGCCATCAGTGCAGGATCTTAGTCTCAACAACTGGTGAATCTTTTACCTTGAGTTAGAGTTGATACAAACTAGAATCTAACACAGTCATCACAAAAATAATTTTAAAAATAACATAAACTCTACTTGTCCTTTTCATCTCCTTTGATTCTTGCTTTTCTCCTACACTTTTAGACAACAATTTATAAGCCCAATTTCATTTATTTTGAGGAAATATATTTTTTAAGTTGGTAGATCAGCAGAAGCATGATTGCGAGAATTCAGTGTTCTACCCATTATTCAAGAATTTTTTTATATCCCTTCTTTTGTCCTGAGAGTTCAGCCTTCTGGATTTTCTGACCTAACCCTCTGAGACTTGGGGCAAGTCAACTTGCCTGTGAGGTGAATAAATATCCTACCCCCTCCCTTAGCATACGCTACCCTGGTGTGATCAGAAGACCTTCCTGCCTCTACAGTAGCACCTGCCAAAATGCAGATCAATTCCCAACTTAGAAAGAAAATTAATTACCCTTGAACTTTTGATGAGGTGAGTAGTAAAATCTATTTCACAGAAAAGCGAGCCTTGCTTTGCTGAGAAAATTATGGGAACATTCCATGAGGATGGTCAGTTCTGCTGCTCTGAGTCAGATTCTGGAAACCTTTTGATCCTTATGTGGTTAACACCCAGGCCTCTCAGTTCAACATGTGAGACAGGGTTATGAAACTGAACGAAAGATTATATGTGCCCAGAACATTTTATTTCAGAAGGAGACAGAACTTTTCTTGTATCCCTCTCTCTCTCCTGAATTCTCACATGGATTTTTTTTTTTTTTTTTTTTTTTTTTTTTTTTTTTT
>NW_012109696.1:3248391-3253355 GCF_000951045.1 Mandrillus leucophaeus | reverse complement strand
TTTTTTTAGAAATTGCTTTTAATGTAAAATAACTTTCCTGCTTATAATTTTTCTTACTACAGTGGTTAGGACAGTTAGCCCATGGCTTTTTAATGTCACAAGTTCACAGTATGACATAACGTTTCTAAGATTCAATAGCTATTTTCTTTTTGTTGCCTTCTACTTATGTCAAACATCAGTAAAACCCCTAGTCTGTAAAAAGAATATAACTTCAAAACAATTTCAATTAGGGTGGAATAAAACCTCAATATTCACCTCAATCCCATGTGTAAACAAATGGACTGACATGCAGTGAGGGTAAGTGATAATTTTTTCTAGAATCAACTTAGAAGGAGGTTGAGCTTATTTCAGTCTGGTGCAGGTTCACAGAGCACTGGACTCCTAAGGGGTCAAGATCTGGAGGAGCTGAGTTACACTGGGGGGATTGCAGGTGCCCTACACAGCACTGGGGGCTGTGGTAAAGGAGAGAGTACACAGACTCTGAGTGTCCATGCTTGGTAAAATTGTATGAAACAATTGTTTGGGAAGTTTATGCAATAGGAAGTGTGGGGGTTGAAAGGCATAATATTTATTTGGATTAGATACCACACATTTTTAATTTGCCCTAAGAAAAATTACATTGGAAAGAAAAGATTTGGAATGATTCCTTTAATAGATCTAAGGGATAACGTTTTTTTTTTTAAGACTGAGGAGTACAGAAAGAACATTCTTCTGCTTTATTTATTTTTAATTGAAGATGCTATGCAAGCATTTGCCAAATTATTCAAGTGAGAGCCATAATTAGGCAATACAAGTGGGGAGAGAGGAGCAGTAAGTGCCAACAACGAAGTGTCTATTTATGGATATTACCACACATAATGAAAGCAAAATAGTTGTAGCTGTGTATTAAATTTAGAGTATGTTCCTAATAATATTCTCCATGTGTGAAACAGTTGGCAGGAACTATCAACATAGGAACAAGTTCATGGTGGTTGGATGGCTAAGAAACTAGTGCAAATAATTAAGGATTAAATAAATAAAAGAGCTGAATTTGAACCAAAAAAAAAGCATAGGCTACAAGACTTTATAGTACAAAGTGATGTTGTCTGTTCTGAATTATCTCTTTTTATTGCATTCAAAATATTAACTACATAATTGTCAGATAGCGCCTTTGCAGACAAAGCCGGAATATTTCCCCTTAATATACTGGGTGGAAATGGATGAATTTGGAAACAATATTTTATTGCTCAAGTGGATGCAGAATCCTAGGATTAATGTGTTAAAAATAATCACTTGCAAATTTAATTATAGTTCTTATGCCACTGTCTTTTCAAATATAAATAGAATATGTATGAATTCTCTGAATCCTGACTGGAAGGCAACCTCACAAAAGTATTCCTATAGCTATATCTGTTCACTTCGGCCTGTTGGCCAATTCACTAATTTGGAAAAAAAAAATGGCTCAAGACAAGAATTTGACTGTACTCAAGAAAGAAATGGTAAGATTAATCTACATCAAGTTCTATGTTTTCTGATTTGTAAATGTCAATCTTTCACAAGATACAAACATAAAAATTCTTTCAAAATTTTAAAAAATGTATCTACATTTTCTAAAGTCATTGCAGGAAATTTTACCAACTCCCTCATAAACATACTCTCAAAAATGACGACAGCAAACTATGGAGACTGCTCTGGTGTCCACGATGTGAGCAACATGGCTGTGAAACTGAGAAAGGGGAGAGAACATCGTGTGACTCCAGCAACCACACAAATGTCTAAAGAATCAAAACCAGTTTTTGCCAAGTTAAGGACACATACAAAGTCTGTGAGGCTGCCTCTCTCTAGGGTGTTGGCTGCTATTTTCTCCTATTTTTTCCAACTCTCTTGAAAGGTCATGCTTATACGTACAAAATGTATTGCCCCAAATTGATACTCTCTTAAAATAAAAAATAATTCAGAAAAGTTATTTTGCTTTCAATTAAAAAAAAAAAACAAAATATTGAGAATATATTTTCTATCACATCCTTTAAAACAACAACAACAACAAAACCACTCAAAAAATATCTAGTCTCCAACTTTTATTTAAATTTTACCATTCATGATTGATTGCTTTAAAGGGTTTTATAGCACAGTAGTCCCCCCTTATTTGCAGTTTCATTTTTTGTGGTTTCAGTTACCAGGTCAACTACACTCCAAAAGTGTTAAATGGAAAATTCCAGAAATAAAAAATGCAGGAGTTTTAAATGGTGAGTAGTGTGATGAAATCTCACACCTTCCTGTGTCATCCCACCTAGGACATGACTCCTCCCTTTGTTCAGCACATGCTGTCTACACCTACCCACCCATGAGTCACTTAGCAGCCCTCTTGGTTACAGAACGACTGTCCTGGTGTCTCAGTGCTTGTGTTCACATAGCAATTATTCGACTTAATAATGGCCCCCAAATGCAAGAATACTGGGCCTGAGTTGTAAATTAAACTTTATCCAGGACGTATATGCACAGGAGAAAACAGTATATAGAGAGTTTGGTTCTACTTGAAGTTCTAAGTATCACCGCTGGCCATGGACTAGATGCCCCTTAAATAAAAGGGGACCACTGTACTTTGTAGAAAATGCAAACTATGTCTCAGGTTGTGTGACAACAAAATATTCTAAGGAATCTGTGACCAATTAGCCCCCCCTTGTCACTTTGAAGCCACTGTCAGATAACGCCCCTGCCCTGCAATGCCTTCCTTTTATACACATGCAGTCTTCTTCCCTTGACAGCAAACCCAGTGCGATCTGGCCCTTGTCTAAAATTGTGACCCCGTCTTATAGCTTGTATTCTAGTTCTCCAGTCCCACCAGCCTTCTTTCTGTCGTGGAAACATGACAGTCATTCCCTGGCCTTGTAAACTGCGCTGTGGTTCTTCAGAAACCCTCCGTCCCATGCCCGTCTGTACCCAGCTCTTTCTTTCTTGTTCCGCAGATCTCAGCTCTCCATGGTATTTCTCAGACAAACCTTCCTTGCCTACCCCATTGACGGAAACCACCCAAGCTTGGTGCCCTTTTCCAGTGCTCTACCCACTGACGTTTGCTACTTTCACTTTAGGTTGGTATTTCTGAATAGGGCTGTTTCCTTTCCCCTCCCCTAGAGGGAAAGGTTGGTGAGAGCTCAGGCCTTCTCTGTCTTTTCACTGGGCAGCATTGTGTCTACCAATGTGAATAGAAAGTGTTGTCAGGGAGGCTTGACAGACCTTTGATGAATGGATGGATGGACAGATACTTAACTCAGTGAATAAAGGAGACACTACAGGGTGTAATACAGAATAACCATCGGTGGATCCGGTTGGTGGGTGAGACTAAAACAGCGTGGACTCAAGCTGCCTCTGGTAACAAAGTCAGATGTCATGGTCCAGGTTTAGAGACTGGAAAAGAGGATCCTATTTCAGTTTAGAAAAGGGGTGGAAGGGGACAGACTGCAAGTGCAAAGCTGAGTTGGGAGTCCTGACTTTGGTAACTGAGGCGGAAGTGGACGGATCGCCTGTCTGGGCTGAATGCAGGATCCTAGGTGAGGGACGGCTTTTGCTTTAATGCAGTCTTTCTACACAATGGCTTTGTTATACATGATATGGCATGAATTCAGCCTGAGGATGAATTTCCTCCAAAAAATCTTTTAGAGGGAATAACTAACGTACCTAGCAGGTTCCCCCATGAAGAGCTTTGCAAAAGATTCCTGTAGCATTTTCGGTTTATAGTCAAATGAGTGGAAATCTTTCATAGAGCATTTCTGTGTCAACACATACTCCATTCCAGCGTTCCCTTTTCAATTGTGTGTTTGGTATTTGCTTTGTTTTGTTTTTCTTGTCATTTTCTTTGACAAGATTCAGCATGGGGGAGAGGCAGTGACTAACCCACTGCTCCCGAAAAAACGTAAAAGTAACTTAGATTCCAACACTCTTCAACATGCAGCTGTTCACGCTGTAAAGGATCTTGGCAGCTAAAGTTCGTGATGAATATTGAAATACAGGAGATTACAATGCTCATATTATCATATTGTTATATGATTATTATCACATGAAGTTAAAAATAAACAATATGCTGAAAGACATGGTTGTTGAAATCCTTCTTGCAAAATATAAATAAATTGTTCTCATAATATTTTTCATGAGAGTTGCTTATTGTTAGCACGTGAAACTAATATGATAAATTAGAACACCCTGAATGAGGTTCTGTTGTGTAAGTACAATTACCGTAGTGCTATTCATAGGAAAATTAATCTGAATTTGGCAGTATTTTACAGAATAGAATTTTATGAACTCTGGTATCAATAAAGCATGCTGGCAAATAAACGGATCAATAACAAACAAGTATTATTATTATTATTATTATTATTATTGTGGTGGTGGGTGGTGTTACTTGCAGAGGTCACATGAGCTGGGCCACCACCCTGCCTTGAGGACATTGCATAGAGAGCTTCTCAACAAGCCAAGACAAAGAAAAAGTAGGTCTGCCCTTCCATGCCCAGTGAATGTAACACTCATTGTGTTTAGCCTGGGGGTCTCTTTCGTGATTTTAATTTCAGATCTGTATTTTTATTACCCTCAAAGAAAAGAGAGAAATTATTGTTGATGTGGAAAATAGAAAAATTTGAGAACAACCAGATTAAATACCCCGTTTTTAAATTTGAAATCATGTTTCAGTGGATAAATCTGGAGAAGATGGCAGAATATTACTTTGAGGTTCTTTGAGGGCGAGGGTGCTTACTGCCTACTGATCGTGTGGGATTATCAAGGGCCTGCCAATTTTCCTTGTGCTACAGAGATTGTGAGTTGAATGGACTCAGGGAGAAAGGGCATGTGCAGATTCCCGAATGGCAGGCTAATATCCGGGTCCAACTTCCATCTCAAAGTGGCAGAAGAAAATGACTTTCCTTGTGAACACGACTACAGATTATTTTAACATTTCTCTTTAAACATGCCTGATGTAATCTTAACTGATTGATTAA
>NW_012109696.1:3239759-3248340 GCF_000951045.1 Mandrillus leucophaeus | reverse complement strand
GCAAGATACTCTTGATAAATTAAAAAATTACAAAATGTATTTTAGTGATCTATAACCAGATGTATTCTTTTTTTTCTTTTTTTTTTTTTTTTTTTTTTTTTTTGACGGAATCTGGCTCTGTCGCCAGGCTGGAGAAGATATTATAGGTGCCTTTATGGAAATAACCTGAGTCCAACAGAGGAAAGCCACATTAAAACAAAAACAAAAAAAAGAACATTTTTTTTCTGCCTTACATTACCTCTAGAGCAATAGGCTAAGTTAGATACACTCAGAGGGATTGCCTCTCAAGCTTGAGGACCTGGACCACAGAAGGTGGCAGATGTATTTTGAAAATTACTCCATGGGAAATCACGTGGGCCTTCAGTTCCCTGGGGAAAGTTGGGGAACAGCGTGCTTTTAGACAGAATGCTGAGTAACCACAGTTTGGAAGAGAAAAAGTTGATGTGATGAACAGATGGAAGGGTTTGATGTTTTTAAATGGAAGTTAAAGAAGAAAGAGGCAATAAAATATGGACAAATACTAATTTTCAAGTATGAAGGGATCACACTGCAGGAGTTGGACACATCTCCAGAGAGACTCATTAACATCTGTCAAAGGAGGCATGCTCTTCGGTCTCTAATCTCAACCTTCTCTTCAAGAAAAGTTGGCAAACTGGAAATTATGGAGTGTTGGAAACAGAGAGGGCTTCATGGAGACGGTGGTTGGACAAGAGCTCTGATGTTCATTTAAGGGATGCAGCTGGAGGAATACATATCCCATCTCCTCATGATCTGTCAGACTATCCCTCTTGGTCTCTATCTATTTCCTACAGGTCAGCTCCTGAAGTGCAAGATATGCTGGAATAAGTAGAAGGTGGAAGTCAAGGTGCTTGGGAGCAGTGAATGGTCACCAGCTTAACCCCAACAACTGCTGATGTCCCATCAGGTCTCTCCATCTGAAGGGGACCCAGGAAGAAGAGGACAGATTGCTGCTGTTCATTAAGTTAGATTCTGTTGCATCACAGAGGGGGAGAAACGGGTAACAAATAAACTCATAGTATCTGCTACAACACTATTTTATTTTGTTCAAAAACGTACGAACCAAGAAAAGACAAGTACAGACACAAACATGGATAGATAGAATTCAGTCCCATCTCACCTAAGGTACTGAAAAATGATGTGGTTGAAAGAATACAGAGTAATAAATTAGGCAGGTAATATTCAAATTATAATTTGATTAACCAAATACTCAAATGTTCAACTTTCCCTACAATCTAGATTTAAATACACTACGAATAAATAAGATTGCTACTTCTGTGAAAAAAAGAAAATGTCAGTAGATGAGAAAAACAATTGCTCATACTCAGAACTAGTTTGTAGTTTATGGATAACATGAGCATCATTTTGTTTAAGTTTGCATACTTGAGTATGAGCTGTCTTGGTCTGGGATCCCAGGAGAGAAGACTAGGGTAAGACTTGGATGCTGTTGCTTGATTGGGAAGTGCAGTCCCAGAGATGTGTAGCTGAAGTCAGAGAAAAGTAAGGCAGAAAGGAGGGGTGGGACACCAGAAAATTCTGAGCATAGGGTCACTGCTTCATGAGGAAAATTAATCTGTTGGGTGACCAGTCCCTTGAGGGGAGGAATGGGGAGAGAGCCGTTGTAGCTTTCTGCCTCTTTTTGAGGACTTCTTTCTTTCCATGTCTGCTCTATGGGGCGGTAACTCCCCAGCACCGCTGGGTTACCTCACCTGGCGCCTTCAGCAGTCTCTGGGAAGCCAGATCTGTGCCCTTCTGCCAGGGTCTCTGGTATTGTCCCATAATCAGCAGGATGAAGGACACTGGAGACATTAGAGACTATGAAAATCTGAGATGGCACAGAAAATATCCCCAACTAGTAAAAGTTTAGGACACCATCATTCAAGTGAAAATTCCAAATTTGAAAAAAATCCAACTTGTTGCATTCCAAACTTAGACCGAATTTTGCAAACAGTAATTGCTGTTGTATTTTTTGTAACATTGTTTTATTGTATTATTTATTGACAAGTACATAAACAAGACAAACGTTGCTAATGGATAATCAATATGTCTTGGTGGATAATGATTTTTAAAAATTCAATTATGCAAACTTGTGATTTTGAAAAGTCATTATACATTTTTATTTATAAATATTTTTATAAGATAATATAGTCAGATTTAATTGTGTACTTTACTTGCAACTTCTCATCATGTCATTTGTATATAAAAATCTATATACAAAAATCTATATACATTTTATATACAAATGACATGATGAGAAGTTGCAAGTAAAGTTCATTAATGGTATAATTTGTGTCCTTATTCCCATTTTGAAGGACAATGAAAACTAAGAATATATGTTTAGTAACATCTTCTTCCAAATACATTATGGTTCAGCATGAAGCACAAATTTTATTTAAGGGTTTACTACATTTTCATGATTTGAAGAACTCTGAAATATTATTCAGCCCAGATAAAATATTCCACTCTGGAAGAATGTGTTTGGTTGGTTGATGCCTTGGAGATCAATTATTCTGAAATAGTAAGTTCAATCTGGCATCTTTCAAAGTCATCTCTCCCACAACCACCTGAAGGAATGATAATATGGCAGGAAACCAAGAAAAATGAAGGATTTTTAAAGCCTCCATTGGAAAAAAGAATGGGTTCTTATAGTCACTGTGACCTTGGTGCAGGGTATTTTCTGGGGATTGATGACCAGCTTGGATGATCAACTCTCCCAGCTGATCATTAATCCCCAGGCAATGCCCCTGTCTGTATCACCATTGTTTAATTCAATTATTTGTGGTGTGGGCTTTACTTTGTGAATATTTTATTGTTCAGTAGGGCTCCCTGACTTTCCTCTCTCCCTGTGCAATTCTATTTATTTGACATAGACCAACTCCCGTTTGCATTCCCTCACACACTCAGAGCTACCTCTAATTCATGGAGAGGAAAATATATGTGCATTCACGGATGCAGATATGGTTATGCGAACATTTTGTGTGGAAATATTTATAAACAAATTCAACTAAAAATAGACTATCAATGTGCATATATGCTAGTTTTATAAATCATTGTAGGTTGTTTTACCAGAGTGTGTACTTTTATATCCAAGTGAGGATTAGATGTGTGAGATTTTCCAGAAGACCAGAATTGGGTATCACCATTTAGATAAGGTTGGATGTTACTAGTTGAATAAACAGTTATAGTCTCTTAACAAAAGAACAGAATTTAAATATTAGAAGCAGAATAAAAAATGCAACCTCATTAATCATCTCAATGTGCAGGTATCTGGTATCTAGGTCAATGTCAATGTCCGCACATGGTTAAGGACTGTGTACCTTCAGACCGATGGGCAGATGGGCACAGTAGCTAGCATTCAGCATTCATGGCCAGAGAGATCAGGTTCAGATCTCAGCTCCATCCTGAGACTAGAGTGCTTTGAATGCATTGCTAATTCTCCTATTAGGTACCTAGGGAGTATTACTACTCAAGTGTTTTTGAGAGGGTTAAACATGGAGCTCTCACATGGTTCACTCTTGTGAATGGTATGCAGACATATTCCATAGGTCACATAACTCTCAGTGTGGATATGTGTGAATATGCATACATACACATGTATGCACTTTTATTATAATCACACAATTCCATTTGTAATGTTTGTGTCTGTTCAAGATGTTTTTCTAATAATAAATGAGTTTATTGAGTTATAAAGCTCTCACCTCATTTAAATTGAAGTAATTTAAAATAAGATAATGATATATTTCAATGATACATTTGAATTTTATTAAATTTGTTATATTTATAAAGTCTTTGTATTTTATTTTTGTGCATAAATTACATGTAATCTAATTTTTATAAATATGGCAGTAGTCCTAGGAATATTGGAAACCTTATCCTCCCAGAAAGCATACAACTGGTTGATAAATGACTGAGTTTTACCCAATCACTTCTCTGTGTCGTTGCAATACTAGACATATTTTAGAATTTTTTTTCTCTTACTGTGATGATTTCCATGAATGCATAATTACCATGAGTTTCAAAGCATTCGATTGTTTTTTAGGGTTTTCTGTTGTTGTTGTTGTTTTTAATATCGATGCCGTTGAACAATGCATTTCTCACTTTAGGCACCACACAGAACTTCCTTCAGGATAACTGAACCGGGACAACTTCTCTCTGCCTTTCCTCAGAACCTTTCCCATTTAATCTACATTTAAAAATCAGTAAAGATGGACTTCAGGAAAGAGTTGCAGTCTTCTCAATGCTCGTCAAACAAACAACAATAAACAAAATCCAACACAATGATAAATGCAATGCATATTTCCCCTTTGAAGTTTAAAATTTAAATATTTCATGTGTAAGAATATTGCCACTGATATGCACTTACATTTTATAATGAGCATGTAAAATAAAACATTGTGGAAACCACTACTTTTAAGGATGTATGTTAATCTGATGTGTTAAACGAGTTAATCCAACTATCATTGAATGAGTTAATCTAGGCATCATTTCATTCTAACAGGATAATCTTCATCTCTTATCAGTGGAATCTGAACATCCAATAAATTTCTGTTCAGTTTCTGATGGTTCAGGACAGGAAAAAAAAATGTTGCTTATGTATTTTCAATGGATATTGGTTTAACATAGTAAGGTCTTGTCCATGCTCTGAGTTGTTTTGTCACTTTGGAGATGCTTTCTTTTTCTTTCTTTCTTTCTCTTTCTTTCTTTCTTTCTTTCTTTCTTTCTTTCTTTCTTTCTTTCTTTCTTTCTTTCTTTCTTTCTTTTTTCTGACAATGTATTCTCAAGGTTTTAGATGAAAACATTAAATTAATATTCTGGTAAGTAGAATAATAAATTGGGAAAGCTGACATCTATCTGTCAAACATTTTTTCATCTTTATTAGATATGAAAGACACAGACTTTAAAGTTGTACCTGCAAAAGCCACACGTATGACTTAAACTTTAGCCTGAAAAACCTGATGCTGAATATACACCTTCCAGGTCCCTAAATTCTATTTAGGTACGAACACTTGCGTAGGTGAATGATATCTACAGTTGATTGGTAGCTACTTTCCTGCTAAGTATTTTGAATGGGTCTCTTTGTTTGTATCTAATGCCATGCCTTGATAGGTGTTACTGTCATCACTGCCAGATTAAAGATAGGGTCATGGATTGAGGGTCGAGTGCCCCAGAGCCTGCCTTCCGAAGCATGATGGTGTGCCACCCTGAGGAGACACTGGGACATGGTGATGTTTTGCAGCAAATAGCCAAATGCCTCAATTTATAAACTAAGATCACACAGAATAAAGTTCTTACTGAGCTGTAATAGAAATTTTAGAAGTGCCTAGCATGCATCATGTTGGAAAACAAAATAATATTTAGAATATTTGACAGTAAAGTATAACAGTTTTACCTAAATTAAAATAAATTATGTTTGGAAGAAAATTTTCAGTGGAAGATCACAAACAATACATGACAAAGATGTAAAAAATTCCCAGATTTGGGGGGAGGGTTTAAAATAACAGGAACCATTGAAAGTGTATTTGTGTATATTCGTTTATAGTTTCACACATTAAAATTTCTAAACTCCTAAATTCTTTCTTTTGTGAACGGCATGAGTACATAAAATATTGTGTCAGGGTTTCCACTATAAATGCTATTTCTCAGAGATTTACAACTTTTACCATAAAAATGTGACCTCCGGCATTAACTATCTATTCTCAGCAGTGAGACTGACATTTTTACGTGCCACTTTTTATACGGAAGCCAGAAAAACAAAGCTAGCAGTAGAGTTGTTTTCAGGCCAAGTATAATTGCTGAGAACATACTATAGCAGTTTAAGATGCATACCTGAATTATACTCACTGAGAGTCGACAACATTCATAAAAGGGCAGTTAATTAGTCTGTAATCAGGTCTAATCATATTTTATTTGTGAAAACACTTAAACGAGCCTGACATTGGTCTGGGTGTTACTTTTTTCCAAGAGACTAGAGCCTGGCTACTGGCTCTCCCACCTCCCCTGACTTCCACGTGACAGTTCATTACACACAAATGCGCTTTGTGGCCTTACTAGTTTATGAGAAAGGAAAATGTAGGCATCCAGTAGTTCCTATGAGAAATGAACATTGACTTTCTCTGAAGAAAATATAAATGGATTTACTTAATTGGGCTCCGGTCATTGGAGCAATTAATAATAGATTGTGTCATAGTGAGGGCTTTGTTTGTATTTAAAGCAATAAATTATAAGTATTAAATGTATATTTATTCCAAGTTAAACTCATTTCTAATTGACATGTTACTTAGCCCAAGGCTTTTAAGATCTTTTAGTATAATTAAATTAATAGAAAGCTATAGATCACAGCATGATAAACAAACAGTCCAGATTTTAATATGACAGATATACACAACAGGCCATGTAAGTGGATCATTATTATCGGTTTAGGTTCAGCAAAAATACAGCCGGAATGAGAAGAGAACAAGCAGGTGAAGCCATGCTAAAGTGGGGGACACGAGGGACTCCATATTTGCCCTTGTCTGTCTCACCAGCGTCAGAAATTCCAGGCTGGATGGGAACTTCATTATGAAAATGTCCTGGTTGGATCGATTCCCTATACCAGAAGCTTTTAAAACCCCACATCAAACATTTAAAGGATATTATGGTCACCTCAGGCTTTGGGTAGTCAAAAGATGGAATAGTATTTCACTTATATAGTGCTAAATTAGCTATCTCTACTTCTTGTGAATTTTCTAAACCTGAATTTATGCAGTGGTTAACGATAAATGCATACTGTAAATACTACCAACCGAGGATGCACTGCAGACTCCCATTTTTATAATTTCATTAATTTGAAAGCCTCAGTATGCTTCATAACAGTGTGTTTGCCTTGTTCTGACAATGTGCTGCAGACACAAATATAGTCTTCTCTAATATAGAAACAATTGAGAAATAGGCTATGTTCACAGGCTGAGTTGCTTTGTTTCAAAACCAGAATGGTTTGTTTTCGCCCGTTGTGCTGACACCAAATGTTTTCTTTGCACTGATGTAACTTGTCAGTGAATGTGGGCTCATGTCCATATTTCTAGCCTCCTGGTGGACTGATATTTGTCATTTTATATGTCCCCTGTTTAAGGCCAAGAAATTACACCTCAAGAACAGGGGCATCTCTTATTAACCTTTGTATCCCAATGGTCATTTTGCCATTCACATAGTAGGTGTGCAGTAAGTGCTTATCTGGTGAAGGAATGCATTACTGTCCGGGCATTTCCTGCTACGAAATGAGTCGTCTTCTTGGTGAGATAAAACCTGAGGGGTCGTGCGAATCTTCAAGGTAAAGTTCTGTGTATGCGAAGACACAGATCCTGTGTGTCTTTGTAAACCGTAAATCTGCTAATCACTTCTTGAGTGTAATTAAAGGTATAAGAGGTCCTAAAACCAAACCAGTAGGGCACCTTGTGCAGGTTGTACTTGAAGTTTTAGTGAATGCTTACACTTTTGAGTTTATTGATAGCAACACTTTTCATTCCCAAAATATCATACAGACATTGTGTTGCAGCGTAGACAACCGAAAGCTTTGTTGCTTCCGTTTTTGGTAAGCTAGGTGTTTCAGTTGCGGGGTAGGGGGGGTGGTCTAGCATGTTTTGTAATGGTTAATTACGTTTTTATTTATCTATCCAGGTAAGAATTCTTAGATAAAGAGCTCCTGAGTATCATGTATTCCGTGTGCCAATTTCCGTGTGGCATTTTCTATATTATTGGGACAGCTGTAGCCTTTTAAAATAAACTTTTTATTTTAAAATAATTTTAGATGTACCAGGTGTTGCAAAGGTAGTACAGGGTCCACATATATTGCTTGCTAGGTTTCCTTATTGTTAACATTTTATTTATTATAGTGTTTTTGTTACAACTATGGGAACAACACTGGAACATGGCAATTAACCAAATGCCAGAACGTACTCAAATATCAATCGTTTTTCCACTGATTGTTTTCCTTTGTTCCATGATCCCGTCCTAGAGACCACACTAGTCCAGTCTACATGGCTTCTGGGAGGTTTCCTAGGTGTGTGAGGCTGCGCCTGGTTCTTCGTATTCAAAACTATTATCTCCAATATTTTCCAGAGGGATCATGGGCACTGCCCTCTTTGCCCCCCTTCCTCCTTTGATTATTAATTCTTTTGATTATTGGGGGAGCATGTGGCAGGGGCCTAGTTGGATGTTCCGGGAGCACTTGCTCCGCTAGCCTGTGTTTCCATACTGAAACCTCAACAGCAGCCATGTCAGTAGGAATGCTGCCGCACTCCGAAAGCCCTTCTGACTTCCTCCCAGCCCGGGGAGAAAACCCACCCAGAGCGGCTCACTCATTGTAAGGGACCCATGTGGAACCTGTCATGAGGCTACCTCCCTTGTCCTAACACAATGATTTTCCTTTACCTTCTTTTACACTGTGTTTCCATAGGAGAGCCTGAGTGTCTAGAACACATTCACTAGAAATGCTCCTGACCAGAAGAAGGCAATTAAACCAGTCAGTACTGGTTTCAGTTCATCTGGGTTTCATATTATTAAACGAATAGAAGGTGCATAAAAAGCA
>NW_012109696.1:3235880-3239709 GCF_000951045.1 Mandrillus leucophaeus | reverse complement strand
TAGCCTGTGTTTCCATACTGAAACCTCAACAGCAGCCATGTCAGTAGGAATGCTGCCGCACTCCGAAAGCCCTTCTGACTTCCTCCCAGCCCGGGGAGAAAACCCACCCAGAGCGGCTCACTCATTGTAAGGGACCCATGTGGAACCTGTCATGAGGCTACCTCCCTTGTCCTAACACAATGATTTTCCTTTACCTTCTTTTACACTGTGTTTCCATAGGAAAGCCTGAGTGTCTAGAACACATTCACTAGAAATGCTCCTGACCAGAAGAAGGCAATTAAACCAGTCAGTACTGGTTTCAGTTCATCTGGGTTTCATATTATTAAACGAATAGAAGGTGCATAAAAAGCAGGAACTTAATTAAAAGTTTTGTACAGGAGGCATATTTTCAGAGGCCAGGGCCATAGTAGTCTTGTAAGATGAGTAATTTAGAAGACTGAAATATTTGGCGAAGGTTCATGCCATTCCTTGAGATATATTGTTCAGTGTGAAGTGGAGCTAGTCTAGGCTGGGCACTTTATTTTGCACCTGCAAATGAGAAAAGTTGTTATAGCTGAGGAGATGATTCAGCCAATGCAGTATCTGACTTCTCAGTGGGGAGGACATTTTTTGTCTGGAAGCAATGGATATATATGATTCTAATGAAATGGGCCATTAAAATTTAACTAAGAATATAGAGCACAATTTTAGTTTTTAAAGCCTTACTTAACATTCAGTAGAGTATTCAATTTACCTCTAAGACTTTTGAAAGAAATACAGAAAATTTGATGTGATAGCCTGTCAGATTCTTCAGTTATGTCAATGTATATATTTGAATCTGTTATTTCCTTGGTTTATTTAATTTTGTGCCTAAGGGCTTTGAAAGCCATCTATTCTAGAGAATAAGGCCTTTATCTGGGATTTAAATAGGTCATTTAACTTTATTGTCATTCTGCATAATGACTCTGAATCCAATAATCTCAGTGAAACCCTTAAAATACATTTGTAAGTTCAATAACATAATTAGGAATTAAAAAGCACAAAATAAAAGTTTAATCTGCACAATTACACTACTTACCGGATGTTATAATTTCTTTAGTTATACTTCAATTAAAATTTCAAAATTGCTGAATATTATGTTCTACTTTTAAAATTGATTCATTAATTGTCCCTAAACCAATGTAAGCACAGGTTTTCTTTTTAATATCTGCTACCTGATATAATTATGTTATATATAATTATTTGATCACAGGCAGTTTATGAGTCATGCCTTTGTATTAGCTGTCTCTCTATACCTCACAATGTGCAGGCTGGATTCAATTACATATTTTAATATGTTTTATTTAGGAAAAACAGGTGGCACCCTCAACCCTAACCCATAGTGTGGTGATATTGTGATGATCAACCTAAATTTAGATCAATGGGTAATTAAACCGGATTCCAACATTGTGATACAATGTGAAGTCCAGATGGACTTCAATTAGCAAAATCCCTTTATGCACTGAAATAGACTTGACTTGAGTTCTTCACAAACTCTGGCTGGGATATTTGGATTGGAGTACATGGTTTACGTGGGCTGCTTCTCAAATGTCTCCATTGGTCAGGGACACCATCTGCAAGGCTGCCTAAATGGATGATCCCTAGCCACAAGTATTAGACCTTTTCAATGAGAATCTTACATGACAAAGAGTTGATAAAACAAAAGTACAGAAAAATTGTGAATGAGTTCTGTGTTCAGTGGATTAATTATCAGATGTATGAAACTTGTGGCTAGCCTCAGTCAGGATTCTTCACGTTGTTGGTTCTCTGCTTAATTCTGGAGTGTTGGGAAGATGATCATGAAACAGCACAAGAAAGTGAACTGGGAAGCCTCCTGAACATTTTGTCAGACAGGTGATCAAGTCCTTTTGACCTCCATACTCAATTTAGTAAAACCGAAAGACTAGACTTGATTTTCATGAAGGTGTGTCTGGAGGCATTACAGTGTTGCTGTTTTTCTTTGTGTTAATCTCTAAACCAAACAACAATTGTTACAGTCTGTGTCTTTAGTTGCACATGACATTTTTTTTTAAAAAGCATTTAAGCATGCTAAATTAATACATAACTGAAACTGGCTTAACTTGGAAAGGGCAGTTAGAAAGAGATTTGTGATTTATTCTTAAACCACAAAAATAGATGTCTACTCATTGTTTTAATTAGTAAGGCACCCAATGCAACATAACGTTTTTTAAATCTTTTTTTATAGAATACATTTAGATTTAGGAAAAAAGTAACAAAGAGAAAATAAAACAATGGTTACCAAGGTCTAAGCTTAGGGAATCTGGAGGAGAAAAAGATGTAGGTCAAAAAATACAAAGTAACAGATATGTAAGATTAACAGGTCCAAAGATCTACAGTAAAACATGAGGAGTACAGTTGATAAATGTACTATATTCAGGATTTTTGTTAAGTGAGTAGATTGTAGCTGCTCTTGCCACAGTGGGAAGAATGCATAACTACCTTAGATGTGGTGGATATGTTAATTTGTTCCACTTTAGATGTGGTGGATATGTTAATTTGTTCCATTATAGTAACCATTTTATTGTCACATATCTTATAACATCATGTTGTATACCTTAAATATATACAATAAAATATACTTTTTTAACACAAAGAGCTGCTGTATTTTTTTTCTCAGATTTCTCTAATGTTAGCATATTACATAAAGATGTCACATTTGTCAAAACTAAGCAAATTGTACTCAAAACCATTAGTAATCTGCAGACTGTATTTGAATTTTAGCAGTTTTTCTACTAGTATTCTTTCCTGTTCCAGGATCCAATCCAGAATCATACAGTGCCTTGTTCATTGTGTCTCCTTAGCATCCTCTAATTTATGATAGTGTCACAATCGTTCTTTGTTCTTCATGGTCTTGAGACTACTGAAGAGTAACTGGTGTAGTATTTTGTAGTATGTCCCCCAGTTTGGGTCTGTCTGATATTTTCTTATCATGAAACTAAAGTTATGGGATTTGGAGAAGAAGATCACTGGGGTGAGGGCCCTTCCCATCACATTTTTGAGAGGTTGCACGGTGGGTATGTGGTATCCTATTCAGGGCAGCCTTGGCTACTGGGCTCAGGTAGGGCTTCCAGGCTTCTCTGCCATAGGTCACAAAGTTCTCCTCTCCAAGCACTGCTGTTTGCACAGGAGTCCGTCCCTAAGAGTTACCTACACTCAGGAGAGAGAGAGAGATGAAGTACACCTGGAGGGATGTGTCTACAGAGTGTACCTGGACTTGTTCTGTAAGGAAGATCTCTGACATGACATTTTAAAAGGAATAACACATGTAGACATCTGCCTCATCACATCAATAATCAAACAGGAAAGTCAGCCAATGACAAATCTTCCAGAGATAAAGTGATCTCTGGAAATGATCTGGAAATAAAAATAATTTCTTCATTATTTTTTCTAAATTGCATGTTGTCAGTGTGAAACAAGGTAAGTTTTAATAGAAACATCATTTCTAAAGGAAGCACATAGGAAACACGGAAATCTGATTCTGTTAAGAAGAGATCTTAATATAGGATTATCCTCTATGGATACTCAAGTAGATTTTTCTTTATATTATTTTGTAAGAGTTTTATGGTGACAGGTCTTACATTTACGTCTTTAATCTATTTCCAGCTAACAACATTTTTTGTGTATGGTGTAAGGCAAGGGTCCAATTTAAGTGTTTTGCATGTGGATATCCAGTTTTCCCAACCTCATTTATTAAAGAGACTTTATTTCTCCCTGGTGTATTCTTGGTCACCTGTCAAAGATTAGTTGACTATATATGCATGAGTTTGTATCTGGGTTTTATTCCATTGGT
>NW_012109696.1:3234225-3235170 GCF_000951045.1 Mandrillus leucophaeus | reverse complement strand
TTTATTCATTTAGTAGCTTTAATGATTTCTTTACATAGGATTATGCCATTTGCCAAGAGAGAAAATTTGACTTTCTTTTGTAATTTGAATGTTTTTTTTTTTTCTTTTTCTTCTCTAATTACTCTTGCTAGGAATTCTAGTATGATCTTAAGTAGAAGTGGTGACAGTGTACATTCTTGTCTGGTTCCTAATCTTGAAGAAAGACTTTCAGCTTTTTATCATTAAGTCTGAGGTTTTCTGTGGATTTCTTATTTATGGCCTTTATTATGTTGAAGAACATTCCATCTAGATCTAATTTCTTGGGGGTATTTATTATAAAAATAAGTTGAATTTTGCCATTTTTTATGTATCTCTTGAGATAATCATACAATTTTTATTCTACATTCTGTTAATGTGATGCATCATGCTTATTAATTCACCTATATTTAATCATCCTTGCACTATAGTAATAAATCCGACTTGATCATGGTACATGATCCTTTTAATGTGCTGTCAAATTTACTGATCATATTTTGTTGAGAAATTTTGCATCCATGCTTATCAAAGAGATTGGTCTTTAGTTTTCTTTTCTAATAGTGTAATCTGACTTTGGTATGAGGGTAATACTTGCCTCATCAAATTCTTCATTAAAGTAATTTGAAAGTATTCTCTCCTCTTCAATGTTTGAGAAGAGTTTTAAAGGATTGGAGCTACTTCTGGTCTGGATGCTTGGTAGAATTCACCCTTGAAACCTCCCTGTCTTGGGTTTTTTGCTGTTGTTGGGAGGTTTTAAATTACTGCTTCTGTTTCCTTAACTTTGTTATTGTTGTTGCTGTTGTTACGATTTTCTATTTTTTTTTTTTTATTAATTCAGTCTTGCTTGGTTTTATATTTTAGTACATTTCTTTTAGGTTATCCACTTTATTGGCAGATAATTGTTTATAGGTCTCTTATGGTCCTCTCTTT
>NW_012109696.1:3186167-3230905 GCF_000951045.1 Mandrillus leucophaeus | reverse complement strand
ATAACAACTGACAGGATGCATTTATACAAATAAGGTTAAAGAAACAGAGTGGTATAGTCTGGGTTGAAAGGGCAGGCACTGAGGTTGACTGCCTACATGAAGAAACAGCTCAATGGGGAACTGCAAATTATAAGATGCCACTACACACCCATTAGAGTGTCTAAAATAAAAAATACTTGAGCACACCAAGTATTGGTGAGGATGTGGTAGAACTGGGACTCTCATGCCTTGCAGGTAAGAATGTAAAATAGTGGAATTAATTTAGAATACAGTCTGGCAGTTTCTTAATAAGTGCATAATACCTATCATATATTTGAACTATTTGAATTATATACCCATTGGAAAATGAAATATATTTTCATACAAAGACTTACTTACACAGAATATTCTTAGCGGCTTTATTTGTAATAGCCCACAACAGGAAACAAGTTAAATGGTCATCAACAGGTTAATAAGTAAACACTGTAGTCTATTTATGTATAAAAGTACTACTCAGCAACACAAATCTATGAACTATTGACTGCAACGACAATATAATTGAATTTTACTATAATTATAGACAGCAGTAGAAGCTAGATAAAAAAGAATGCATATGATATAATTCCATTTATAAAACTGATTATATTGATAGATTAAGGTCTGTTAGAAGTTTCTCCGAGGAAAGCTCGGTGTGTAGGGAAGGACAGAAGAAAGGGATAACAGAGGGCATGAGGACATTATAAGGGTGCTAGATGTGTTCACTATTTTGATTCTGGGGGGTAGTTTCACGGATGTATACAACGACAAAATTCATCAAATTTTATACTTTAAGTATGTGTAGTTTATTCATGTTAATGACACCTTAATAAAACTGTTAAAAACTTCACAGCCTGTTGTGGTGATGGCTATAATAACAGCCCATACTTCACCACTACACACTGCAGTATATGCATGTAACAAATTTGTACCTGTACCCTGTAAATCTATTTAAAAACTAACTAATAAATAAAAATAAAATTATACAGCTTGTATTACCCATTTACAATGTAAAATTGTTAAAATTTTTGAAAAATAATTCAAATTTAAAACTTCGAAAAAATGCCATCAAAGAATTACCTTCATTTGCCTGTCTTTTGTATAGAAGCCATTTTAACAGGGATGAGATGATATCATGTTGAAGTTTTGATTTGTACTTTGCTGATGATTAGTGATGCAAGCATTTTTTTTCATATAACTGTTGACCATTTGTGTGCCTTCTTTTGAGAAATGTCTATTCAGGTATTTTGCCAATTGATTAACTGGATTATTTGATTTTTTTTTTTTTTTGAGTAGTTTGAGCTCCTTATGTATTCTGATTATTAACCCCTGGTCAGATGGGTAGACTGTAGACATCTTCTCCCATTCTCTGGGTTGTCTCCTCACTTCGTTGATTGTTTTCTTTGCCATGCAGAAGGTTTTTAGTTTGATGTGATCCCATTTGTCCAAGTTTGTTTTAGTTGCCTGTGCTTCTAGGGTGTTACTCAAGAAATCCTTGCCCTCTCCAATGTCCTAAAGAGTTCCCACAATGTTTGCTGTTAGTAGTTGAATAGTTTCAGGTCTCATATTTAAGTCTTTCCTCATTTTGATTTCATTTTTGTATATGGCAAGAAATACGGGTCTAGTTTCATTATTCTGAATATGGATGTCCCCTTTCTTGAAGAGATAGTTCTTTCCCCAATGTCTGTTCTTGGCACTTTTGTCCAAAATAAGTTTACTGTAGCTGTGTGGATTTATATCCGGGCTCTCTATTCTGTTCCATTGGTCTGTTTGTCTGTTTTTCCTCACTCCAGCTAAAATGCCTTTTATCCAAAAGACAGGCAATAACGAATGTCTGTGAGGATGTGGAGACAGGGGAACCATTGTAAACTGTTGATACGAATGTAAATTAGTACAGTCACTACGAAAAATAGTGTGGTGGTTCCTAAAAAATACTAAAACCCAAACTACCATGTGATCCAGCAATCCTCCTTCTAGGTAGGCATCCAACAAAAAGGAAACCAGTACACGGAAGACACATGTATGTTCCTATGTTCACTGTAGCAGTCTTCAGAATAGCCAAGATTTGGAATCAACCCAAGTGTCCATCAATGAAAGACTAAATAAAGAAAAGATGAGAGATATACATAATTAAATATTATTCAGACACGAAAAGAATGAGATCCTGTCATTTGCAACAACACGGATGGAAGTGGAGGACATTATGCTAATTGAAATAGCTAGGCACAGAAAACCAAATTTCACATATTCTCGCTCATATGTAGAAGCTAAAAGTTAAAGCATTTGAACTCCTGGACATAGGGAGTAGAGTAAATGATAGTTACCAGAGGCAAAGAAGGGTGGCAAGAAGGGGAGAAAATGTGTGGATGGTTAAGGGGTGCAAAAATACAATTAGAATGAATAAGATCTAGTGTCTAATAGAACAACATAGTAACTATAATCAACAAAAATTTATTGTATGTTTAAGCATAACTAAAAGAATAAAATTGGAATGATCCTGATATGGTTTGGATTTATGCTCCCACTTGTATTAGTCTGTTTTCACATTGCTAATAAAGATACTCAAGACTGGGCAATTTACAAAAAAAAGAGGTTTAATTGGACTTTCTCAATGGCTGGGGAAGCCTCACAATCATGGCAGAAGGCAAGAAGGAGCAAGTCACATCTTAAGCAGATTGCAGCAGGCAAAGAGACAGATCTTATGCAGGAGAACTCCTCCTTTTAAAACCATCAGCTCTCGTGAGACTTATTCACTATCATGAGAACAGCATGGAAAACACTTGCCCCGATTATTCAATTACCTCCCACCGGGTCTCTCCCACATGTGGGAATTCAAGATGGGATTTGGGTGGGGACACAGCCAAATCATATCATTCTGCCCCTGGTCCCTCCCAAATCTCACATCCTCACATTTCAAAACCCATCATGCCTTCCCAAGAGTCTCCCAAAGTCTTAAACTCATTTCAGCCTTAATTCAAAGATGCACAGTCCAAAGTCTCATTCGAGACAAGGCAAGTCCTTTCCACCTGTGAACCTGTAATATCAAAAGCAGGTAAGTTACCTCCTAGATGCTGTGGGGGAACAGGCATTGGGTAAATACAGCCATTTCAAATAAGAGAAATTGGCCAAAACAAAAGGGCTACAGGGCTCATTCAAGTCCAAGATTCAGTGGGGCAGCCAAATCTTAAAGTTTGAAAATGATCTCCTTTGACTCCATGTCTCACATCCAGGTCATGCTGATGCTAAAACCCAGGTCATGGGTTCTCATGGTCTTGGGCAGTTTCAACCCTGTGACTTTGCAGGGTACACCCTCCCTCCCGGCTGCTTCCATGGCCTGGTGTTGAGTGCCTGCAGCTTTTCCAGGCACACTGTGCAGGCTGTCAGTGGATCCACCATTGTGGGGTCTGGAGGATGGTGGCCCTCTTCTCACAACTCTATTAGGCAGTGCCCCAGTAGGGACTCTGTGTGGGGGCTCCGACCCCACATTTCCCTTCTGCACTCCCCTAGCAGTAGTTCTTCATGAGAGTCCCACTTCTGCAGCAAACTTCTGCCTGGATATCTAGGCATTTCCATACATCTTCTGAAATCTAGGTGGAGGTTCACAAACCTCAATTCTTGACTTCAGTGCACTCGCAGACTCAACACCACATGTAATCTGCCAAGGTTGGAGGTTTGCAATCTCTGAAGCCACAGCCAGAGCTCTACATTGGCCCCTTTCAGCCATGGCTGGAGTGGCTGGGACACAAGGCACCAAGTCTCTAGGCTGCACATAGTACAGGAACCCTGGGCCCAGATCACAAAACCACTTTTTTCTCTTAGGCCTCTGGGCCTGTGATGGGAGGGACTGCCATGAAGATTTCTGACATGTCCTGGAGACATTTTCCCCATTGTCTTGGGGATTAACATTCAGCTCCTCATTACTTATGCAAATTTCTGCAGCTGGCTTGAATTTCTCCTCAGAAAATGGGTTTTTCTTTTCTATCACACTGTCAGGCTGCAAATTTTCTGAACTTTTATGCTTTGCTTTCTTCATAAACTGAATACTCTTAAAAGCCCTCAAGTCATCTCTTGAATGCTTTGCTGCTTAGAAATTTCTTCTGCCAGATACGCTGAATCATCTCTCTCAAGTTCCAAGTTCCACAGATCTCTAGGGCAGGGGTGAAATGCCTCAGTCTCTTTGCTATAGCATAACAAGAGTCATCTTTTCTTCAATTCCCAACAAGTTCCTAATCTCCATCTGAGACCAACTCATCCTAGACCTTATTGTTTA
Organism: Mandrillus leucophaeus; assembly: GCF_000951045.1. NCBI lineage: Eukaryota > Metazoa > Chordata > Mammalia > Primates > Cercopithecidae > Mandrillus > Mandrillus leucophaeus. The sequence continues at coordinate 3,226,620 of NW_012109696.1, read as the reverse complement.
TATCACTATCAGCAGTTTTGTCAAAGCCATTCAATAAGTCTCTAGGAAGTTCCAAACTTTCCCATATTTTCCTCTCTTTTTCTAAGCCCTCCAAACTGTTCCTGCCTCTGCCTGTTACCCAGTTTTAAGTTGCTTCTACACTTTTGGTTATCTTTTCAGCAACACCCACTCTTGGTACCAATTCACTGCATTAGTCCATTTTCATGCTGCTGATAAAGATATACCTGAGACTGGGCAATTTATGAAAGATAGAGATTTAATTGGACTGACATTTCCATGTGGCTGCTGAAGCCTCAAAATCATGGAGGAAGGCAAGGAGGAGCAAGTCACATCTTACATGGATGGCAGTAGCCAAAAGGACAGAGCTTGTGCAGGTGAACTCTTCATTTTAAAAAATCAGATGTCATGAGACTTATTCACTATCATGAGAACAGCATGGGAAAGACTTGCTCCCATGATTCAATTACCTCCCACTGGGTCCCTCCCACAACATGGGGGAATTCAAGATGAGATTTGGGTGGGGACACAGCCAAACCATATTACTACCTAAATCTCATGTTGAATTTTAATCCTTGATGTTGGAGGAGAAGCCTAATGGCAGGTGATTGGATCATGGGGGCAGATTTCCCTCTTTCTATTCTCATGATAGTGAGTGAATCTTCACGAGATCTGGTTGTTTAAAAGCATGTAGTACCTAGAGTTCCTAACACAAAGAAATGACAAATGCTTGAGACAATTGATACTCTAATTATGCTAATTTGATCATTACATATTATATCCCTGTATGAAAACATCACATGCACCCTGTAAATATATATACCTAGTATGGACTCATAATAATTAAAAATTAAATGAAGAATTAACTTCAAAATAAGACGCTGTACCCAGGTCATTGAAATGTGAATTAATTTAGACTTTCAAACCCTTTGAAAGGTAAGCTCTCACTCTATCTAAACAACTACAGAAAATCAAAGGAATAAATGCTGTTCATTCTCAAGTTTTGGTAGTTAGCAAAGCCAAGTAAATCCAATAAAGAAAATCAGCCAATCATAGCTAAGAGTGGAGATGAAAATATTACATAGGACACTATTATCTCAAATTCAACAATAGGCTATTTTTAAATATCCTCATAAGCAAGCATTGCATTCTGCAGAAATTTAAAAAAAAAAAAAGCTTAGTCTTGGGAAAGCCACTGATTCTTGTTAACACATAAATAGGTTAAATAAGAGCTACTACCCGCATCACAATATCATGAGATTAAATGTCTCCACATTTAACTTCTGCTTCTAATATAAAGTACAAATAAGTATCTTAATGGATTACAATAAAAATGATAGCTTAAAAACATGATAGGGAAAATCTTTCTTAAACTGAGTCATTAGCATACTTAAGGATAAATGCCTCAGGCATCTCCACTCCTAGGATTATTATTTGAATGTTTCAGTCTGTACTTGCAGAAAAAAAAATGTTACGTTTCAAATGGTCTACATAAGTAAAATTATTGTTTACAAACATTTGAGTCTCTCTTTGAAAAATGCAAAGGGATCAACTGACAAGATTAAGACACCTGGTTGCAAAATAAGTATATTCAATATTAAGGGAAAAAAATCCCCCTACTATAACAACAAAACCTTGTAAAACTTACAAATCGACCTAACCACAGAAGGGGCAAACCCACCTAAACGAGAAGGCGCACTCTAGTGAGTTACATAAAAGATGTGAGCCTCACAGGGTGGGGCTACATTTTCCAATTTTAAAAATAACATTTAAAAAATGTCAGTTATTTTCAAATTAATATATAATGTAATACACATTAAATACAAATTTGAATAGGGTTTTATTTGGAACATAGAAAAATGGTCATAAAGTTGTTTCTACTGGAAAGTTGAACAACCTAATAACACAGACAATATTGTGAAAATCATCTCAGATCTGCCTCTTCTGACTATTGCTCATCTCCCTAGAGAATCACCAGACTCAGAGGAATTTTGGAGATGTTGGAGAAACCACACATGGGACAGACAGCCCTCTTGTTCTCAACTGCTACAAAAACAATCAGTTCAGACTCGTTTCATTTTCTTGAAGCCGGTTTAACAAGAATCTGAATTGCTGTCAACAGTTTCTTATAAATATAGGTTTGAAAATTGCAAATAATATATAAGTTAAATATAAACACACTACGAACATTTCAAGTCTAATTCCAGGAAAATATTTTACTATCATAATAGTTTCAGTGGGTCAAGTTTCCCTGATCTTGTTAAATGATAAAAAAGACAGTTGACAAATTTCAGCATTTTCTTTGCAGAAGAAAACGAGACATGGAAGTAAGATTTTGTTCACAAGAAAAACTGAACACATTAGAATTCAGTATACAACGTTGTAATTCACAGAGAAACACTAGTAAAATTCTAATCAGTGTCAAGAGCAAGAAAACTCTAAGCCAACATTGTTTCTGGGGGTCTTAGCTAATACAATGGAAAAAAGGAAGTAAATAGATTACATAAATTGAAAAACAAACCCTCAAATGGTCATCGTTTCTATTTAATTCGTCACTTGGAATTCTAAGGAAACTATTAAAGAACGTTTGGCAGTAAGATGCCTCCATCACATGACCAGATAAAGCGTGCTGTTCACAAGTTAATGACTCTCCCACATATTAACGAGATCTGGAGAGCTGGTGTATGTGCGGAATTTAAACTCCTTGGGTGTCTAAAACTGACAAGCAGAGTGTGAAGCAAGCGGAAAATGCGGAGAGGAAGAAAGAATGAGCTATGCCAATAAACTCCAAGTGGAGGATTTTAAGAAGGGCTCCAGAAAAAAGATGCACAGAGACAGAGAGAAAGACGTCCCAAGGCGTGGAGACCATACCAGTGTCCCTCCCAGGTCCCCCAGGGTAGAGGCCATGGTGGACCCAGAGCCAGCCACTGGGCTCTGAAGTCCATTTGCTGGTGGCACCGCGGCCGTGTGTCTATGGCTGGCTCCTTACCCTCGGCTGAGCTTGGCAGGAACGGCGAGACAGGTCTCTCTTGCCAGCTTTCCTACCGTCGCTCCTTTACTGTGTTCAGACTCCCTGGTTCTGACATCTCTCTCAGCTGTCTCTGACTCTGTCCCGGATTCTGCCTCATACAGAGAGTTCTAATAAAATCTTTTCTTGTTTATTCCTCTTGGCATTTGTTTCTCAGAGGACCTGAACTTTTGCGTAATTAAAATGCCCTGCTGTGTTTCAGTTTTAACAAACAGGATAATTAAAAATAGTAATAATAATGAAAGGACCCAAAGCTTTCACTGACAACAGGATTTCCAACTTAGTAGAGCAAAGAGTTGTGGGCAATATTGTCTTGGAAAGGATGCGGGAGCCTGCATTTCCTGGAACTCTGGCAGAACAATGAGAGAGGCCCAGTCCAGTGTCCAACTACAGGGCTCAGGGGAGGAGCTGGTGTCAGAGACTTCAGTGTTGTGAGGTTTCCCTGTGAGCCCCTGAGTCTCCTGTCCTTGGAGCAGAGGTGGTTGAATAAACCTGTTTGGAGAGTCGTGAGGTTAAGGGGTACAGGAATTTAAAGCATTGCTCTTTGCAATATAAAATGTAGATAGAAGAGTAAATTCGCTGAGGAATGAGGGTGGGGGTGAGACGGCACAGCCTCTGGGGAATTCGCTTTGAGACTGGAGGACAGAGATGCGGATAGGCGGAGGCACAGTGCAGTGGGCCCTCCAGACAGTCCCAGGCCATGGCAAAGTGTAACCCGTAGTGATGGCCGCAGACGACAGAGGCAGGTAAAGACAGAGGTCTTCCTGGAAAAGACCAAGGCAATGAATAAGAGTAAGGGGCATTGAAGAGAAGCTTGACAAATGGGTCAAATCTTTCAGCCAAATGTGGAAGCAGGAACTCTCCCCCATGGAAGAGGAAGTCCCAGATGCAGACAAGGTGATTCTTGCAGGAAGATAACGTTCTGCTTCCAACATGACACTCAGTCATGTGCTTCTTCTGGCTTTTGCGGATCATACGTAACGACAGTAATATCAGTTATTTCAGTCTATTCTCATGTAAATCGCTCCTAGAAATCTTGAAGAAATTTAGTCCTATAATCTCTCATCAAAAGTTCTCATAAAACTAAATTCTGACTTTTTCCTTGGTAAGTAGAGTGTAAGATAGAACTGACCTTGATTCTTAAGTTTAAAATGCAAGCATTTTCAACATTTCTAAGAGGAACGGAAGGGAAAAATGCACTTTGATGGCACCCTAGTTTTATTTCTCAAGTTTTTATAAACAAACAATTGGTACATAGGCAAACAAACTCAAGCTTTTAAAACATCAACAAAATCTGAACATTTCCCATTACCTTCCAAAAATATCTAAATTATTCTTAAAGCAACAGACATAATATAAAATTGATCGTATTTCATTTTTGTTTTTAAAATTCAATTAACATGAGTACAGATTTTCTCACATTTTTTAACTTGAGATAAATACACTTTTGCTTCCTAAATGCAAGTATAACCATGGATTTCAACTAACGTTGATACAACACAGAAGTGCAGGAAAATCCAGGTGCCAGAGGTGAAAATTAGAAATCCCTGACCTAACGCACCTTTACAAAATGTATTTGTTTACATCCAAATATTTGAGCTGTAAGTTATGCTGTGTAACATAACAGGATTTTTCTCCTGTTTGCCGTGAGATAAATGCCTCCAAGAGTCTTCTCCATGATTTCTAGAACACCAGTGGATCGGGAGTAGCGGATGCCAGAAATGCACGCTGGCCTCTGTCACCTCCAGCAAATGGATGGAGAGGGAACTCCAGGTCTCGGAGGTGTTTCTCTTCCTCCTGGGTGGAGAAGAGCTTAGGGCTCTCTCAATGCTTCACAGAGACTGCACCGTGTGCAGCGTCTTATGTGTTACTCTGCAGAAGTGTAGGTTCTGTCCTGCGAGGTCATGATGTAGAGTTTGACCAGATCATTGTGGCCATGACTTCCATTTCAAAGGACAAAGTGCAGACTGGTAGGAGGGGCAAGGTGGCCGCTGGAGATGAGTGAGTCAGACTGTGTGGAGAAAAAGTGGATTGTCATCAAAAGGACACTTGAGGGTACGATCTTGATTTCCAAGAGCCACTGGTTTCCACAGGTTCAGGCTGCATCACTGTGGATGGAAGGCTAACCTTGCGTCTAGTTTGACAAGGATGCTACCTGCGGCCGCTACCACCTAAAGGGGACAGAGCAGCTTGTTGTCAGGGCAATAGGTGGGTGAATACGGGCTGGGGCCGGGAAAACAGTGTTGGAGGGCTCTCCTTGCCCCTCAACTGCCTTTTCAGCACTGTGATGGCCATAAACCCTGGGGAATTGTAGCTGGGTATCTCTCAGTGTATGTGTGGGGCGCCCTATTGTGGAGAAGGACCCCTGCCTCCTCACGCAATGCCAGTTACTGCCAATGCCGTTACTTCATCTTTCTTTCTCCGACACCTGCAATTCTCTCTCCATCCATTTGCTGGAGGTGACAGAGGCCAATTTCTGGCATCAGCTACTCCTAATTTATTCAAAATTAATAAGAAGAATGAAAAAATTTAATTTATAACATAGAAACATACTTTTATATATGTTAATATATAAAATATTTAATTTATGAAATATAAATATATACTTTTTATATATGCTATATAATTAATTAAATTATACTTTTAAAAATTAGATTATAAATTATAAAGATATACATTTATATGTTAGTATATATAATATACTCTATAAACACTATACATTTATATATAAATCTATGTTTATATATAGAAAGTATACAGCACCTGAATTTTTTCTTCCTTAGCTCTTAAGGTTTCTCTGAACAAGGCAGGAATATGCAGGCTGCACCTCACCACAAACCTCTATGGCTCTCTGCTCACTTCTCAAACATGTGCGACCTGGTACCTTCTACACCTTCTTTCATTTTGAGCCCAGCCCATGTCTTCAGGTGCATCTTCAACTGTTATTGCCCATAAACCATCTTTTTGTCTAAAGGTAAGACAGTACTTTGGACACCCTCCTGAGGACGCTCCCCTCCCTCAGGGACTCCTCAAGGAAGGGGCTTCCTTTCCCTACTGATTCACATTTTTAATTCAGGCCTGTGAGAGAAGACTTCTCCCACACTTATAGGATATTTTCTATGCCCTGTAATACGGCTCCAAGCTTGTCAAGAAGTTAATACCCCCACTTGAATCAGCTGCTATATTATCTAATCTTACTGGATTTGATTAGACACATTTTAAATAAAAGTGTCTTTAAGATATTGCTTTGAATCAAGAATAAATTTGTGAATCCAATTGTTTTCATAGCAGCCTCCTAGATATTCCTCTATACCAATTTTGCTCACTTGATCCATATTCCTTGAGAATAGTTTTGTAACTAGCAACAAATTCACCTAACTCAACTCTAATGACAAGTTTTATTTCTTATGGATTTCCAAAAAATGTCATGAAAGACTGTGTCGCGCATTTTATGGAAGGCAATATCATTTTGTGCAGAACATTTGTTGTTCTGTGCTCCAGAACCTCATCCCAACAGAGGGGAGATCACCTGGCCAGGTCTCATTTCCAGGGAATCCATGGGGGTCTTAGGTAACTTTGACCACTTCTCAGATTTCCTCCAAATAACCTACCTAACAATTTGCTCTAGAAATTTATCATGCATTAATGATAAAATATCCATCAATAAATCCTGGGGCCACGTGCATTTGAAAACGAATGTGCTGCCCATCCTAATGTCTTCTGGCACATCCATACTGGAAGAGAAACCCATCACCATAGGCGTGCAGACACTTGTTTGCATTAATTTTAAACAATTAGGAGATCCCTTGTGATCTCCTCCCTGGGTATAAGTTTCCGTTATTTTTCTGAGACAAAAATTTTATTCTTTTCCTTGAATTTTTAAAATTTCTCTTTCTAGAAACAAATATAAGAGATCTGATTTTTCTTTAATAATAAAATCATATGTTTTAAAAAGCATCTATTTGTTTAATGCTTCTTTTCCTACAGAGGTAGAAGAAAAATCAGCCAATTTGTTTCCACTTGATTTTGATCGTTAGTCTTCCTTTACTCTTCTGTAAGGTTGAAATCATACTTTTACAATGTTCCGGAGATCAATTGTAGTGCTATATTTTCAGGAGTTACCAATGGTCTCTGTCCATAAGTCTCATGACCCTATTCTCCTCTGAACCTTTCACAATCTTGTTAATTATTTTATGTTAGATAGATGCCATTGCTGAACTAACCCAAAAACTCTGTTCTTCCAAAAGTTTGGGAAATGTATTAGTTCATTTTCATACTGCTATGAAGAAATACCCAAGACTGAGTAATTTATAAATAAAAAGAGGCTTAATAGACTCATAATTTCACATGGCTGGGGAGGCCTCACAATCATGGAGGAAGGTGAATGAGGAGCAAAGTCATGTCCTACATGGCAGCAGGCAAGAGAGTGTCTGCCAGGGAACTGTCCTTTATAAAACCATCAGATCTCGTGAGACTTATTCACTGTCAGGAGAACAGCACAAGAAAATCCCGCCCCCATGATTCAATTACCTCCCACTGGTTCCCTCCCATGACACATGGGGATGACAGGAGCTAAAATTCAAGATGAGATTTGGGAGGGGACACAACCAAACCACATCAGGGAAAATAAAGCTAAAAAGCAAAATGCTAAACTTGAGGTCACATTTCTCACACTCATAAAAAGAATCCCGGGGGGATTGTGGAGAGAGTCCAGAGCAGCCCAGCTCTGGGCTCCATCTACACCATGACTAGGGCACGTCTCCTTTTTATCCGTCTTTCTATTGGACTTCATGTACTATTACTGTTGAAGGAAAAATATATTTCTAGGGAAAGCAAGAATCTTTCTTTCTCTTTATTTAGCCACAGGGGCCCAAGTTTCAAGAGTTGTTTCTGATGGGTTTTCATCTTTCCTTGTAACACCATGTTTAAGATAGGCTACGATGTGTGTGTGAGTGTCTACGTGTGTATGTGTGTATTCTTGGATATGTCTGTGTGTCTGAATGTGCCTCCACGTGTGTCTCTGTGTATCTACACATGAGTGCGTGCATGAACATACGTGTATTCCTCTGTACATATGTGCATGTGTGTCTATGTGCATCTATGTGTGAGTGTATACATGTGCATATGTGGATTCCTGTGTATGCATGTGTGTGTCTGTGTGTGCGAGAGTGCATATATGTGTATACATGTCTTCGTGGCTATATATTTGTGTGTCTGAATATGTCTCTGAGTGTGTCTTTGTGTGAATCTATATGTGAGTGCATGCTTGTGTATATTTGTATTCCTGTGTGGTGTGCATATGTGCCTGTGTGTCTCTGTGTGTGAGAGAGAGTGCATATAGATGTATTGCTATGTATGCATTTGTGTTTGTGTGTATCTGCGTGTGTGTGTGTGTGTGTTAGATAACGTACCTGACAAGGGCAAGTTTTTTCTCAGCCATCATCCTTTGAATGAGGCCTCTTCTAATCCCCGAGTCTAATGTTTCAACTTCCCCATTTCCCATCCTTTTCCCCCACTTCCCTGTTCCTTTGTACTTGCCACTAACGAATAATCATTGATTTTGTGTATTATCTTCCTTCCCACCACAGCGTAAGTGCCGATATGAAGAGGTTAACGTCTGATTTGTTCCCTGCTGTATTCCTGGAAACTTGAAGTGTGTAGGGCATGTAGTGGGGTTCCGGCATTATTTGTTGTTGCAAAATGCCTCCTCCCTTCCCGGCCTGGCCCTGCAGCCTCTAGACCTCATGTGCAAAGTCAACAGGGAAGACAGGACAGCCTTCTATACCTCACACGCACCTGTCTGCCACTGGGGAATGAAGAAGATTAGCTCCACCCCAAAGAATTAGAAACCCCATGATTTTCTGCACCCCGAATCCAAACGTGCTTCCCTGAATGACTGGAATGTTTGCAACACACCGATTTTTAGGTAGCCAGACTGAGAGCTATGTTTGTGAGGTTACAGTTTTATCTCTGAAGTGAAAGGTGTTCGGCAAACTATTATCTTAAATCCCTCTTGTGTAAAGGAAACAGTTTACTAATCTCGAACGTGACCGACTTGTAAGGCTGAGTCGTTCATGAATGTGCCGGGCTGTTCTCCTCTTTAGAGCTGCTATTGCATTATATGGGAGCTTGGAGGCTGCTTTAATTAAAGTTATCTGAATAGAGCACAGTATGCCAGATGTTCATAATAAATATAAAGTAGCTTATGTAATGTTATGCCATCATGGAATATATTGGAATGGTTGTGATTATCCATTATTACCCATAATAAATCTACATTTATTTCACTGTTTTTAGGCATTAAGCATTTCTCAACCACTATAAATTAGCTTAATATTTGAACTTTGCCTTTTGCTGAAGTTTTTCCAAGAGAGATAATTAAAGAGCTCTTGTGGCAAATTTAGCTCACATTATTTCCATTAGAATTAAACATACACTTGGGATACTAGAGTCTCTGCTATTGATGCTTATGATTGACATTTTGAAGTGCAAATGTCAATTAAGCATTTTTTTTTACCTCCATAGTCAAATGCTTTTTCAAATAATAATTCTGAATGTACAAGGCTATCGAATATGTTCTGAATGAGAAGAGCTTGGCTTGACAAACACTGGGTATCTAGAGGGCACTAACGTCCTTTACATCTGTGGACCAACATCTGCAGGGGAAGCTTGAGTAGGAAAGGCTGAAATGGAGCTGCAGAGTTTCTTCATAAGAAGGACTGGGCACGAGCAGCCTCAGTGGCAGAGTAGGTGGGGAGGGCAGTTGATTTTTCTGAAAGATGTACTTTCATAGCAAGCACACATGCCTTTAGATTTGGGGCAGGAGGGACCTGGGGGCGATAATGGCCACTATAGGTGAAGGTGGATGTCCTCCAAGCCCGTATACATTCCTACTCTCCTTTCCTTGCAATAGACACATTGACACACCGATCCAGAGAGGCTTGCTTCCCCAACTCTGGAGCAGACCAGATGTCCACAGATGTAGAAGAGTCACACAGTAGACCCTGCCGTCTCCTTATCAACAATTAGCTGAATAATTAAGTGGTTTAAGTGTTAGACTTGAGATATCAATTAGACATTGGAGTGTGAATGCAAATGTGTTTAGAAAGGACAGTTCAGAGTTCAGGGACATAAATTTGGGAATTACCAACATACAGATGATTTTTGAGCCATGAGCCAGAATGAGATCATCACTATAGTGAGTGTCTGGGGAAAGTAAGAGAAGAAAGAGATCTGGGCACCATCAAAGAGGGCCGAGAAGTTGTGATCAGTGAGAGAGAAACAAAAGAGGCAAAGAGAGAGACAGAAACAGAAAATAGACAAGAGACAGAGAGGTGGACAGAGAAACAGAAGGAGGGGGATGAAAACTGTCATTCATATTTAAAAGAGAAATGTGAGGACTAATGCAAAGTGCATTTTTTACCAGATGTGCACATTGGTACGAGTGTGCATCTGAGTCAAGCCAAATCACTGGACCTGATTTCTACTATCCCCTTCTAACCCTCTAAATTCAGGGAAAGGAGTGTGCGGTCTTGACGTTTTCTCTTCAAGAGTGTGCATTACATAGTACTGTACTTTACAATGACCTTTTTTCTCCCCTAACATCTAGATGAACTAACTGGGAAAAGTCTTTGTTAACAACCAGAAATTATCAATCTTAAGGGACATAACTCATGTTAAGTTTGAATTTAATAGCATTCTTGGTAGTTTTTGTTCATTTTCTGAGTAAACAAATCCCCCAAGTCAAAACAAAATGCTCACACAGCTGAGCAGCAGACTCCAGCACCCATCCCCAAACCAGGAGCTTCGCAGACAAGCAGGTTCACCCATTTCTGACCCACGCAAAGAGAAAGGATAAAACTAGACGAGACGTGAGGAAGAATGAAATTGTGCGCTCACTTCATCTAAAACCACTGGCCATGTGAAAGGACATTTGTGATAGGAAGAAGAAATAACAGGGAAGTGTATTTGAATCTAAATCTGACCATGGCTTTAGAACGCCCTCACTAGGTGAGTTAGAAGGGAAGCCATACACACCTCCCTCCAAAATCAAAGCGAAAGTAGACAAATCATTCTGGAAGTCTAGGTTAATGCAAAATGGACATTTTTGTTCAAGAAATCAACTGTGACTGGCAGATCTTTCCCAGCTTAAAATTGAGGTGAATATCAAAAGAATATTACAATCATTAAGTGATTATTTGAAACTTACTATGGTAGAAGTATTATTTAAATTGTGTGGGCAGATCCTTAGAAAGTTCACAGATATTTTAGTGGTCTTTATTTCTAAAATTAGAACTATTAATAAAGCTATATGTTCATAGCAATAATTACTAATGATTTATAGTCTACATGATAATACCATTCATACATACACACACATGCATACTGAGAAAACGACAAAAATCAAATTAACAAAGTAATTGGTGGTAGTTATACATCTATATTTATATATTTATATCTATCAACTTTTTCTCTTTGGAAAGAGAAAGATAAAATTTTTTTAAAATCTCATTATTCTTAAATTGACAGATTTTAAAGTATACCAATATTACTTCAGAGTCACAATTATTAGCAAGGGTGTTGAAATTTTAAAACAATTTGCCCCCTGGGATCTCCATAAAAATTTCAAAATTAGATGCGTGACTCCTAAGGCTTTCAAGTGTCCAAATAATTGCTAGATTTGGCCAAATCTGCACAGAATCTGAGGCCTGACGATCCTGGCCCAGAGGCAACAAATGCTCTGATATCACAGACACTGCCCAAGGCCAGAATAGCTCCCCTCACCTCCTGTACCAGTTTCCTGTGTTGCTGTAATATGTTCCTATAAACTCGATGGCTGAAACCAGCACCCATTTCTCATTCTACAGTCATGTAGCTCAAAAGTCCACATGGGGCTCCCTGGATGTTGGGGGCCTACAGGACTGCTTCCTTCTGGAGGCTCTGGGGGAAAATCTGTTCCCTTTCCAGCTTCTAAAGGCCTTGGCTCCTGGCCCCATGTAGCTCCAACCTCAGCCTCCGTCCTCTCATCTCTGGATGCCTCTGGAGCCTCTGGCTCCAACTCTCTGCTTCTCTCTCACAAGGACTCTGGAATTACATTAGTCCCCCCACTGAATACTCCAGGATACTTTTCCCATTTCAAGATGTTTCCTTATTCACATCTGCGAAGTCCCTCACCATGTAAGGTAACGTATTCACAGGTCTCGAGAACTAGGGCATGGACATCTTAGAGAGGTCATTGTTCTGCCTCTTTCAATTCCCTAAAATTATTTTCATCCTCATGATTTCATTTTAAAATTAACATTTAATAAGGCTCTCTGGACCTGTATTTAACTGAAGTTTGCTGTTTGTTAATAAAATTATCCAAATATTCAACAAAAAAATGGCTGCTTTATGAGTACAGAGAAATCTGAGATATTTGTTCTCTGATTTTAGCTGCGATTTTAGATACTGATTAAACCAGTGGGCTACCTAGTGTCTTCACTGTGTCCCAAAGGAGGGGCCTCAGTCACAGCCACCGTCACTCATTCACTCAATAGATGTTAGGCGGGTGCTCACTCTGGGTGCACCTGCACTCCGGGCGCCCAGGATCAATCAGTGGAAAACACCCTAGCGTAGGGCTCACAATGATGATGATCAATTTACCTGTCATCTAGACTGGATCAGGGGCTGCCCAGATATCCAATTACACTTCACGTCTGCGTGTGCCTGTGATGGTGTTTCTGGATGATCAGCGTTTGGGTGTCTGGACTCAGCCAGGAGATTGTCCTCCTCAGTGTGGGTCAGCCTCCTCCAATCCCTGGAGGCCTGAACAGAACAAAAAGGTGGAGAGGAAGGAGGACTTTGCCCCTTTCCTTTCTTCCTATGTGCTTCAGCTGGGATCACCGTCTTCTCTGTCCTCCCAGTGGGGTTTACATCATCTGCATTCTGATTTCTCACACTTTTGGACTTGCCTGGAATTACACCCAGGCTTTCCTGGGTGTTCATCTTGTGGGAGGTAAATTGTGGGTCTTCTTGTTCTCCAGAATTGCATGAGCCAGTTCCTCATAAAAAATCTCCTTTTATTATTAAAAGGAATTAGCCACACACTACACATACACACACACACACACACAAGCACATGCACACTAGTATGTGTATGTTTATATGTACAAGTATATTTCATATTTTAAATATATTAAATATATATATTTCTTATCTTAGAGTTGTGAAATACACATATATATTTCTTACCATTTCTGTTTCCCTGGGAAGCCTTACTACCACAATCAACATAATTGATAAGTACATTCTGTAGGTTTTTTGCAGAGGTTGACAAGGGCTCTGGAAAAAATCTGACATAGAATGTCCAAAGGCAATTGAGAGTGAGGGAGGGGCTGGGCTGAGCGAGAAGGACAGAGCTCTGCATACTGAAATGGAGAGATCCTCCCTGAGGAGGAGGCAGCAGTGGGGTGACTGGAAGGAAGGGGTGGTGCTTGAGGATGTGAGGGGCATGCATGCTCAGGCCAGCAAATGGTCAGTGCAAAGGCCTTGAGGCAGGAGTGAAGGATGCTGGAGAAGCTGCTTCAGAGTGAGAATCAGCAGTGTGGAGGAAGTAACACCAAAGAGGAAATGTGGGCAGTCATCCCTCACCATGAATCTGGAGTCTGCCTTCTGCACCCTGCCTGTGCCCCATGGGCTGAATCCCATGCCCATATCAATGCTCCTCTGCCCCTGGCTTCCTTCCAGCTTCTATTCTCCTCGCTTGTGCCCTGCAAGGCCCTCGTCTGCCTGCCCCCCTCTGTAAAGCTCAGGGTTTCTCCACAGCTGCCCTCTCACCACTCCCACCCCAGCCCCCATGCAATTAGACATTCATTGCTAGCCCAGCCATTCCCCGATTTCCTGTAGTTTTCCCACCCCGCTGCTCATGTCTTTTATGAAGAATCATTTTGTTAAACCCTCTTCAAATTATTCCAATCTGAGCATAGCCTCTGAATCTTGCTGCGCCTCGATGGATATGGGTGACACAGCACACAACTCACTATAGGGCTTGGCTTTTCTCTGAGGATTGGGAGTCATGCCCCTGGGAGTCCGGACCTGACAGGACCTCACTGGCTTCTACTGAGGGTCCCTCTCAGAGAAGAGACTCTGTAGGACCAGGCAGATGGAGGGTGGCAGCCAGGGCAGGGGCCGGAGATCAGTTCAGAGGCTGCTGCTGTGATGGTGGCTGGGGCCGGGGGGAAGCTGTGGGGTTGAAGGAGTTTGGAGTCTGCATGTGTTTGAACTGAAGCCTAATCTAAGGGTTTAGAGGTGGGTGTGAGAGAAGGGGAGATACTGCCAAGATTGCTGCCATGGGCCACTAGAAGGTAAAATTGCCATCAGCTGACCTGGGGAAGATGGCGGATGGGGCAGGTGTTGGAGGAAGATGAAGGGCACAGGCTTGGACTTCTTGAGTTTGGGATATCCAATCCCCAGGACTGTAGTGGGCCCCCTGCTTCACCCACTGCTCCTTCCCACTGAGGCTCTGGGGTGGCCACACCGGCCGCCGCTGTGTCCCAGGCTGCATTGGCTGGAGCCTGTGGGCCTATCGTTCCCACCGCACAAGTGGCTGTCTCTTTCTCTACGTTTTAAAAGTTGCTCAAATGACACTTTCTTATGGTGATTTCTCTTTTCCAGCCTATTTAAAATTGTATTCTCTTTTCATAACTCCTTCGCCCCCATTCTTGCTGAAATGTTCTTAAAACTCTTAACACTGTCTAATATATAATGTGTACTTTCCTGATATATTATGCTTATTCTGTTTCTCTCCTCCATCAGCTAAGTCTCATGAGAGTAAGGTTTTTCTTTTTGGTTTCTCAAATCATTTTTCCTCCCTGACCGGACTCATGACCAAACACTCAGGAGATGCTCAATGAATATTTGTTGAAGAAATGAACAAGTAAAGGCTGTGGCTGTCTTATTATTCACAGTCTTCTGAAAACAGATACCTATTAATTCCGTCAATTAAACAATCTGGAATGCAACGCACCTAAGTGCCCTCCCAAGCGGAACACTGGCGATTGCAAAATAAATAAGACAGAGTCCTCGCCCTTGCAGATTTGGTGTTCAGTGCAAACATGTTAAAGAGAAAGCATTCCGTGGGACTGTCTTTAATTTTTCTGCATCCTTTGATTTCTCTCAAGCTTCATCTGCCTGCTAATATTGAAGCCATGTGCCTCCAGGAGAGAACTAAAACCTTCTCCAGATGTTCTTGTCAATTTTGGCGGCAATCATATTTTTATCCAATTTGAACATATTTTTCTTGATTAATACAAGAAGCCCTAAGTAGAGATTCTCAAAATTTACTTAACAGCTGCACAATCTTGTGAGATAAGATCATGAGCAGAATATGCTTATTCCAAGTGGAAGGATTACATTGTTCTTTTCCATTCACCCCCTGTATCATTTTTATTGAGATTCAAAGCATTTGGGTTTAAAATGCTTTGCTGCTCTCATCGCTGGTGTGAAGAGAATGCTTTCAGAAATGGATCAAGCACGCTGTCAAATCTGAGCATCCAGAGGCACCAGAGCCTCGTTGACAATCTGGATGGGTTTGAATCAGGTAGAGGGAATGCTTGCGGTGTTCGGGGTACCTGCTGGAGATCACACAGCAGCTCCCACCACAGAGTGGAGCTGAGCTGGACTTTCAACCATTTCTGAGAGTCCCAATACACTGCCTGCCCAAATAGGACACTATTGATGGTAGCAACGCTGAGGAAGCTCCCAGGAAATAAATAATGGTTTACAGATATTAAAATAGAATTGTCACCTACATTATTTAAAGTGGTATCTGGGCTGCATGCGATGGCTCACGCCTATAATCCCAGCACTTTGGGAGGCCGAGATGGGCAGATTGCCTGAGATCAGGAGTTCAAGATCATTCTGGGCAACATGGTAAAACCCCATCTTTACTAAAAATACAAAAAGTTAGCTGAGTGTGGTGGTATGGGTCTGTAGTCCCAGCTACTCAGGACATTGAGGGGTGAGAATTGCTTGAGCCTGGCAAAGGGAGGTTGCAGTGAGCCTTGAGGTGAGATTGTGCCACTGCACACCACTGCACTCCAGCCTAGACAACAGAACCAGGCTCCGTTTAAAAAAAAACACACACAAAAACCAGTGATATATGTCTACTTTACATCAAAGGTCAAAGCGTGAAAACCCATATACAACCAATAACCACACATTCCTTGACCAGTGAAAATCAGTTTCTTTGTCTCCTCTTGGGCGCCCAAACCACTTCCAGGAGAAATCATGGGGAGGAAACAGCAGAGGCCGCATTTGGGGCTGAGTGCCTGAGTTGGCTGTTTCATTTCACATCAGCAAGAAGATACTAGGTAAACTTCTAGGAAGTGATTTTTGGAAATAACACATTTGATAATTAATCTTTACCTCCTTCACGCTTTCATTCTTTCAGCGTGAGTGCTCTAGAATGGTGAAGGACCTGAATACATTCTCCCTCAACCCACATGTGATGGAGCTATATTTCTCCATACATTTTACGTTATGTAAAGGTTACGTATTCAGCAAAAACTGAACAGGAAATTTGGGAACACACTTAACATTATTTACATTAAAAATTATTTTCTATCCTATTTTTTGCTTGCTGAGTTCAAGTGTTGAGTTACTTGCCAATGAGCTAAACTCAAGTACTATGAGAATGAGAAAAAAGTAAAACAACAGGAGATAAAATCTGTTAAATTTGGAAGGGTGGAGAAGAAGTGAAAAAAAAGATAACACATTTAGTAGATATTTCACATACAAAAATTTATAAAAACCAATAAACTATGAAACTCTTGCTGTCAGTGAAATAAAAGATATATGTAAATAAAGCATTTTCAAAAATAGGTCACTGCAACAATAGGTAAAAGATTACAAAGAACTGCACAGTGAAAATCTGTTTGTATGCAAAATGATTGTAATGCTACTAGGTCATATTTATATTTTAAATTTTGCAGTTATTCATACAAAAAATAACATAACACCATTTAAACCGGGGCAGGAAGAGAAATAAGAGATTGGCACCAGCTGTTGTGGTCTCCATTGCCAGATTGTCACCCAGGGCACAGATGATGCCTGGAGTCCAAGGGGTGGGATTAAGGCCAGGATGTACCCCGGTTGTCAGCGTTGTTCCCAGACTTCTGCTTAAGGATGAAAGAGACAAGATCATCAACCATTTGCTGGAAGTGCAGCAATCCATGTTTCCCACCATTCTGAAGCTCTGCTCAGGGTCACCCAGTGCAACTCAATTTAGGGATAAACGCTGAAGACAGCCACTGCATCCTGAAAGCTGAATATCAATTTTCATTTTGCTGCTGTCCCAAACCATATATTGGTTTTTTTTAAATGACTAATTTTTGTAATATATCCTTTAGAAAGCTCGATAATTTATTAAAACAAATATGCAACCCAAACTAGACTAGCAGTGACAGCTAAGAGCTATGCTTTTCACTTGCATTTCACAGGGTAATATTCTATTACACAGTAAGGTATTTCTCAAAACTCTGCAGGCTGATGAATTGGGCCGGGCTTTGCTTTTGGAGGCATTTGTATTTATGCCATATCTTCCTGAAGCCCACCTGTCAGCAATTCCTCCACTTGCCTCCTTTTTGATGCTCACTCATGGTGGAAGCCTGCCTTTGCCTCTGGGGGCTGCTTTGAAAACATCTAGTTCAACTGGGGAATGGTGTTTGCTTTTTTGACTCAGATGCCCTTGATTCAGTGGGGTCATCTGCTAATTTTCCATTGTAAATGGTCTGGTTTTCCTCATTTTTTCTGTTGTAGGTTGAATGGAGCACCACCTAAAGATATGTTTACATCCTACCCTCTGGAACCTGTGAATGCGACCTGATTTGGAAAGAGGGTCATTGCAGATGCCATTGGCATCAAGTTAAGAGGGGGTCCTCCTGGATGAGGTCATGTCCTACATCTAATGACTGATGTCCTCACAAAAAGGCACGTGTGAAGACACAGGGGCAGAGAGACACACTGGGATGATGCCCTGTGTTGATGAAGGCAGGTACTGGAGGGGTGCATCTGTTCGAGACCAGCCTGGGCCACATGATGAAACTCTGTCTCTACTAAAAATACAAAAATTAGCCAGGCGTGGTGACTGGCACCGGTAATCCCAGCTACTCAGGAGGCTGAGGTAGGAGAATCGCTTAAATCCAGGAGGCAGAGGTTGTAGTGAGCCAAGATTGCGCCACTGCACTCCAGCCTGGGATACAAGAGCGAGACTTCATCTCAAAAAAAAAGAAGATTAACGTCTTTTATAAGACATTCATGTTTATAATCTGAGAACCAAAGAATACAATGGGAAAAATTATGATTTTTTAATAAAAAAATCACAATTTTCTTTTACTTTTAAATGCTTTTTGGATTATCATACCCAGAAAAAACTTCCTTGCAATAACACATAGTGGATTATTTTTATAGCTCTATTATGCTGAATGTACAATTAATCTGAAATCTGTGACTAAAACATGAAAAGTATAGGATGCGTCAAGTGTCACCGGGGACTAAAGCAGACTGTGGTCATTACATTCGTGCTATTAAAATATTATCATGTATTGAGTACAGCCCCTTGATATTTCACTGTGTTTTTTTCTTTTACATATTAAATTAAATTGGAATAATATTGATGACATTCTTTTGACTTGAGCTTAAAATCAGAAATCTTTTTTCTAATTCTGACTATCCCCCTGATTAATTAATGTGAAAAATGTGAAATTCACAAGCATCTACTCTCCCTCAAATCCTTTCTCAGTCAGAGGAAAAATGAAGCCCCCCCCAACCCCCTCTGCCTGCTCTGCAGTCTGCCTCTGCCTCGGCCAGAGAGGTTGAGGATAAAGCAATCACATGTGTGGAATTCTCGGGGCTTCTCAGAAGTAATCTAATTTGCGTACTTAGAAGGTTTACTTCGAGGATAAAGGAAACTCAAATTCCTGTGAAGTGTTGTGAGATTCTCGGAAGAAAGGCAGCAGGTGCATTGGGTGACTCTCACCCTGTGTATTAATATTTGAGGGAGTTAAATTCAAGTGCCTCCATCTTTTTTCTAAAGCACAGTAAAAAGTTATTTCCCTTTAAGATGTGCGGTTTGTCTTGTGACTGCTCTCCAGTTACTGATATTACTAAATTTCACTGGAAATAGAGGAGGTGGAGCAGGCTTTAGCTATGGATTTTATAGCATTGTTATCGAAATTTGTTTGTGAGATCTATCTGAAGATAGAAACCAGAAGCAGCAGATGCTCACTTTTTGGTAACATTGTTGTCAAAAATGTCACAAGGGGCAGGGCATGGTGGCTACTGCCTGTAATCCCAGCACTTTGAGAGGCTGAGGTGGGCAGATCATGAGGTCAGGAGATCAAGACCTTCCTGGCCAACATAGTGAAACCCCATCTCTACTAAAATACAAAAAATTAGCTAAGTGTGGTGTCACACGCCTGTAGTCCCAGCTACTTGGGAGGCTGAGACAGGGGAATCGCTTGAACCCGTTAGAAGGAGGTTGCAGTGAGCCCAGATTGCACCACTGCACTCCAGTCTGGTGACAGGGCAGGACTCTGTCTAAAAAAAAAAAAAAGTCACCAGGATGCTCTGCTGGGGTTGTCCTCTGGGCAGTATGGGGTTTGCATTGGAATGGTCATCTGTCCACTCCCAAACACTTGCCCTGTCCAGAATAGAGGCAACCTCCTCTTTGGTGTCTGGATCACCTTCCCACTGATTTGAGCCTGGCCCAGAGCCTTGCTGCTTCTGAATCAATCCCAATCTGATGGCCATAGCTTGCCCATCTGTCCTCTTTCTCTTTTTATTCATGCAATTCAAGAAAGCCTTTCACATACCCTTCCTTCTATTCATCATCTAAAGGCTTTCCCAGCCTCTCTGAGCATCACAGAAAACACTCAACTTTCTTCTTGGGTAGCTAATGGTGCCTCAGGTCACTCTGTTCCATCAGTGCTCTTTCCAATCCAGCCTGAGCCCAGCCTCACCACCTAGGGTCATGCAGACAACATGGGCAGTCTGATCCAGCCCACCCCAGCAGTGGTCTTGGTGGACCCACCTCATCCCTCCATCCTGAGCCACACTCCTTTGTGGAACCTTGGCCTCAGGATCTTTCAAGGTAAGAGCTGCTTCTTGTTTTAAATACTTAAGGAATGGATTATTGAGACAAGTGAATAGGGATGATTTACAGAACAGGACGATGTTGGTACAAGAGCAGGCTCTTCTGCCCTCTATGCCACCGAACCGGGACTTGTGCTTTCTCACTCTGTGCTAGTATTTTGATCACAGAAATCAACACGTAATTAAAATGGTAGAGAAATTTCCAACAACCTCTAGGGAAGTTTCCAGTGTAAACTTTAGTCATCTTGAGCCAAATTGTATTGTAAATTACACGTAATGGATAATAGGACATAAAACGTAAGTTTCCAGTGTAAACTTTAGTCATCTTGAGTCAAATTCTATTGTAAATTACACATAATGGACAATAAGACATAAAAAGTAATAGTTGAGGGAGTAAATAGAAGACTATACACACCATGCTTCCATAAACTTGAAAAAAGTTTCATATCCTAATGAGTTGCTTAGTGTCACTGTACTTAAAATATTACTAAACAAAGTCTAAATTAAAAGTGATGTTTTATTAGCAGATAGAGGCATAACACACACACATATGTGCACACACATACACACAGACTCCAAATATTTGAAGAAAATTTACAATATTAAACATGAAAATTACCACTTATGTAGAGGAGCAATACCCAACTTGTGCACATGTTACCAAGTGGTACTGGCAGGGTTAGCCCGAGGGGACAGTGTGAAAAGAAAAATCAAAGTATGCTTTTAGTGCCTCCTACCTCCTGAGTCAAATTTTTTCCCCAGGCCAATTCCATTGCCTTATTTTTTTCCTTTCTGCTGCTACCAGCTAAATTCTTCCAATGAGTAAACCTAATCTCTTTCCATCTAGTTTGTCAAACTTTAGGACATTCCTCTAGGATCAATGCCATTGATGATTGCCTGTAAAGGATTGCTTGAGCTCCCCCCTTGGTGGATATAATCCTGTCTCCTTCTCAGTTCTATCACATTCTATCAGAGAACATCGATGGGAAGCAACATTGAGGTTCAGGCAGGCACTTTGTAGTCCGAAAGATCTTGGTTTAAATTCACATCAACAATCTACCAGTGGGGACAGTGTAGATAAGTTGCTTAAACTGTAGACCCTTTTATTTTCTAACTGTAAATGGACTATAGGAATGTCTAACTTAGATCATTCTTATGATAATCACTGAGGCAGGGTACATAAAACATTAAACACATGATACCCAACGTATCGTAAGCCCTTGGTTACCGTCTTATGTCGTTACTGTGTTGTTGTGACATATATGTCTCATTCAAATTACAGTTAATTATCTCTCTGTCTAGATCCTTTTTATTAGACTCTTAAAGCTCTTTGAAATCAAGGCCTGTGGCTGGTTGTCCTTTATGTCTGTCTAAGCATGCACCCACTGCTTTTTGAGTGAACGTATGTTGTATAACATGGCAAGACATGGTGATAAGAGAGCCTCCCTTGGAGAAATGGGGAAAACAAGACCTGACTACTCACTTCAAGTACATTGTTCTTCCCCAAATTAGAACCATAAAGCCTGAATAGGCCAGAGCATGTCCCAGAGTCCTCATGGCAAGAATGGCAAGTGCTGTCTGTCTGCACTTGTATGAGCTTTATTTCGTTAGCCAACACCTAACATAAAAGTAATTAACTGCAGTGTTAAGATCCTAAATGAGTTCAAATTTTTCCCATAAACATTTTTTTCTTGAAGTCCTATTGTTGATTTCATACTTCTTATTCAGAATTCCTAATTCAGAGTACCTCTGAGTCACCAGACACAATGAGTATGAGTATAGACAAAGAAGGGCATGTAACTGAGAAAGGTTGAGACTTTGTTGCATGAAGAAAATGGGGCTGCCCATCTGTGCAGCGTACCTGCCCTAATCAGTTAGCCATTTCTGCTTACCTACCCCTCCCCCAAGCTCATTGGCTTAAACAGCAATTATTATTTTTTCCCCCTGTGTTTATGTGTCCCTGGGGAAGGGTTGATATAGGGTGGACTCAGCTGGTTGAACCTTCTGTGCATCAGCTGGATCTGGAATTTCCCCCGGCATCTGGTTCAGATCTGTTTCAAATATGTCCGTCGTAGGCATAGGCTGAAAGTGTGGTAGGGGGCACCATGCTTTTCTTATGACAATAGCATCCACTTGCATTGACTCCACTCACATCCCACTGACCCCAGCAAGTCACAGGCTGGACACAGACCAAGAAGGGGAAGGCATGTTTTCTCCACTCATAGGAGATGCAAAGCTAAAAAAAAAAAAAAAAAAAAAAAAAAACACCGGAATATGCTGCTTGGAAGGGGTGAGACAGTGACTATTTCTGAACAAGAACCAAACTGCCACATGTCCCAAGATTCTAATGTACAAACACTAAGCATAATCAGCCTTGAGCAACAAAAAATGCAAGAAAGTTACCTGTAAACTAAAGGGTTGCTTTCAATGTATGACAAAAGATGTCTCTGACAAATTTAGAGTGCCATTTTCTCCTTTGGTTTATGTTTTCACATGAAGACATTTTGAATTCTATTCTTCTAAACACAAAGAAAATATAATTTTACACAATCTCTTTTTTTCTACTTAGATTTTCAACTATTTTATATCGAATTTTTTTATTTGCAGATAATGTTCGATGGACTTGAGTTTTATGTAGGAGATTAAGTTCTCTTATAGCTAAATATTGAAGCAAATTAATTTGAATCTTGATTGAGACATTGTGAAGGAGCTAGGGAGTTGCATACCACAAGGTTGGATTAATGTAAATTGATTTCTCCAAGGTTATTTGTTTAGATAACGGAGGTAATAGAAGGAGGGCCCTAGGTCTCAGGGAACTGAAGCTCTGAGACGTCCCATCCTGTCATCATGTTCAAAGCAAGTTCACATCAGGGCAGACTCCATTTAGGCAGGGAAAATTCAATTAGGATCATTCTGTGGACTGAAGACTCCCACGGGGAATCGGGGTAGAAATACGGAGAGCTTGTTGTCTTAACAAAATACATGCTAACAAATGACATTTTTGGCCCTGTCTTGGGCTCTCTCTTGTGTATGTGTGTATGTGTTTGTGTTTTTTGGCATATTAATATAATGCAGTTTGTGAAGAAAAGTGAGTTGCATTTTTAAAGTCTGTCTTTTAAACAATTTTGCGTATGTCTCTTCCCACTTAAAAAATAATAAGTTATATTTTCAACGAAGGAGGCCTCCAGCATTTTGTAGTATATGAATTATTCTTTTATGGATTCAAATATGGGTCAAACTATATTGTCCCAAACCTAATCATGGACTTAAAGATCTGCTGTCATTCTATACCTCTGACATAGGTAATAGTCCTGCTTCTTAATTTGATAACGGATAATTTATGTGTGTGTGTGGGTGTGTATACACACGAATTTAATACCAATCCTAAATCAAACCAGAGCTGGACATAGTGACTCATGCCTGTAATCCCATCCCAGCACTTTGGAAGGTAGAGGATGGAAGATTGCTTGAACTCAGGAGTTCGAGACCTGCCTGAGCAACAAGGTGAGACTCCATCTCCATAAAAAAAATATAGCTGGGTATGGTGGGTGCACTTGTGATTTCAACTGCTTGAGAGGCAGAGGTGGGAGGATCACTCGAGCCTGGGAGTTTGAGGCTGCAATGGTCTGTCATTGCACCACAGAACCCCAACCTGGGTGACACAGTAAGACTCAGTCTCTAAAAACAAAATAATAATAATAAATCAGAAATAGTTTCTGAAAATAAATAAAACAAAACAGTAAACCTGCAAGAGTGAAGCGCATTTTCCCCCATAATCTGTAATTTTAAAGATCACAGAAGGATTGCTTTCCCTGTTCACAGTAACAAATACAATCATTGATTAAAACTTCACAGATAAATAAAACCTCTAAGAAATATTATTCTAGAAACTTCATTTTGTTAGTTTAACTCACCATAACTCACTATGCAATACTAAGTGACAATCTGAGACTGACTCTAAGGGAAATAACTAACATAGGAGTTGAAAATGCTTTCCTCGTGATGACTGAGGCATGCCCCAGTCTTGCAATGAGTAACATGCAGTGCATGTGCTGGGATGCGCCAGTCCCGACTGTGGAAAGTGCCCAGCTTACCCCGTGGCAGGTGCTCGTCACCCAGGATGGTTCCTTGCAGTTTCAAAGGGTTCCTAAAAGGGCAATCCAGGCCGGTCCTGCGCACCTCATCTTTCACTCAGATGAGTCAAAACCCCTGCTCGGATGGCAAATTGGGGTCTAAGTTGAAGCAAGAGCTGAAGTCCACCACACACTATATGAATATTTACAAAGTATGTCACAGACCGGAAGCATAAAGTCTAAGTAATATCAACAGTAAATTTGCAGAAAGGTACAAGAATAACTGGAATAGTCAACAACACGACTCCAGCTGGCACCTTGGCAAAGTTGTGCCAGAAACTTGTCTCTTTCCTGGTTCTTCTCTGACCCAGATGACAGGGACATGGATATTTGGGATTCAAAGGCTACAGAGTGAAAGCGTCATATCTTCTCCAAAGGCTAAAAAAACCAGATACTTCAGTCCCTAGTCAAACACTGCAGTTCGCTATTAACCAACAAATACAAATATTGATTGATCCCTCCTAAAACATTGGTCACATCGAAATCTGCCAGGCTGTTCTGCACAGCATGCGCCTACTTGACGTGTGTGTGTGTGTGTTGCGTGTTTGTGTGTGTTTGTTGTGTGTGTGATTGTGTGTGTGCTCATGTGTATTGTGTGCTTTGTGTGCGTGTTGTGTGTTGTTTGTGTTTGTGTGTTTGTTATGTTTATTATATGTTTGTATGTGTGTTGTGTGTTTGTGTTTGTTGTGTTTGTGTGTTGTGTGTATGTGTGTTGTGTATGTGTGTTGTCTGTTTTGTGTGTTTTTTCTGTGTGTGTTGTGTGTGTTTGTGCGTTGTGTGTTGTGTTTGTTGTGTGTGTGCACGCATATGTGTGTGTGTGCACGCTCCCTTGAGCACATGCCTTTTTGCACATGCTACCTCCATACTGATCACGGTTTCCCATCCAGCTACTCTGCACCGAGCCTGTTTCCCTGCCACTAGTGGCTTCTCACCCACAGCAGGAACCCTTGGCCACAGCCCCTTCATGTCCTGTTTCTGTGTCCTCACGAATCCAGGAGAAGACATTTGTCCCGACACTCTGCTGTAAGCCTCTCCCCAATTCCTCACAGCACCACCTACAAGGTTTATGAGTGATGGGAATATGGTGAAGGCCTGAGGGTGAGTGCAGAGGTTTGGCAGGTTTCTGGAATTTCTGGCTGCCTGTGAATAGGACTATTTTTACAAGCAGCTGGACAGAACCCGCCCTCCAGTCTTGACTCCTCTAGCTCATAAACTGCTTTAAGTCTCCGCATCTCAAAGCCTCATGTCCCCTTAGGGAAGGGGCTTAAACTGTCATCTGTTTTTCCAGCTCCATCATTGACAGCCCCAGCAGCTAACTGATTCATTGACTATTGGATAAATGTGTCTTCAGTCACATATTGCATCAGTGGGGCTAATGGACTAGCAAGGGCAGTACTTGCAGGGGAAGACAGAAGGAGCAGAATCAAAAAGGATTCCTCGATTATTGTCTTGAGCCACCAAGTGGGTAGTGGTGCTCGTTACTGAGCTGGGGAAGGTAATGGTATTAATTTTTCCTGAAGTCTGAGTTACTCAGGAGTAATAAAACAGAGAGAACTTGAAGGATAGAATTTCAATTGGTATTTGATCTTCCAACTGTAGCACAACATTTAAATCATGAAATACAACATTTAGCAAGTGTTCTTTCTGTTTTTGGATCATCTAAGGTCAAGAATAAGAACCTGTAATAGTGAGCTGTCCTCACACTCATCTTCTCCAAGGACCAGTATTAATTACTACAAACACATCTCAGCTTCACATTAAGGAAGAAAATTATTTCTCTTGTTGACCTTTCTTGGCTCTAGAGATTCAAGGTAAACGTCTAAAATGACAGCTTTTTCTGGTGCCTTAAGACAGATGACATTTGTGTTTATGTATTTTTCCCCATAATTTTCTCAGTAAGCTGCAAGGCAGGATGAGAGTCTATTTTCCTTATTTTCAAGCATTTCCTAATATTACAATCATACTTTGAAAAGGAGTTACACAGGTAGAAACCTTGGCCGTGTTCCTCTAAGGATTTTCTAGAGCTGGAGTTTTGATCAAGTGACTTTAATGCTCATGCACCACTGATCAAGTCTCTTGAGTGAACACAGGGCATTCCCTAGGTAACCTAGCTGAAGTATCCTTTGAAACAACCCCAACTTCTCTTGTTTCAAAGTCATGGGTATAAAACAATTACAATTAACCTGAATAAAACAAAGTTTACTCCAAGAATGGAGGGAAGACCAAAACTTCACAGAAGCATCTGGCCCCACCAGCTGAACATTCTGTGGGTTCCATGGCCTTTGGAGAGGGGACCAGGAGTGTCTGTTCCAATCTCTGAGTACTGCCAGGATAAGTCTCTTTTATATACCATACTACATTCCTGATGAGCTATTAGCATCATCTTATTGCATTTATAACGTGTATTTATTTCTTTAAATAGTCTCAAACGGAAGCACGTCATGTTTAAACACCATCATTAGGCACATAGTATTGCAAACCATCATCTGGAAGACAATGTTTTGCTTTTCTGCACTGTGTTTGTGCAGGGTCAAACGTGCTAACACCACATGCCACTCATCTGATAGCCTGAAGGGTAAATAGCCAGAGACCTGGCATTTTGGACTATGTGGGTGCTGCCATCACACTAATGCCTAATTTATTTAGCCCCCTTCATAATGATTTTTAAATTTACAATCATGGTGGTTTTAAAACCAATACTTTTTTGGGGGGGGAAACAAAATATTCACAAAAATTGTAGCTCATTACCTTCAAGTAAATTTAGAATGTTTCTATAAAAAAAAGCAGCAAGTAATCATATATGCTAATTGTAGTAAACTAGTTCATGTTAGTTTTTTGGCTTACAAGTAAGAGTGTTCTCCAGAGATGATGACTTCTGTGTTTCCAAACAAGTTAGCAGCATTTCCATTCATTACTTGCATTTCTAAAAGAGAAGTGTTTGCAAAGTGTCGTCAGAGTTAACTTGGTTTGACTATTCATCCACAAGATGTGGCAAACTGTGAAGTTGTAATCTGGATTGCTTTTGTTGACTTCCATTTCCAGAGATAATTCTTTCTTGTAAAAACAAATCACTCCAGAATATACTTCATGTAGCTTTAAACACAGAATACTTAAGTAATTAGAAGATTCTAAACATGAGAGTTAGGTCATATTCTACTTTATATCAATCCTGAGCTACTCATTCTCCTTTTGTTGATTTCCATTTGCAAACATAATTCTTTCTTGCAAAAATGAGTAACCCCAGAATATACTTCATGTAGCTTTAAAGACAAAAATACTTAAGTAACTAGAAGATTCTAAATATGAGTGTTAGGTGACATTCTACTTTATATCAATCCTGAGCTACCCATTCTCCTCTAGCTTGCACTGACAAACCTATAAAAATTATTTTATCAATAATGGTAAGATTAGTGCAAAACTCCAGCTCCACAGGTACAGTGGTCCAAAGTTCAGGCCCCAGGGCTTTGTTATGCCTATTCTGGAGGCTAAAAAGGATATTCATGGAGGTTCTGGATAATTGGATCATAGGCTGCACTGAGGCAGCCTATAGAATTAGCCACTGCAGTCAGGGATTCAGGCAACCAAGGCAACCACCTCTACTTCTTGCCATCCACTCTAATTCTTGCTCATCTTGTCTCCTAGATGGGACCTTGACAGTTAGACACCTAACCCATCAGGTCATCGTGTATACCAAGAAATAGATGTGTATACAGTTCGGGTAACTGGGATTTAAAAAAAAAAAAAAAAAACTCCTTTAAGAAAATAATATCTCATACTTTATCTGAAATGGCAATGAGTTTGCTGTTGGAGATACTTACCTTAATGTGTTGCACATGCTAACTCAGTCAAGACTCACACTAACTCCTTGAGTTAATTGCTATTTCGCTCCCATTTTAGGAAAGAGTTTTGAGGATAATTTTCCCATTGTGCAATGTGTGGAAGTCGTAATTTGAAATGGGGTGATCTGGCTCCAGAATCTGTTTGTCTCTCAAGCATCAAAACTAAAAGAATAATGATATCCAAAGTCAGTCTTCAGGAAATGAGGGCAGCACTCTGAAGCTTAAAGAGAAGCTTATTATTGTATCAAACTCAGTAATAATAGAAAATTGGCTTTTACACAAGAATAGGATTCTGCTTTCACCTTATGATTTTTCCATGCAGGCATTCATCTCTGTAGTTGTCTGTTGCTCGTGTGTGGACTTCATGACAACTATCCAGATTATGATTGATTGGAGTAAGATGACACAGCTGAATGTGACACTGGGTCCAATAACTGCATTCATATAATGTTTGGATGACAGCCAAAATATCATCCAAATTTGGGAACCTGTTGAACAAGCAAGCAAGAGCTGTCATAATAAGACTTTCTAGGTCATTTCATAAATATCTATTTAGAAAATTATACAGGAGTTGAAAATAATTAAAGTCCAATTCATTACCAGGTTTAACAAGCAGTATTGTCAATGAATATTAGCCCTATGAAATTAGCATAAAGAGTCTGAAAATGCATTACTCTGACCATACAGTGCTCGTGTTAATATTCCATGATTTGAAGAATGTCGTGATGACTCTTCATTTAGAATCAGAACGTTCAGGTAATGAAACTGTGTGATGGTCATAAAGTGTGAAGGTTAAGATGATTGGACTTCTGGTGTGTAGGTTGATTTAGCAGGTTTCATTAGCATTTCCCAGGAGTAGAACTAATTCGAGCTAAAATCTTTTCACCAGCTGTCAGAATATTTCTTCGCAAGTTGTTATCGAGGACGTCCCCACTACGTGCCGTTTTTCAGCTATTTCTCATGACTGCCGCTCTGACTGAGCCCAAGGTTTACCAAGCCCAGGGTTCTGTCCCAGCTGCTGTCATGCAGATGCGCAAGTGGGAGAACCCCATGGCTGCCCTCGGCTGGGGCTGTCAACCTCCAATATTTAACAGGACCCTTCCAAACCAGCCATGGCCACTGCACATCTGTTTTTTCAACAGGAATGAACTTGTTTCCATTGTGGATCTAATATGCATGGGACAAGAAGTTAAGAGCAAGGAATCCAAGGAAATTATATTAACTCATTAAATGTCATAATTTAAATATTCAAATTCCTTAGTAGTCAAAAAGGCAACAAGAGGAGCTTGTAATGAAGAGTGCACACGCACACATTCACACACACTGGCACACACAGGCACACACATTTACCAACAGAAGCTCAGGGGGCTGTCCTGTTCTGTGTCTTTACTCTTTGAATACACCAGGACTCTGTGGAGGCCCCATAATTGAGTTATAGCCATCACCCATATATTAGATTCCAGCCTGAGCCATGGCAAGTCTAAGTAATAGATTGAAAAATACAATTATTGCTTACCTACAGAATTCCTTTGCTTGGGAGGTAAGGCATATATATCAGAAAAGTTGTTGTGTTTTTTTCCCCAGGCCTATTCAATAAATGAACATTACACCAGGATTCTTACACAGAGTATCTCTGAAATGGGTTTTGTATTGATTTTTGTAACTACCCTGTTAGATGACGTTATCCCTTAGTGTGTCAGGTTTAGACTGGTCCGCCCGGAGCAGGTCATTGAGGTGATAACTGTCATTTGGAGGGACAGAAAAGCAATCATAGCTTTTTCATTACTTACTGTTTTCCCCCTGCGAGTGTGGGATCATTTGACATATTATGGCTTCTGTGATTTAAGCTGCATTTCTAAATTAAGTGCTAGAATATCACGCTGTGGGTTTAGAAAAATCAACTTGATGTCAAAGAACCTCAGGCCCCGTGGGTCACACGTATGCATGCTTCTCTCATGATACCCTCTAAAATTTTAAGAGAAATGGATTGTTAACTGCAGAAATAAATACATACCTTATTCTTGAAAAGCACTGCATGCAAATCAGAAAAAAATCTAGTAAGTTAAAGCTTTCTCGTCTTTTTTTAAATTTAATTTTATAACCATTGTCAGGGGGAAAAAAACAAACCAGAAACAACAAAATCAGTTTTATCACAAATGTAGATTTGAAGCACATGCTTCAAATTTAAAATTCTAATTTTGTTTTAAAATTCTAATAAAGGTAACATTAATTTTTAAATTGCATCAACTTCATGGAAATATCTTTTTCTAGAAACTGTAGTTGGACTGTGTAACATAAAGGAATGAGGGCAGAAAAAAATCTAAAAATGAAACATACTGAGCAACCATTTCTAAAAGCAACCAAGAAGAATCATCAAGGGCTAAACAGGTAGCATGGAAAGGGATAAATCCTCGTAGCACGGTGCCAACCTGTTCCTTTAACGCCATATTCTGACTATTTTAGTTGTCATCCCATCCACTGCCCTCCACGTGTTCTGTTGCTTGAGAATCAGATGGACAGCAAACACCACAGAGGCAGTCTCCCATGGGCTAGACTCTGAGGACTCGGCATGGGTCATGACTTTGGGACTCTCCATGGTTCATTTTTCCAGAGGGATCTGCAAGACCTCTCCATTCTACCTAACGGACCTGTTCCAAAAAATGTGATTCTTTTTCTTAATTAACGTTTCAAACTCATACTCCCTCTAGCAGTGTTCTTTGAACCAATAAATATGCTCAGGTGATTCCTAACTTGAAGCATCCCAAATAATTCACTGTTGCATGCTCAATGAACCTTCCACCTGCTACTCTCGTTCCTGCCCAGTTTTTCTGTCTCCATGCCCTGGTTGTTTCTTATTCCTTATTTTGCCACAACCTTGTTCTCCCTTTTGGTAAGACAACCATAAGCTTCAAAGGTTGAAACTTTATTCAACTACATTACTTCCTTTGAAGTAATATATTCAACTTTGTGTTAATCAAGAAATTTTCAGTCCTCAGTCTCCTGACTTTTCTCTGATGCTATATTATTCTTTTCTACTTCCATCATGTTGCTAAGAATACACTCAGTCACATGTTTCTCTTGCTCTTTCTCTGTTCATTCTTTAAAAAGTATTGAAAAATAAGATTTTCTATTTCTTGTTAAATTAAATAACCTTATTATTTATCCACTGATGCATAACCAATCAGCCCAAAACTTTGCAGCCTAAAATAATGAACATCTGTTACCTTACATACTATGGGTCAGGAATCTGAGCTGTACCTCACTGGGTTTCTCTCTTTGAGTTTCCCACAAGGCCACAGATTGAGATGTCAGCAGGAGCTGAGAAGGCTCAGACGGGGAAGAATCTGCCCCGCAGCTCTGTAATGGCTGTTAGCACAATTCAGGTCTTTGCTGGCTGTTGGACTGGGAGCCTCAGCTTCCAGAAGGAAGTTGGCTGAAGGCCACCCTCAATCCTTTGACCTGTGGGTCTCTCCAACATGGTACTTACCTTGTTGCAGTGCACAAGCCAAGGAAGTGAGGGAGAGGCCTGTCTGATTCATTACTCAATCTGAGGTGCTGTTGGCAGGGGATTGATGAGGGTCTCCAGATGCTGGTGAGACCCTAGCCCCAACCAATATCCAGGTTCTTGACACCATCATGAGAAAGAATTCAGGATGAATCAGACTGAAGTGAAAGGCAAGAAGCTTTTATTGCAAGGCAAAAGGACACACCCAAGAGTAGGAGCACGGGCGTACACCGGAGAGTGAGCCATGCATAATGGAGTTTGGGTTTCCAACTGTATGGGCTCTTCTCATGGGGAGATGGAATAATCATAAGGTCTCCCAGGAAAAAGGTGGACATTTCTTAGAATTGGGGTGCCACTCATTTTCATACTAAATATGGACATGCTCAAATCCATCATGGCACAAGTGGACATGGGATTTAGAATGGTACTGAGCATGTCATTAGTTCTAGGGTAGGGCATGGGTCATATTCAGTCCCATGTTGGAGCTAACCAGTGTCAACCAGCCTAGCCCCCATCCTGTTTGTGAGGGTCTTATCAGCCCAGCCTCATCCATGTCCCTCCTTACTGTTATGTGAAATTACTGCTTGATATTATTCCATTTCTCCTATGACCTCCCAACGTTCCTATTTCATGGGTGTTTCTTTAATTAGGGGGTGGGATAATCATTAGGCATTCTGGAAAAGAAAGAGATTTCAGCGACCCCTGGTTATTGCCCTCTTTCTCCCTTATTTGGGTTTTCCTGGAAAAGTTATGGACTTGTCACTCTGACCCAACTGGGGTTTTGGTCATTTTCTCTTTCTCATTTTGGGTTTTCTCTTTTCCTGTGGTCTCTTTGCCTAGCTCTTGTTTCATCTGTTGTTTGGGTATTTCCATCCTCTTGTGACCACCCAGTGTGGTTCCTATCTCAATGTGACATCTCCTGAGTCTTGCCATCTTCTATTGGTGAGAAGCAAGTTACACATTGTGGCAGGGGGGGGCATCATACAAGGCTATAAATATCACTGGGGCCACATTTGAGACCAACTACCACCAATATTACTTTTCTCCAATGTTCTTTTTTGAATACCCATCTTTCTAGGTGTGGTTAGCTATTCCTACATTCTTGTGGAATCATCAGCTTCTCATTCCCCTAGACGTTATCATGAATTCTGGTTCTTTTCTCTAAAATCTCTATCAGAATCTCCTAAAGTTTAGTATTTCTATTGCTGAACGGATCATTAGCTTACTACTTACTACTTCCTACCCTTCACCGTGCAACTGCACTCTCTGGAAACCTCCTGGTGGTCCTAAGTGTATTCACCATCTCTGCAATGGCATGCCTTTCTACCCAGTCATTGCTGAAACAGAAATGTGAATATTACCTCGACAATATTGTCCTTCTCAACTTCCTAACACAATCATCAACCTGGCAATTCTAAATCAAAAGCACCTTTAAGTTTCATCCTCCGCCTTGACGCCTGTGGGCACTGATTTGGTTGATGTCACACACTTTTCTGCAGAGTCCGCTGGGCTGTCTCACCCTAATGTGCCTCTAGTTTCCCTGCTCGAGAGAGTGTTTTCCCATCCCCAATGCCATACTACAAGGCAAACAGCATCTTGTTCTTCTCCCACACTGGAATCCTTTCATAACACCTTGTATCACCCTCAAGGTGTCGGGTGGACTCTGAATGTGTGAAAACACTTCCCTGGCCCATGCTCTACTCAACTTTCTGGACTTCTCTTTCCCCAACACCCTCTGTAGACAAGAGGAACCACTTGCAATTTTCCAAAAGTGCGATGTAGTTTTACGTATTTGCATAAACATTTGTTTCCACTTAAACCATTTGTTTTTTTCCTAACCATGTTAGTGCATCGTCATCACCAGGCGCTCTTCCTCTGGGACGCTGAAACAGACACCCCTTCCCCTTTCTTGACTGGTGTCCTGAGCTTGCTTTTCCTAGGGCACTAATGGAACTGCATCACATGCCATAATATAAATGTTAATATGCTTTTATGCTTGCCACGCCTTAAAGTTCTTGTGGGCAGGTTCCACATTTCATGTATTTCTCCATTCCAATAATTGAGTGCAGTGTTTCATATCTGATAGTATTAAAACATAAGCATTGAACAGGCTTAAATGAATGAATTTCTTTACACAGGCCCCAGTCATCTCATACTTTCTAAAATTCCATGGCCTTTTATTACGTGCTGGAGAGGATGATCTTGTGTCAGATGAATTCTGTTTATTGAAATTCGCTTGTATGGGAATCAAATAATACTCACAAATAATAAAAATATTAACTGAGAAATTAAGTATGGATGCTGCTATGGTCTGAATATTTGTGTTTCACAGAAATATATATGTTGAAACCTTGATTCCCAAAACAGTGGAAACTTTTGGGAAGTCATTAGTTCACGAAGAAGGAGGCCATGAGAATGAGATTAGTGTTCTTATAGAAAGGCCCCAAAAAACTCCCTTGCTCCTTCCACAATTTAAGGACACAGTGAGGAGGTAACACCTAGAAAACAGGAAATGGGCCCTCACCAGACACCGGATCTGCAGGTACCTTGACCTTGGATGTCCCAGCTTCCCTTCTCAACTATGAGAGATGAATTTTGGTTTGTATAAATTACCCAGTTTATGGTATTTTTTTTCAGCTGACCAAACAGATTTAAATAAATGCAAATGTTCAATTTGATTATCTATGTGTTTTTCTCCTTAACATTCATGTGGTTTAGAATTTAGCTCATTTATAGAACAAAATAAAATTGAGAGTCAGAAAGTATCCAAAAAGAAAAAAAAAACAAACAAAATATTGGCTAAAGATCAGTGTTGAAATTTTAGCTCACATTCTATAAGTGATTCCAATAAAACTTTGGAATTTTGCCATTTGAAAAAATAAGTTTGTTCACTGTGAGATATTGGTTCACACCTGTGAGAATGGCTATTAATAAAGAAACATAAAAGATAGCAAATATTGAAGGGGATATGGAGGAAAGGAAACCCTTGTACACTGTTGGTGGGAATGCAACTTCGTACAGCCATTATGGAAAACAGTTTGGAGGTTCCCCAAAATAACTGAAAATAGAACCTTATGACCCAGAAATCCTGCTGCTGTGCGTATATCCAAAGGAGTTGAAATCAGAATCTCAAAGAGATAGCTGCACTCCCAGGTTCATCACAGTGGTATTTGAAATATCCGAGATCTCTGAGCAACCTCCAGTAAAGTACAAAATAGTATATCTGTATACTGCAATATTATCTAATCTTAAAAAAATAAGAAAATCCTGCCATTTGAAACAACACTGATGAAGCTGCAGAGCATTATACCAAGCAAAATCAGCCAGTCATAGAAGGACAAACACTACATGATACCTCTTAAATAATAAATCGAAAATAATCAACCTCATTGAGGCAGAGAGTAGAATGTTGTTGCCAGAAGCAGGGGGAAAGGGGAAGAGGAGAAGTATTAGTCAGAGGTTACAAAGTTTCTATTATAGAAAATTAAAAAGGTCTAGAGATCCACTGTACAACTTAGTGTCTGCAGTTAATAATACTTCACTGTACACTTAAAAAATTGCTAAGCGGATAGATCTGATGCTGCGTTTTTAAACATACATAAATTTAAATATAACAATAAATAAAGAGGGTGATAGGAAACTTTTGGGGGTGATGGATAGGTTCATGATATAGATTGTGGTGATGATTTCATGGGTGTAGACTTTTCTCCAAACTCATCAAGTGTTAAACATTAAATATGTATAGATTTTAAAATGCTAATCATATCTTAATAACGTGGCTTTAAAAAATAATGAACTGGGTTTGATAAAATAACTGTTGGCAAGATTTTCAGGTGAAAAAATATTTTTAAAAGGATAGCTTTTACAGCAATTTTGAGAAATATAACAAAATAATTTTTTAATCTGGGGATTATACAGGCAGTGAATTTGAACATTTTGTTTTTTCAGAGGGGTATAATGGTTAATGGTTTGATAATATGTTTTTAGTTTTGAATCGAATGTACCTTATCAGCAATACCTAATTAATGCCTGTTTTAAAGCCTGAACTGAAGATAGAGACACATAAAGACAATATCACGAACATTTGTTTCAACTGAGTATTTAGACCTGCATATTAGAAAATATTCTCTATCCTATCCCAGGGATTTATTGATGCCTTCCTATTCCTTCTAAAAGATGAATTCAGCCATGAAGTTATATATAAATAGATGATGTCTGAAGCTTTGAAATTCCAAATAAGATTCATAAGGAAATTATTTTTTCTTTCAAGCATATTGTATGATACGGCTTCTTTTCTATATAGTGAATGCATGCATTTTCAAATGTTTCAACTGAATTAACAAAAGTATGCATTTTAGCATAATAAGTATCTCCTTCAGAACTTGATTTCAAAAGTGTATCTAAGTAACTTAAAATTTGTATTTAGTATCCTGAATAGAAACACAGAGGATTAGCATTCAAACTTTAAAAAATATGCCCTGATTCATGGTGTGCCCATAACTTAGGATGAGCCTTTTTAATAGAGATCATTCTTCTAGGCACAGACTCTGCTCCCAATTGAAGCTGGAGGAAGTGAGCTTCTCTGTAAGAT
Organism: Mandrillus leucophaeus; assembly: GCF_000951045.1. Taxonomy (NCBI): domain Eukaryota; kingdom Metazoa; phylum Chordata; class Mammalia; order Primates; family Cercopithecidae; genus Mandrillus; species Mandrillus leucophaeus. The sequence continues at coordinate 3,190,397 of NW_012109696.1, read as the reverse complement.
CCTGCACAGACAGGCTTCCATCATCCACTTTAAGCCCGCGATGTGACTCTCTTCATGGCTTTTCTTAATCAGTTCATCTTCATTCAGGAATGTAAAAGGACTTTAAAGTAGCTTTACTTGGACTGCAAAATTGGGCAAAAAAAAGATTATAGCAAATCTTCTCAGCAGTTCTATTATATTTCATTTGGTCTTTTTTTAAATGGGGGGCAGGCATTGAGAGGAAACTCTAAATGGCATTTTGGAAAGCTTTCATATTTAGCAGAATATAAGTTTTTGTTTTAGCCACAAGTGTGATTAGAATAAGCTAACAAATAAGTTTCTCTTAATCTTTAAAATTATTAGGGCCCATGTGAAAACCTGTTTCCTGGAATATGCTTAATGCAGTAAGTTGGAAAAGGGAACTAATTATAATAAAATGTAATTGTTAATGGAGTGGCCTTTTCTGTAATAGTGGGGTGAGAAGCTCAGCAAATTCTCTCCTCCAAAATCAATGACAAAATTGGACAAAACTGTCAAAAACATAATTTTAGAAGCCCAGAAATTAAAATTTGATAAGCATTCATTCAGGAAAAACTATTCAACCCGGAGTAAGAAGAGTGGAACTCTGCGGCGTGTTTGTCCAGGGCTGCTCCCATCCGTCCCCTGATCTATTCGCACAGTTTTTTTTAAGAGTGATGCAAGCTGTGGAACTCAAAAACTTTCTTCTGGAGAAGAGAACTTCCTTGATTTGGAACAAAGAAACCCTGGATCCATGGGAACACTGGAAATGGTGGCCATCTCAGCAGCAAATGCATGGTGAAAGCCAACATCATAAGTGATCTAAAGTTAAAATCTCATGGGGCCAAGCAGCCGACCAGCAACCCTGAGATATTTCACCAAGAGATGTAGGGAGTAACACTGCTGCAATGGGCCTTTGTCAGCTAACACGTAATGCTGGTGGTCTGGAATTTCACCTCTACAGGCTGTGCACACACTAAGAAGAAATCAGAGAGTTCCAGCTATCCACATGTTCTTGTCTAAACCTGAGATGATGTTTACATGTGGAGGGAACACAAGAAAGGCCGGGAGAGAGAAAGATCCAGGGAAGACTTTTACATTTAGATGTGTTCTCCAATCCACACACAGATCTAGCGGCAAATGGTGTAAGTCCTGCTGGCTCAAGGAGTTTGAACGGATCATCTGATGAGTCACTGGCTGACCACTAAGCTGTGCTGATGTGGCATACACTTAGAAAGCCAGAATTAAACATAAAAACAAGAATTAAACAAACAAACAAAAATCTTCACAGAGATATCAGTAGCTGCATATTGCTGGAGAGATAGACTTCATGGAATACTTCCAGATAAGTTACCAATTTAAACAAAGAAAACTGATAACAGCAATAATTCCCAGGATGGATAAGGGTGGATCCCAGGATAAGGCTTAAAAAAATGAGACTTTCAATGAAACTTAAAAAAATCATAATATATAGAAACTTTTTCTGAGGATTGCAGATGTTGGACTTACAAGAGTATTTTAAAACAGTGTTTAAACAGCTTTTAATTAAAAAAATTAAAAATTAAAGAAAATTTACTATGACAATTACTTACCACCTAAAGAAGGTTGATACAAATATATATTATAAAAAGGATGATGTGTGTATGTGACATTGAAAAGTCTAGTACATTTGAGACACCAGAAGAAAAAAGTCAATGAAGTTCATGATATAGTAATAGAAATTATCTGATCTCCCAAACAGAGAGAAAATTCACAAATAAAAATGAATAGAGCCTCAGGGATCTGAGTAGCGCCATTAACTGGACCAAATATGTGGAATGGGAATTCCAGAACAGGAGAGAGAGAAAGGAAGGGAAGAACACGGGAAGCAGTAATAGCAGGAAAAGAAGCTCAACAAACTCCAAGAAGAAATCCACATAAGACACCCCATGGTCAAACTGTTGAAAGCCAAAGACAATCAGAAAATCATGAAAGCAGCATTAAAAACATGACCCATGAACAGGGGAAATGTTCATGTTTTTATAGGCTGGTGCAGAAGTAATTGCAGTTTTGCCATGAAAATAATGCCAAAAACTGCAATTACTTTTGCACCAACCTAACATCTATGCCAATTTCTTCCTCTGTAGAGAACATAATGCAAATATTCTTTGCAGAGGAAGAAAACTGGTATAGATTAAAAAATCTCAATTCTGTATATGAAAAGAACATCAGAGAAAAAATAAATGAAGAAAACAAAATCTTTCTTGTTTTTCTTATTCTTAAAAAATGTTAAAATGAACATTTAAGTAATAATGGTAAGAAGGTATTAGGCGATTATAGTATGTGGACAACTAAACTGAAGAAAGATACTCTTTTTAACAACCAGTGCTGAAACAATTGTATATCTATATGCAAAAAAAACCCTCCCTACTTGTTATTTGTCTTTCTTTCACATTAATTCACTCGAAATCATTGATTTATTTATACATCATCCATCTATCTTTTTTTTTATAAATTAGATGACCTTGGCCTTGATGATGAGGTTTAATTTCATTTTTTATTGGCACACTGTAGGAATATATATTTATGAGGTACATGGGATATTTTGACACAGGCATAAAATACATAATAATCACAGTAGGGTGAGTGGGGTATCCATCACCTCAAACATTTGTCCTTTCTTTTTGTTACAGACAATCCAATGATAACCATTTTAGTTACTTTAAAATGTGTAATAATTTACTATTGACTGCAGTTACCACATCCTGATATCAAATACTAGATCTCATTTGATCTATCTAACTATATTCTCATACCGATTTGCCATCCCAATTTCCACCACCCACTCTCCTTCCCAGCTTCTGGTAGCCATCATTCTTCTCTCTAACTTCGTGAGTTCAATTGTATTAAATTTTAGCTTTCACAGAAAAGTGAGAACACGTGAAGTTTGTCCTCCTGTGCCAGGCTTATTTCACTTAACAAAATAGCCTCTAATTTCATCAGTGTTGTTGCAAATAACAGAACCTCTCTCTCTCTCTTTTTTTTTTTTTTTTGAGACAGAGTTTCACTCTTGTTGCCCAGGCTGGAGTGCAATGGCACAATTTCGACTCACTGAAACCTCCACCTCCAGGTTCAAGCGATTCTCCTGCCTCAGCCTCCTGAATAGCTGGGATTACAGGCATGAGCCACCACGCCTGGCTAATTTTTGTATTTTTAATAGAGACGGGGTTTCTCCATGTTGGTCAGGCTGGTCTCAAACTTCCAACCTCAGGTGATCCGCCCTCCTTGGCCTTCCAAAGTGCTGGGATTACAGGTGTGAGCCACCATGCCCGGCCCCAGAATCTTTCTTTTTTTTTTTTTTTTATGGCTGAATAGTATTCCATTGCTAATATGTACCACATTTTCTTTGTCCATTCATCTGTTGATGAACACTGAGGTTTCTTCCTAATCTTGATTGTTGTAAACAGTACTGCAATAAAAATGACACTGCAGATATCTCTTGGATATAATGATTTCCTTTCTTTTGGGTATATAACTAGCACTGGGATTGCTGGATCATATGGTAGTTTTATTTCTAGTTTTTTGAGGAGCCTCTACACTGTTCTCCATTAATAGTTGTACTAATTTACATCCCCATTAACTGTGTAAGAATTTTCTCCACATCTTCTCCACATCCTTTTCTCCTCATCCTCTCCAGCATTTGTTATTGCATGTCTCTAGGATAAAAGCCATATTAACTGGTATGGGATTAGAGCTCAGTGTAGTTTGGATTTTCATTTCTCCGCTAATCAATGATGTTGAGCACTTTTTCACATACCTGTTTGCCATTCGTATGTCTTCTTTTGAGAAATATCTATTCATATATTTTGCCCACTTTTAATATGATTTTTAGATTTCTTCCTATGAGTTGTTTCAGCTCTTATTAATCCCTTGTCAGATGAATAGTTTACACATATTTTCACCCATTCTGTGGGTTGTCTCTTCGCTTTGCTTATTGTTTCCTTTGCTGTGCAGAAACTTTTTAACTTGATACAATCCCATTTGTTCACTTTTGCTTTGGTTGTCTGTGCTTATTGGGTGTTACTTGAGAAATATTTGCCAAGGCCGATGTTTTGGAGGGTTTCAACAATGTTTTCTCTTAGTGGTTTCATAATTTGAGGTCTTAGATTTAAATCTTGAATTCATTTTTATTGGATTTTTGTATATGATGAGAGTTGGGGTCTAGTTTCATTTTTTCTGCATATGGATATCCAG
>NW_012109696.1:3174909-3183953 GCF_000951045.1 Mandrillus leucophaeus | reverse complement strand
TTCAAGATGAGATCTGGGTGGGTACACAGCCAAACCATATCATTCCAGCCCAGCCCCTCCCAAATCTCATGTCCTCACATTTCAAAACCAATCATGCCTTCCCAACAGTCCCTCAAAGTCTTAACTCATTTCAGCATTAATTCAAAAACCCACAGTCCAAAGTCTCATCTGAGACAAGGCAAGTCCCTTCTGCCTATGAGCTGTAATAACAAAAGCAAATTAGTTGCTTCCTATATACAATGGGGGTAGAGGTATTGGATAAATACAGCCATTTCAAATGGGAGACATTGCCAAAAACAAAGGGGTTACAGGCCCTATGCAAGCACCAAATCCAACAGGGCAGTCAAATCTTGAAGTTCCAAAATGACCTCCTTTGACTCCATGTCTGGTGACCAGGTCACACTGATGCAAGAGGTGGGTTCCCATGGTCTTGGGCACTTCCATGCCTGTGGCTCTACAGGGTACAGGCTCCCTCCCAGATGCTTTCATGGGCTGGTGTTGAGTGTCTGTGGCTTTTCCAAGTGCAGCCCTGAAGGGGGTTGAACATGACGTTGTGTGACTTAAGTGTGGGCTGTGCATAGTGACTTCCTTTCAAAGAGTACAGTGTAAAAAGGAGAATAAAAGAGTATTTTCTTTTTACCGTGTAGAAACCTGAAAAACATTGCCATAGCCAGATGATCAATTTTAACACAACAATAAGTCATGTTGATAACATGCACTCTTGATATGATGTGACAAGAATGGCCTTTGGCCTTTTTGCTATTTCTTCCAAAACACATCTTAAGTCTAATCTGAGAAAAGTATCAAATAATCTCAATAGAGGGACACTCTACAAAATACCTGACCAGTCCTCCTCAAAATTGTCAAAGTCATCAAAAACATGGCAAGTCTGAGAAAGTGTCACAGCTGAGAGGAGCCTAAGGAGACAAGATGGATCAATGTCATGTGGTATCCTGGGTGGGATCCTGGGACTATAATCTGACATTTGTGCTGCCTGTGATGGAGGCTAAGTGAAGAGCGTGTGTTGCAGGGAGTAAAGATCTTGTTTTAGGGTGGGAGGGATGAGCATTGAGAAGTCAAAAGGACACTGAAGTAAATTAATTGCGTTCCAGAGGCATTTTATAACAGAAGTGCATGTATCTGTTGGCTACTACAGAGCTCTTTATTCATCACAAGTTGCAGTCTTTTTCATCTTTATCTTTGCTATGAAAACCATATTGCTGAATATCTCATCTGTGCTCAAACATGGTGTACATAATTCATATGTTGTCAAGTCAAAAGAGTTTGTCTTTACATTTCGACCTTTTAACTCTAGCTTTGATTTCTTTCTGACTAAGGGTAAGGATAAAAAATTTGAGAAGCATGAAACTATTTAAATATCTTTCTTTTGAATCTCCTTCACCCACAGTTTTATTTTCATAAGCTACCTGGGCATTTCTGTCCTTACCCATAGTCTCAAATACCAAGAGTTCCACTGAGATGGTGAAGGTAAGTTATATTGGCAATACCATTTTCTTGTTCACCATTTGCCTGCAGTTAGAGCTGCAGTTCCCATTTTTATCCCATCAATTTTAGCAAAATAGCATAGTGTTTTTAAAAACACATTTGTGGAGCTCTTACTGTGTGCCAGGCTCTCTGCTAGACCCAGGCAATTAAAGATAGATAATAGCCATTCTACTATTCAGTCCTTTTTTGAAGGCATAACTGCAGATGAATTGCAAATCTGTGCTGGCAACTGTGTAATTGAGCAAAGCTACACAAGAGGTCCAATGTGAAAAGGGACAGGCTGTGAGGCAGGGATGCACCTGCATCCAGGTGACAAATGGGGCATCTGACACAGTAGAAATTTGCAGCTGATCCTGTTGAAAGTGAGAGAAGCTGGAAAAATATAAATGTGTGGTGTAATGTTATCAAAATTTTACCTTATTTTTAGCACTTTGGAGCTGGAGTGAAGAATGTTCCAGTTGGAATAGGCAGGGGAAACAATAAGCAGAGAAATCAGTTCAAAAAAAGAAGCAGCAGAGAAATCAGTTCATTTCCATTGGCCAGAAAAAAGGTAAGGAAGACCAAGAGTAAGACAGAGGCCAAGAGGATAGGAGAAAAAAGTGGCATCCTTAAATATGCACAAGATCGCATCCGCAGTCCTTGGTTATAGGAAGAGAAACTGAAGTCAAGTGATGAATCCTAGATCACTGCAGATGGAGACAAGAATGGTGCACCGTGGGTTGTGATCTCATTGTCAGCTGGAGATAGACAGGATGTGAGGGCCAGCTGGAGCAAGGAGACAATTTCCAGTGACTGCAGGGGCAGAGTGGGGGTTTGCACACACTTTGTGGTAGTCATATGTGAACCTATTAGACAATTTGTAATTATTAAAATTTGAAAAAAATATAAGATATCATAAAATAACAAATTTTAGACTCAGCAGAAACTAGATGGTTGAGACCCAGAATAGGCTGCCTGGGCACTGCCAGCAGGAATGTTTGTGCATGAGTGTCAAGAAGGACGGGTGAACTCACGGCGCTCCCTTCCAGTCTGTGACACCTCTAACTCAGAAACTTGAAGCCGTGCATGTAACTTAATTCATGTAATTGTATTTTGTTGAAATCTTCAAACATATATTTATATGCATTTGAAAACTTTATAGATATGTTTATATATAAAACTATATATATATATATTTTAAAAACCTGATTATTGAATATTTAAGAGGATTCCCCAGCTCCAATGAAGAAAATTCATATTAGTGGTGAAGATGACTACGCTTAATTAGTGATTAAATAATTTATTGTATTCTCTCACCAAACTTAACAGTATAAACCTAAAAAATAAAGGCAGAAATAAAATTAATAAATACAAAATAAACTATTGATTACCCCTTGCCATGTTTTTGTTTCCTTGCAATATATTTGTTTCATTCAAAGGACTTTGAATTCTCCATCCCCATCTCTTCCCAAATATCCCAATGAATGCAATATGCAACATTCAACAATTACAAGATTGTCTGTGCCCATGGTCACAGGTCAGGTTTACTTAATGTTGAGGTTATTGATTTTTATAAATCAAAGAAGTCTGAAGAGCATACTGAAGAGACTCATTTCAAGTAGTGTTTTTTTTTGTGTGCCTATTTTTATTTTTTTTTCTGTGACACTGTGTATTGTGGTGTCTATTATTATCTTTTTTTCTCTCTTGTTCTGGGGCAGTCATAAAAAACCATGCATGGCTTGATATTTTCTCCCCATGCCCTTTCAGACAGAACCACTTCACGTGTTATCAGCCTCTCTTTCCACTGGATGAACTGCAGAAGGCCTGAAAAAGGACAGCCAGCCACCTCGAGCAGACCTTGGAAGAATCAGTCTCCTTTTAAACAAAGCTCTAATTTAATACTTTTATAGTAAATTTAAAAAGTGGAAGATGCCTACATTTTTGCTAAAGCATAATATAAAAAGAACAGAAAACAACCACGCCCTGAAAACCCATGCTTCAGACAACCAGATGCTAGAGTGGTGAGTGCTTCAGACAACCAGATGCTAGGGAGGTGGATGCTTCAGACAACCAGATGCTACAGAGGTGGATTGTAGATGACCTACTTTCTACAGTTCTAAAGTTTATACATTGTATCTGAGGATTAAGTAATGTTTTGTATTGGATAAAACAAATTTCATTTCAATAAAATTTTCAATTTCTTTTTTAATTTTTCCATTGACCCACTTGTTCAGGATCATATTGTTTAATTTTTGTGTATTTTAACATTAATAGTTTCCAAAATAGCTCTTGTTATTAATTACTAGTTTAAATGAAACAAATTTTAAAACTTCAAAAAATAAAAATATTTTTAGAACCTGTTTTTACCACTTTGCTTCACCCTGAACCCTTATTTTCTCAGAGGCTTCTCCTCTCCTATTCTCCGTCTCTGGCCCTCTCCCCTCCCTGACTCCCCAAAGAACCAAAGTAGAAAATTATCTCCTTAGAAAATGCGTATCTATCCTTAGTAATCAGTTCAACCTTCATCTTCAGAGTGAAAATGTTATAGGTTAAATTTAGATAAAATACATGCTATTATAGGTTAAATTTATATGTTGAGATCTTAATCCCCAAAACTCCAAATGTGACCTTAATTGAAGGCAGGGTTGCTGAAGATGTAATTAATTAACGTGAAGGACTTAGGGTGGGCCCTAATCCAATATGACTGGTGTCTTTATTAATAGGGGAAACATGGACACGTATACACACACATACACACACACACACACACACACGCACAGAGAGAGAGAGAGAAAGAGAACACAGTGAACATGAAGTCAGACACCAGAGTGATGTTTCTACAAGCCAAGGGACATCAAAAGTAGTCAGCAAACTCCCCGAACACTCCACATGGCTGTGGAGATTTTGAAGTCAAAGGATGTCTTCCCAAATTTTTAGCCCCCGATAACTTGTGTTATACCAGACAAAGAGTAGGCTCTCAACAATTGTAAGGAATGAGCCTTCTTGCCTTTAAATTTTATACCTTCTTGTATGTCTGTTGCATCTCACTTTATGTATTTACTGGTATTATGTATTTGTGCACAAATATTGTATTCTCTTCAGATTCTAATTTCCTTGATGGGAAATCTCGTGTCTTAGGTGTATTTGTTCTTCAGTCTTCTATATTTTCTGATGTATTTTAAGAGCTCAAATAGAAGAGAATTTGTTATAGCCAAGTAAACTTCTATCAGCTAGACCCTCCTACAAGTAATAACTATACTTTCTAGACAGATTAAAAAAAAAAAAAAAAGCAAAACAAACCAAAACGACAAAGCAGGCAAAATATAAAGCAGCATCAATAATTGAAAGAGGAATGGTTAGGAATAACTTTACTATTTTATAGATTTTTGTTGCAGGGAAAGCTGTACTCTATGCCAAGTTTTGTGGACACAATCCTTGAAAATCTGTACTATTTCTGCATTGAAAAACCAAAAGACAGAATTCAAGGCAGACATATGTACTGGGTAGTAAGGTATTCTGGAAATAAGAGAACTGGACAGGGACATTCTAGGTATAAGCTGTCAAAACCTCTGGCTCTATTCTGAACCATGCAGACGAGGATTGCAAACAGCTCAGCTAAGGATGAAACAACTCAAATTAGTTTTGTGCTGACACCTAAGAAACAGAGTTTAAAATTGAGCTCAATAAAGTAAATTACCTGCTACAGAAAATTCTAATACTATTAAAAGAATAGAAACATAATCCATAGTCTTTACAGCATCATATTTACAATCTCTGGGATACAGGGCAAAATACTAGGCACGAAGAAACCAAAAAATGTGACTCATTCTCAAGAGAAGAGAAAATTAACTGAGACCAACCCTGTGATAGACTGAAGGATAAAATAAGTGAACAACACTTTAAAGCAGTGATTATAACTAACGCAAATGAAACATCTTCATAATGAACAAAATGATAAACCTCTCAGCAGAGAATCCTCTATCTGTTTAGACAAGTAAGAAAATTCTAAAACCAAAAGATATAGCATTAGTACACATTCTCCAGAAAAAAGTAATCAATAGAATGTGCATGTGCGAGAAGAGAAAAATCTGGAGGAACTGACACACACAATTATGGAGACCGAGAAGTTCCATGGGCTGCTGTCCTCAAGCTGGGAATTCAGAAAAGCTGGGGACTTGGTGGTATAATTCAGTCTGGGTCCAGAGATCTGAAAACTAGGGAAGCCAATGAAGTATATCCTGGTTTGAAGGTAGAGAAAAAGAGATGATATATTTTAGTGAAAACACTAAGGCAGAAACAAAACGTGAAAATTACTCCTTCCTCCACCATGTGTTCTATTCAAGCCTTCAGTGGATTGTATAATATGTTCTTCCACATTCTAGAGAACAATCTACTTTACTCAGTTCATGGATTCAAATGTAAATATTATCTAGAAACACCCTCACAGACACACCCAGTAATAGTCTTTTATTGGGCAATCCATGGCCCAAATAAGTTGACATATAAAATTAACCATCATAGGTAAAATAAGTAAAATAAAAATATTCAATGGATAAGCATGACAGCAAAAAAGACATGAAAAAGGTAACGATGAGTGAACTGGAAGACAGATAAATATAAATTATACAGTCTGAGAAACACTTATCTCTAATGTCTCTCTCTCTCTCTTTGTCTCTCTTTCATCTTAATCTAAAGTCTTTAGTGTCTGTTTATTACTTTATGTTGTTTTTAAATTACGAGATACAAGCTATTGTTTATAATCACAGCAGAGTGTTTCAGAAATTGGGTATATCTCACAACTGATTAATTGATAGATAAATGTCATTCAAACTTAATATTATCTCTTCCAAAGACCTGTTATGTGGAAGTTGCTTTTTTATATATTATTTCTTTAATGTATTATCTTATTTAAAGATCATGATGTCGCTTGCATGCAATTGTGTGTACTTCACACACACACACACACACACACATATTTGTTTCCCACACTATGCTGAAAAATATTAAGTTATTAGTTTCATGGGTTTACAGTGATTATCTACATATGAAGTACATGAAGTGACAAGGTCTGTGTATATATGTGAGTGTACATTAAAAACAGCAACTAGCAAATGGCCAGATGCACATATTTTGTTTTGCACATATTTATTTAACTGTATATCCTATGGTCTACTGTGTCCTTTTTTAGACCTCAATCTCTATACAACCTTGCTCAGTCAAAAGGAAGCCAGTCAAGGATGTCACTTCCAGCCATATTAGAGTAAATTGTTGGAGACCTGCCTTTATGCTCTAAACAAATATAAAACTAAAAAAATAGAAACAACTGTTTATAGACATGGAATTCTAGGGAGTGCAGGACTGTGATTACCGTGAGATTAGAAATATATCAATGTGATTCCATAAATCACTCCTCAATTTTGTCAGAAACAATTTTCAAACTGCAGTGCAGAGAAGATGTACTCAAACAGAACATAGTAATCTTACTGAATAGAGGGGGAAGAGGAAAGAGTTCATGGTGCTAGGTACAATTGGAATTTCTACAGCAGAATAACAAAGAGAAGAGAGATATAGAGAATTCACTCCACATAATCCTTTTAAGTCTGTTGCTCTATGTGAGTAAGGTAAAACTAAGTAAAGGTAAACAAAAAACTCCTGAGTTTCTATAAGTAGGACTATTGTAAAAACGTGCAATGAGCTGGAAAACATTTGAGTTCTGACTATCTAGAAAACAAAGAACTTGCTAAAACACATGACATTTAGTAGATGGGAGCGAAAGTTTATGCTTTGTATTAGGTATCATAATAGCTTCTGAAAAAATGTCCATATTCTAATCTCCAAAACCTGTAAATATGTTGTTACACAGGCATGAGGAAATTAAGTTTGCAGATAAAATTAAGTTAGGTAACCAGATGACCTTGGGATACAAATATTTACCTTAATTATCTGAGTGGACCCAATGTAACCACAAGGACCCTTGTAAGAGAGAGAGAAAAACAGGACAGTCAGTCTCCAAATGACTTAGTGTGAGAAGCATGTGACTTGCCTGTACTGGGTTTGAAGATAGAAGACAGCTCATGCCAAGGAATTGAAACACCTCTAAAAGTTGGGAAATAAAAGAAACGGACTATACCCTAAAGAAAGCACAGCACTGTTGACACTTTCATTTTAGCTCAGTGAAACCTATTTCAGACTTCTAATTTACTAGATTGTAAGATAATAATAAAGTTACAATGTTTTAAGCCTCTAAGTTTGTGGAAATTTGCTACAACATAATAGAAACAAATATATGGCTTAATAGTAGAGTTCAACAAAACAAGAAATAAAGTCTAATCTAGAGACTTAAAAGGAAGCCTAAAGACAATCTATAGTTGACTTAATAACTTGACAAAACAAATTTCAATACTTCTTTGAGGAAAGCAACACAATAGAAATATTCAACTTCCTAATGAGGACACTGCCAAACATCTAGTCAAAAATTACTAGACAGGCAAGGAAACAAAATATTGTAACATGGAAAGAAAAAAGTTTTTTTAAAAAGTCATTAGAGAAATGATTGAAAATAACAAATATAATGGAATTATCAGACAATCATCTTAAAACAGCTGTTAAAATGTTCTGTGAATTAAAGCAAAAGGAATACATAATGAAAATTACAAAAAGGAGAACTAAATGCAAATTATAAAGTTAAAAATATCAGCATCTGAAAGAGATACTTACAATAATATCTAAGTTAATAAATACTGCAATATAATTATTTCTTGAATTAAATATAAACAAACCAAATTGAAGTACTGAAAGAAAAGAGGCAAGAAAAAAATATGTAAGCAGTCTTAATGAAATGTGACACGTTACCAAGAATTCTAACATACATAGAACCAGATTCTCTGAAGAAAAAGAAAATAGTGTGAATGAAAAATGCCTAAATTTTCACTATGCTTTTCAAATTTGATTAAAAACTTGTATATTGAAAAAACTCAAAAAGCAGCACTGAGATAAACAAAAGGAAAACACCACCAAAGTATATCATAATCAAGTTATCAGAAATGAGTAATAAGAAGAAAATCATAAGAGAGATAGAGAAGAAATAGATATTTTATATAAGAAAACAGAATTACAAAGGACTGCAGGTTTTTAATCAGAAAACATGCAATCCACAAGATAAAAAATATTTTTAAAGTAATAAGTAAAGTTGTATATCTAGAAAAATGTTTTTTTTTAAAAAAAATAGAATTTTCAGACAAAAACTTGAAATAATATTTTCCTGCAGAACTTCAACAGAAAAGGTTAAAATAGTTTTTGGGTGCTGAATTAAAGGATGTTGGATGGAAGCTTTGACTACAAAAAGAAATGAAGAGTGAGAGAAAAGGGAAGTATATGTGCAAATTTTTTAAAGTTTTTGTTTAATTGTGAAATTATGAGCACTTGATAATTTAAAATAAAAATAAGAACAAGGTTTAAGGCTTATAAATATATGCGGAAATATAATGTATGCAGAAATAAAATAAAATATATATGCAGAAATATAACATAATAATAAATATATTTCTGCATATAATATA
>NW_012109696.1:3171169-3173214 GCF_000951045.1 Mandrillus leucophaeus | reverse complement strand
AAAAAAAACTAGAAACAAGTATACCTCATGATTATATCTGAAAAGAATTCTAATCATATTTTAGCACATTGGATTAAGAAATATATAAGAAAGACAATACAACATAATCAAATGTGGTTTGTTGCGGAATACAAGGTTATTTATCATTTAAAAATCAACATTAACCATTAGCCATTTTGATGAAATACAAACAGAAAACCCACATGATTATCTCAATACATAAATAAAATAGTTTGACAAAGTCAGAGTCTGTTCATAACTTTAAAATTCAGTAAATTACGAAAAGAAGGGAACTCTCTTAACATGTTGAACAACATGCACCGAAAAATCTACAGCTAACATCATACTTAGTGAAGAATAACAAGTTTTTTCTTCATGATATTGAAATTAAAATTTAAAAAAAACATGCTGTTATCTTTTTGTTTTCAGCTTTTAAAAGAAGATCAATCTAGAACATTAAACCAAGAAAAAGAATTAAAAGAAACAAGGTTCGAACAGGAAAAAACAAACTGTCTTTATTCATAGACTACAACAGAATATACAAAGATCATAAAGAATCTACAAAAAAGGTAATACTCACTAAAAGACATCTATAAGTAAAAATTTCAAGTTTGTAGTATAAAAATTCAAAAACTTAATTTCTGTATTTCTGCATATTTGTAATGAATAGTTGAAAACTTTTTAAAAGAAACATTTACCATAACATTGAAAACTTCAAGTACTTAGAACATTAAATTAAGCAAATATATGTAAAACATGTACACTAAAAATGCAGAATATTGTCAATATGCTTAAAGAAGACCATGATAAATGGAGATATAGAAAGTGTTCATTGATTGGACATTCAATATTATTACAATTTCAATTAAAAAATGATCTCTGCCTGTAATTCCAGCACTTTGGGAGGCAGAGGTAGGCAGATCACCTGAGGTCAGGAGTTTGAGACTAGCCTGGCCAAAATGGTGAAACCCTGTGTCTACTAAAAATACAAAAATTAGCCGGGCATGGTGGCAAGCACCTGTAATCCCAGCTACTCAGGGGCTGAGGCAGGAAAATCGCTTGAACCTGGGTGGCAGAGGTTGCAGTGAGCTGAGATCATACCATTGCACTCCAGCCTGGATGACAAAAGCAAAACTCCATCTCAAAAACAAAACAAAACAAAACAAAACAAATCTCTAATTCAAAACATTCACAATCAAAGCCCCTGCAAACTTTTTGAACAAATCAACAATATAAGTTTAAAATTTATGTGGAAATGCAAATGATGATAAAGAACTAAAATAATTTTGTAAAAGAAAGAATAAATTGTCAATACTAACCCCTCTGCTTTCCAAATTCATCTTGAAGCTACAGAAATTAAGACATTACGACATTGATGAGATAGACACATAGTTCAATTGAATCATATTGAAAATAGAGAAATAGACACACCTGTGTACATCCAGTTGATTTTCAACAAAGTTATCAAAGTAACTCAGCAAGTAAAACGTAGTCTTTTCAGCAAATGGTTCTTGAATATCTGATTTATCAGGAAAATGATGAACATTGAACCTTACCTTGCAAACTACTCTAAAATAAGCAGGAAGGAATCAACCAAATGGAAAATGTAACTAAGCATAAAGGTTAGAACAGAAAGATTTCTTTCTTGGGTGGGGGGAGAGAAAATCTTTTAAGTTTTTGAAGAAGTGATAGACTTTCTGAAAATGTCACAGAATACAAAACATAAAAAAAAAATTGATAGACTGAAGTATATCAAAATCTTTTAAAATCTGCTCTTCCAAAGACACCATTAAGAGAAAGAAAAGTTTACACATTGGGAAATCTTCACAACACATAGATTAGATAAAATTATTTTTTCAGTATTTATAAAGAAATTTCATACCACAATAACAAAGGGAGAAACAACCCAGTTGAAAATAGATAGATTTTTGAACAGACATCTGAGCAAAGAAGATTCACATGTGGTAGACATGCTCTTGAAAAGTTTCTCAAGATTACTCAGTGAAACACAAACTACCTAAAGAAAAACTGTAACGGCCCCAATA
>NW_012109696.1:3166375-3168499 GCF_000951045.1 Mandrillus leucophaeus | reverse complement strand
GTTAAGTGTGAGAGATCAAACTCTCCAATTAAAAGACTGAGATTGTCACAATGGATAAAAACGTAGAGATAAAAACAATATGCTGCCTACAAGAAACTTATTTAACATTCAGAGAGAGATAATTTAAAAGTAAAACTATGGACAAAGATATACACTACAAACACAATTGATAAAAAATTTGGAATGGTTATAGTAATATTAATTAAAACTGACTTCAGGATAAATAATTTTATCAGAGATGAAGGGACATTTTATAATGATAAAAGGATAAATTAGGTAAGAATGCACAACAATATTAATTGATTATGTACCTACATATAGAATATCAAATGTATTCAGGAAGAGTGTACAGAACTGAAGGAAAAAATGGAAAAATTCACAATTTTAATTAAATATTTCATCACATTTCTTACAGCAAGTGAGAGTATATAGAAAGAAAATTAGTCGCTATTAACCAAGTCAAATTTATTTTAAAATGTAGAATCCCCTGCAACGACAGCAGAATTCTCATTCCTTTCAGACACACATTAAAAATTTATCAAGAAAGATCTTATAATATGCCACAATAAGTTTGAGTAAACATAAAAGTACATAAAAGAATTAAAAACATAAAAAAATTAAAATCATATAGAATGTATGAACAGAATTGAATTAAAATCAATAACAATAATATATCTATAAAATCCTCCCAAATATTTGGAAATTAGTTAAAAGACTTTTAAAAATCTCATGACTTGAAAATAAAAATGACAAGCAAGATTACAAATATTTTAACTCAATCATGAGAAAAACAGCATTTTAAAACTTGACGTTGCTAAATCAGTTTCCACAGGATAATTTACAACCTGAAATACTTTATTTTTAAAAAATTTAAAATCAATGATCTAAGCTTCTATCTTGAGACTGTAGAGGGGAAAAACAAATTGAATCTCAAAATAAGTAGGAGTAAGGAAGTATTAATAATCAGAAAAAGAATTAACAAAATAGAAAAGAAAAAAACAGCAGAGAAAATTAATGCCAATAAAGCCAGTTACTTTGAAGAGTTCCAACAAAACTGGTAATTGCAAAGGTGGACAGATCAACATAGAAAGAGATGTGAGTAAAGTTACCAATACTTGAATTGAAAGTAGGCATACGACTGAATATCTTAAACATATTAAAAGAATAATCCAACAACATGAATTCTGCTACAATTTCATTAACTTAAGCATAATAGACGAATGTATTGTGAAAAACAAATTACTGAAACAGACAAAAGAAGAAATAAAGATTATGAATACCCTTGTACTTGTTAGGTAATTAAAATATTTTCGCAAAACCAAACCAAAATGAAACAAAATCCTTACAGACTCACCTAGATATTGTCAGTGATACGTGACAGAATTTCTTAAAGGAAAACACTTTCATTTTTTTCTCAGAACCTTTAAAAAAATAGAGAAACAGTGAACACTTCCTAACTGAAATGATGAAGTTAGAATTACCTAAATAAACCAAATTCAGACAGAAAGTAACACGAAAAAAAACTAGAAACAAGTATACCTCATGATTATATCTGAAAAGAATTCTAATCATATTTTAGCACATTGGATTAAGAAATATATAAGAAAGACAATACAACATAATCAAATGTGGTTTGTTGCGGAATACAAGGTTATTTATCATTTAAAAATCAACATTAACCATTAGCCATTTTGATGAAATACAAACAGAAAACCACATGATTATCTCAATACATAAATAAAATAGTTTGACAAAGTCAGAGTCTGTTCATAACTTTAAAATTCAGTAAATTACGAAAAGAAGGGAACTCTCTTAACATGTTGAACAACATGCACCGAAAAATCTACAGCTAACATCATACTTAGTGAAGAATAACAAGTTTTTTCTTCATGATATTGAAATTAAAATTTAAAAAAAACATGCTGTTATCTTTTTGTTTTCAGCTTTTAAAAGAAGATCAATCTAGAACATTAAACCAAGAAAAAGAATTAAAAGAAACAAGGTTCGAACAGGAAAAAACAAACTGTCTTTATTCATAGACTACAACAGAATATACAAAGATCATAAAGAATCTACAAAAAAGGTAATACTCACTAAAAGACATCTATAAGTAAAAATTTCAAG
>NW_012109696.1:3159715-3165045 GCF_000951045.1 Mandrillus leucophaeus | reverse complement strand
AAAAAAGAATGTAGTACAGATAAATGCAATGACATGGATGATTTTTCAAAACTTTTTCTTGGAATAAAATGAACAAGAAACAATAAAGTACATACTCTTTATTTCCATTTATGTAAAATTTTAAACGGGGAAACTAATTGTTGAGGGCAGAAATCTGATCATTGATGTTCTAGGTCCAAGGGTAGGACTAGAGATTGATTCCAGTGGGGACTCAGATAACTATTTGGTGGTGATAGGAATTTCACTCTTTGTAGTGGATGTTGCATGGACCTACACAATTTTCAAAACTGATTGAGCTGTACACATTTAAATGGGTACAAAGTGTATACCTCAATATAGTTGATTATGTTAGAAATAGTCAATATTTTCCATACTTCAAGTGGAGTTAACTGACCTGAAGATACTGAAAATGGTCCTCAATAGATTTAACTGAAAATATGCAAAAACATGAGATACCTGGCTGCTGCTCACTGGGACCTGTCTTGGATGCCAGAATCCCAACTATCTTAGCTTCACATTTCTGAGTTCTGCCCTTGTTTCTCTCCGTGAAGCCAGCCTCCCAGGGAAACTGGTTTTGTAAAAGCCTCCAATGTGACCTACGTGCACTGCAAAACCAATGTTTTCCCATGGAATCTGAACTTCTGAGCCAAGTGTGCTGAACAGTCCAGATCTTGCTGCACTCCTGGATATTCTGCTGCGAAGGCCCTTAGTCATGGACAATCAACTCATTTCTTTCAGTGTATTCAAGTACACATGTCCCTTTAGTAGGAGTAAAACACCAGCATTGCACTGTTTATACGCGGCTAGATATGCCGATGCAGTCAGGAATAATTCTTCAGGAATCATGCAGGACTCATTCATGACAGAATGGAGAAATTGACATGCTTTTAAAAAATGCATTTTATAACATCCTACTCATTTATTGTCTGCATCAAAGCAATTGTTCTAGTGTACATATGTCTGCACACATGGATGTTGAGTGCCCTGAACATCTGCTATTTGCAATGTGCTAAGTTAAGACATAGGGATACTATGTTGGGTGACACATGACTAATCCCTATGGGACATAGAAATTTAACAGAAAAACAAACATTTATTTGAGTCATTAAACACAAACAAATGTATATTTTTTTTTCAGAAAAGTAAGGGACATTGCTGTTAAAATATTTCTTAAGCATATATTTTTAATCTTGCAATGGCTGTTTCTGTTTATTCCTTATACCTCTCCTCTGTTTCCCATCTTTGGTTTTCTTTCTTCATTTTGATGGTATTTCTACAGTTTCAGTCTTCTCCTAGATTTACAAGTGAGGTAAAAAAAAAAAAAGCATAATGCAATGTGTATTGTAACCAAAGGAGCTATACTGTTGTCTGTTATCTTCCCCAAGTTAAAAACAGACAAATAAAACAAAGCAAAAATAAAGAAAACAAACCAAAGATCTCTCCTTCAGTGACACTCAAGTATTTTCCCAATACAAGTTGCCACTTTTCTTGTCTTTTCATCCTTCAGAAAAACACTTTGGAAAGTACTGATCATTTCACATTTCTAAGTGTTTTTCTTTTTATAACGTGTTACCCCAGGTAAGAATGTGTGCTTTTCCCAGTCAACTGAAAGAAAATTGCCAATGACAGAAAACTGCTCTTTGTTTAATTATCGTCAAACTTTACCATTGGTTGCTATAACGATGAACCTATCAGGTACCTGAAAGTCCTTTCGAAACTGGTTTCACCATCCTCCTCCTAACAGGGGCCCCCAAGTCGTCTTTTAGAGATGAGTTTTATTTTCTTATACTCATATTATTCATAAAAAAGCAGCATTCTAGCCCTGAAGACTGTTCAAAGGTGCATACTGACATCTATGTACCACCTAACTAGAAACAAATTGATAAACTTCTGAAACACTCTTTGAAAATGGAGGCAGTGCAGTCGACTGCTTTTATGCCTCATCTTTTATGCCTCATCCTGGTACCCTAGAAACTGCTGTCAAGCTGCATTTTATTCCATGTGTGGCCTGACAGTTCTAAGGGGAAAGTGTATCCTAATATTCTTCCAAATAAATTAGATTTCAGCCATCTTAAAATGAAAACACAGCCTCTGCTGAAGTTATAAACAGACCCTATTGAATAAAGTATCAGCTGAGGCTCCTGCTGTTATCTCGAGCGGAGGTTCAGAACTGGAAGACAGCAACGTTCATCATATCTTTGTAGTCCTAACAATGCAAATTAGTCAACAGGTAAATAGAATGTGAAAGTGGATTCCTCCCATGGAGAGTGCATCTCCTTTTTTTACCAAAGAGAAAGAGGAAAAAAGGGAAGGAGAAAGAAATAGAGGGATGGAGAGGGAGGAAAGAAGAAGGAGGAGAGTTTGGGGCAATAAAGCATATTTTAAATTCAGATTTAAGATACACACAAACTAAGATATTTTTAATGATTAGCATACACTTGGGGATGCTATCCAATTACATTGCTTTCTGATGAATGCATGTAAATTATCTTTTTAAAATGCCTATATTTTAATGTATATAGGTATACGTTAGATTCCCAGAATTTGAAAGTACAGGTACAAAATAGGAAAAAAACCCAGACATTTTCTCTGTAGGATTAAGGAATAAATACACATCTGATGAAAAGTTAATTAGACTTAATTAAAAAGATAAGTAATAATGTAAAGTAAGAGAAACAGTCCATTTACAAATTGTTATAAATAATAACTATATAAATTGTTAATAAATATTGTTAAGATCAGTGAGAGTGTGGGGATGTAATAATTTAGCCATCAGTAATTACTACCATGGCAGAACAATAATATTTTCTAATACAATAACAAAACTCAGATCTCAGAATGCATTCGAATCTAATAATTAGTTTATCCTAAGGTTACCATGTTTTGACAGTAAGGCAAAAACTCCTGTAAACATGAGAGTATGCCTAAAATTGCATACCTATTTAAGATTATGTTATCATAAGATTTTATAAATGAGTATAAAAACAGTTAGTGGTTTAATCTCACCTTTCATGAGTGTTACTATGTTAATACTCAGGACCATTTAGAAAAGTAAAACCAATACAGTTTGAGACAACAAGCAAAAATTCCCAGAATATTACTCAGTATTCATTTTTTCCTCAATATATGCTCTATTAGGGAAAACTGAGGCAAAGGAAAACCAACTCTGGAAAAGTTAGAACAAATGAAAATTTTCATCATTATTTTTATTGCAGACATATTTTATTGTACCTATTATTCTAAAACATAGAAACAGATTCTATTAAAGAACAAGAAAGAACAGAACTAATAAAAAGACGCAGTAAGAAAGTCCGTAAAAGCTATTTTATAAAAGCAATGAAAATACTGACAGAATTGTCAAATCGACTTTTTCAGAACTCTAGAAATTAACACAACTATCCAAAGAACATTTACTGAGGAACAACTAATGACTAACATGATAGGGTTTGTGATGTTTTAACTCAGTGTATTCCCATTTACTCCCTAACTCTGTGATATCCTTACCTGGCCAACATGGTGAAACTCCATCTCTACTAAAACAAAAAACACAAAACCTAGCCGGATGTAGTGGTGCATGTCTGTAATCCCAGCTACTCGGGAGGCTGAGGCAGGATCCAGTGAGCAAGAAATAGCAAACACACTGGACTTATTGGCAAGACATTTGCATGCCAAGGTATGGGAAATAAATTTGACTAAAATTCACGGTCCTTCTACCTCAATAAAATTTCCAGGGGTTGAGTGGTATGGGGTCAGTCAAGATATTTCTTCTAAAGTGAAGGATAAGCTACTGCATTTGGCTCCTCCTACAACCAAGAAAGAGGCACAATACCTAGTAGTCCTATTTGGATTTTGGAGGCAACACATTCATCATTTTTGTGAGTTACTCCACCCCATTATTTGAATGACCCAAAAGGCTGCCAGTTTTGAGTGGGCCCAGAATAGGAGAAGGCTCTGCAACGGGTCCAGGCTGCTGTGCAAGCTGCTCTGCCACTTGGGTCATATGACCCAGCAGATCCAATGGTGTTTGAGGTGTCAGTGGCAGATAGGGATGCTGTTAGGAGCCTTTGGCAGGCTCCCACAGGTGAAGCACAGTGGGTGCCTCTAGGATTTCAGAGCAAGGCCCTGCTATCTTCTGCAGATAACTATTCCCCTTTTGAGAGATAGTTCTTGGCCTGATACTGGGCTTTGGTGGAAACTGAACTTTTGACTATGGGGCATCAAGTCATCATGTGACCTGAACCACTCATCATGAACTGGGTGCTTTCTGACCCATCTAGCCATAAAGTGGGTCATGCACAGCAGCATTCCATCATTAAATGGAAGTGGTATACACGTGATTGGGCTCGAGCATGTCCTGAAGGCACAAGTAAGTTACATGAGGAAATGGCTCAAATGCCCATAGTCTCTACTCCTGCCATCCTGCCTTCTCGCCCACGGCCTGTACCAGTGGCCTCATGGAGAGTTCACTATGATCAGTTGACAGAAGTCGCAGATGGTTCTGCAGACACCACCTGAAAGTGGACAGCTGCAGCACTACAGCCCATTTCCAGGACATCCATGAAGGACAGCAGTCAAGGGAAATCTTCCCAGTGGACATAACTTCGAGCAATGCACCTGGATGCTCATTTTGCACGGAAGGAGAAATGGCCAGATGTGTGATTATGTACTGATTCATGGGCTTTAGCCAATGACTTGGCTGGATGATCAGGAACTTAAAAGATGCATGATTGGAAAATTGGTACCAAAGAAATTTGGGGAAGAGGTATGTCGATGGATCTCTCTGAGTGTTCAAAATCTGTGACAATATTTGTATCACATGTCAGTGCTCACCAATGGATGACCTCCACAGAGGAGGATTTTAATAATCAAGTGGATAGGATGACCTATTCTGTGGACACCACTCAGCTGATTTCCCCCGCCACCTCTGTCATCGCCCATTGGGCCCATGAATAAAGGGCCATGGTGGCAGGGATGAAGGTCATGCATGGGCTCGATAACATGTACTTCTGTTCACCAAGGCTTACCTGGCTACAGCCACTGCTGAGTGCCCAATTTGCCAGAAGCAGAGACCAACACTGAGCCCTCAATATGGCACCATTCCTTGGAGTGATAAGCCAGCTACCTGGTAACAGGTTAATTATATTGGACTTCTTCCATCATGGAAAGGGCAGAGGTTTGTCCTCACTGGAGTAGACACTTAATCCCTATATGGGTTTGCCTATTCTGCATGCAGTCCTTCTGCCAAGACTACCATCCGTGGACTTACAGAATGCCTTATCCACTGTCATGGAGTTCCACACAGCATTGTCTCTGACCAAGGCACTCACTTT
>NW_012109696.1:3097297-3159665 GCF_000951045.1 Mandrillus leucophaeus | reverse complement strand
TACTCCCTAACTCTGTGATATCCTTACCTGGCCAACATGGTGAAACTCCATCTCTACTAAAACAAAAAACACAAAACCTAGCCGGATGTAGTGGTGCATGTCTGTAATCCCAGCTACTCGGGAGGCTGAGGCAGGATCCAGTGAGCAAGAAATAGCAAACACACTGGACTTATTGGCAAGACATTTGCATGCCAAGGTATGGGAAATAAATTTGACTAAAATTCACGGTCCTTCTACCTCAGTAAAATTTCCAGGGGTTGAGTGGTATGGGGTCAGTCAAGATATTTCTTCTAAAGTGAAGGATAAGCTACTGCATTTGGCTCCTCCTACAACCAAGAAAGAGGCATAATACCTAGTAGTCCTATTTGGATTTTGGAGGCAACACATTCATCATTTTTGTGAGTTACTCCACCCCATTATTTGAATGACCCAAAAGGCTGCCAGTTTTGAGTGGGCCCAGAATAGGAGAAGGCTCTGCAACGGGTCCAGGCTGCTGTGCAAGCTGCTCTGCCACTTGGGTCATATGACCCAGCAGATCCAATGGTGTTTGAGGTGTCAGTGGCAGATAGGGATGCTGTTAGGAGCCTTTGGCAGGCTCCCACAGGTGAAGCACAGTGGGTGCCTCTAGGATTTCAGAGCAAGGCCCTGCTATCTTCTGCAGATAACTATTCCCCTTTTGAGAGATAGTTCTTGGCCTGATACTGGGCTTTGGTGGAAACTGAACTTTTGACTATGGGGCATCAAGTCATCATGTGACCTGAACCACTCATCATGAACTGGGTGCTTTCTGACCCATCTAGCCATAAAGTGGGTCATGCACAGCAGCATTCCATCATTAAATGGAAGTGGTATACACGTGATTGGGCTCGAGCATGTCCTGAAGGCACAAGTAAGTTACATGAGGAAATGGCTCAAATGCCCATAGTCTCTACTCCTGCCATCCTGCCTTCTCGCCCACGGCCTGTACCAGTGGCCTCATGGAGAGTTCACTATGATCAGTTGACAGAAGTCGCAGATGGTTCTGCAGACACCACCTGAAAGTGGACAGCTGCAGCACTACAGCCCATTTCCAGGACATCCATGAAGGACAGCAGTCAAGGGAAATCTTCCCAGTGGACATAACTTCGAGCAATGCACCTGGATGCTCATTTTGCACGGAAGGAGAAATGGCCAGATGTGTGATTATGTACTGATTCATGGGCTTTAGCCAATGACTTGGCTGGATGATCAGGAACTTAAAAGATGCATGATTGGAAAATTGGTACCAAAGAAATTTGGGGAAGAGGTATGTCGATGGATCTCTCTGAGTGTTCAAAATCTGTGACAATATTTGTATCACATGTCAGTGCTCACCAATGGATGACCTCCACAGAGGAGGATTTTAATAATCAAGTGGATAGGATGACCTATTCTGTGGACACCACTCAGCTGATTTCCCCCGCCACCTCTGTCATCGCCCATTGGGCCCATGAATAAAGGGCCATGGTGGCAGGGATGAAGGTCATGCATGGGCTCGATAACATGTACTTCTGTTCACCAAGGCTTACCTGGCTACAGCCACTGCTGAGTGCCCAATTTGCCAGAAGCAGAGACCAACACTGAGCCCTCAATATGGCACCATTCCTTGGAGTGATAAGCCAGCTACCTGGTAACAGGTTAATTATATTGGACTTCTTCCATCATGGAAAGGGCAGAGGTTTGTCCTCACTGGAGTAGACACTTAATCCCTATATGGGTTTGCCTATTCTGCATGCAGTCCTTCTGCCAAGACTACCATCCGTGGACTTACAGAATGCCTTATCCACTGTCATGGAGTTCCACACAGCATTGTCTCTGACCAAGGCACTCACTTTGTGGCTAAAGAAGTGAGGCAGTGGGCTCATGCTCATGGAATTCACTGGTTTTACCATTTTCCCCATCATCCTGAAGCAGCTGGATAGAACAGTGGAATGGTCTTTTGAAGTCACAATTCCAAGGCCAACTAAGTGACAATACTTTCAGGATTGGAGCAAAGTTTTTCAGAAGGCTATGTGTGCTATGGGGCAAACTTCTCCAGAAGGCTGTGTATCCTCCATCCCTGCCACCATGGACCTTTGTTCATGGATCCATTGGGTGATGACAGGGGTGGCTGGGGAGCAGCTGAGTGGTGTCCACAGAATGGGTCATCCTATCCAGTTGATTATTAAAATCCTCCTCTGGTGAGGTCATCTGTTGGTGAGTGTCCAATATATGGTATTTTTTTCTCCCATAGCCAGGATTCACAGGTCCAGGAATCAAGGGGTGGAAGTGGAAGCGGCACCACTAACCATCACCCCTAGTGACCCAGTAGCAAAATTTTTATTTCCTGTTCCCATGACATTATGTTCTGTGGGCCTAGAGGTCTTAGTTACAGAGGGAGGAATGCTGCCACCAGGAGACACGACGACGATTCCATTAAACTGGAAGTTAAGATAGCTGCCTGGACGCTTTAGGCTCCTCCTAATTTAAGTCAACAGGCTAAGAAGGGAGTTACAGTGCTGGCTGGGGTGATTGACATGGACTATCAAGATGAAATCAGTCTACTACTCCACAATGGAGGTAAGGAAGAATAAGCATGGAACTCAGGAGATCCACTAGGGCATCTCTTAGTATTACCATATTCTATGATTAAGGTTAATGGGAAGCTACAACAGCCCAATCCAGGCAGGACTACAAGTGGCCCAGACCCTTCAGGAATAAAGGTTTGGGTCACTCCGCCAGGGAAAAAAAGAGAAAAAAACACAACCTGCTGAGCTGCTTGCTGAAGGCAAAGGGAATACAGAATGAGTAGTAGAAGAAGGTAGTCATCAATACCGTCTACCACCACGGGACCAGCTGTGGAAATGAGGACTGTAGCAGTCATGAGTATTTCCTCCTTCTTTTGTTAAACACATGTTTGTGCATGTATACACTTGTACTAAGAAACTATCTTCATTTTATTTCCTTTTCCGTCATGTGACTTAAGATTTATTGACTTTACATCAGCATTTAAATATTATTGATTATATATAATCATATTTCAGTTGAGGATTGGTGCATTTCCAGTTGTAGGAAGGATGGTTGTCTTATGTTAGGCATTATGACCTTATTATTGCTTTACTTGAAGATTATGTATGATCTCAGGAGATGTGTATGGGTTCAAGCTGACAAGGGGTGGACTCGTGATGGTTAATTCCGAGTGTCAACTTGATTGGATTGAAGGGTACAAAGTAATGATCCTGGATGTGTCTGTGAGGGTGTTGCCAGAAGAGATTAACATTTGAGTCAGTGGGCAGGGAAAGGCAGATCCACCCTTAACCTGGGTGGGCACAATCTAACCAGCTGCCAGAGCAGCAAGAATATTAAGCAGGCAGAAAAATGTGAAAAGAAAGACTGCCCTAGCCTCCCAGCCTACATCTTTCTCCTGTGCTGGATGCTCCCTGCCCTCCAACATTGGACTCCAAGTTCTTCAGTTTTGGAACTCTAACTGGATCTCCTTGCTCCTCAGCCTGCAGATGGCCTATTGTGGGAACTTGTGATCATGTGAGTTAATACTTAATAAACTATATATATATGTGTGTGTGTATATATATAGTTTATATATATACATAATTTATATATATATATAGTGTGTGTATATATATCCATTCCATTAGTTCTGTCCCTTTAGAGAAACCTGACTAATAAACTAGGGATTACAATTTGACATGATATTTGGTGGAGACACAGATCCAAACCATACCAGGAACGATTACACACACATTAGAATAGCTTAAATTAAAAACCCTAACCATAGCAACTTTTGGTGGATATATGAAGGACAGGAACTCTCACACACTGCTGATGGAACGTAAAATGTAAATTGGCTTTAGAAAGCAGTTTGGCAGTTTGCTAGAAAATCGACCATACACTTTAAAGACAGCAAGCACTTTCGTTCCTAGAAAAGAGAGAGAAAAGGGGGAAATAAAAAGCGTGTCTACACGATGACCACTATGTGAATGTTCACGGCAGTTTTAATTGTAATAACCAAAAGCCAGAAACAATTTGAACCCTTACGTCGCAGATGACTAGATACACAAACCCCATACATACACACAATGAATTACTAATCAGCATTAAACCAAATAATGTATCACCGATACGTATTAAAACATGAAAGAAATTCAATAAAAATCTGAGAGAAAGAAGTTAGAGAAACAAGTATAAATACTGGATGATTCCAACTCTAATAATAATAAATTATAGGAAAACAAATGGATCTAAAGTGACAGAACATCAATAGTTACCTGGGGTCTAGAGATGGGTATGGGTCAACAAGGGAGAGGGCAGGATTAGAAAAGGGCGTGAGAAATTATTTTGTGGATGAGGATTGTGTTCAGATTCTTCACTGTGATGACATTTCACAGAGGTCTATATATACCAAATCTCATGAAATTGTATACTGTGAGAATGTGAAGTTTATTATACGTTGAGTATACCTCAATGCAGTTTTCATTGATAAATAAAGAAGCAAGGGAAGGTGAAATGACTATCTTTTGGGTGCTGTTAGGTGCTTTAACATCAGCGTTTCACCTATTCTCTATAGAATTATAAAGCAAGTGTTACTCTCTCCATTTTTCTTCCAAATAGGTACAATGACGATGAAAGAATAGGTATGAGGTGTTATAGGAGAAATGGGAAGAAGGTATGTTTGTACTTATAACACCATTATGACCAAATATATCCCAATAATTATACCAAACCTCCCTTTAATTAAAAACTTGAAGTTCTTATGCACATTTTTAATCTGGAATTCTGAAAAATTCTACTTGGAGTTTAATAAAAACAATGTAAAGAATTAAAAGTCCTTTCTATTGTTTCCATTTAAAAAAGGCACCCCAATAGTTTGTAGGGAAAAAGAGAATGGGAGAAGTGTAAAAGGAGAAAAATAATAGAATTGGAGCACAGGCACAGAAAGCTCACTTTCTGTTGTAGGATTGGAATTCAGTCCTCACAACATATGAGGCTTCTCCTAATGGAGTGTGCTGCTGGTTACTAACTTCTAGTCATGTCTGTGTTTCTGCAACTATTTCTAACATTTTTTCCGTGATGAAGTTCCCAAACCTATTTCATCATTTTGTTTCTTCACACTCATGCTTCTGTCTCAACTTAATGGCCACCCCTTAAGACTATATGGTTTGGGCCGGGCACGGTGGCTCATGCCTGTAATCCCAGTACTTTGGGAGACTGAGACAGGCGGCTCACTTGAAGTCAGGAGTTTGAGAGCAGCCTGCCCAACATGGTGAAATCCTGTCTCTATTAAAAATACAAAAACTAGCTGGGCATGGTGGTGTATGCCTGTAATCCCAGCTACTTGGGAGGCTGAGGCAGAAGAATCGCTGGAATCCGGGAGACGGAGTTTGCAGTGAGCTGAGATTACACCAATGCACTCCAGCCTGGGCAACAAGAGTGAAACTGCATCTCAAAAAAAAAAAAAAAAAAAAAAGAAAAGAAATTATATGGTTTGAGGAGGAGGCATATTTAAAATCGGGTCTCCAATTCGTAGCTGGCCTTTAATACACCCTGGTTTCTTATGGGCTTTTTCAACCATTTTCCACCCATGTA
The DNA here is from genome assembly GCF_000951045.1 of Mandrillus leucophaeus. Classification (NCBI taxonomy): domain Eukaryota; kingdom Metazoa; phylum Chordata; class Mammalia; order Primates; family Cercopithecidae; genus Mandrillus; species Mandrillus leucophaeus. The sequence goes on along the minus strand of NW_012109696.1, from coordinate 3,154,064 downwards.
AGGTATATGAAGACTTAGATTTTCCAATTCATTAAGAACTCATTTTTTTTTTTCTATTTTCTGTCATTTATTCTTGGCAATCTGGTCACTTATCACACTAACACTTTGATTTCCAGCACTTTCCCTAGAGATGCTGCCTCAGCCCATGATTTGATGTTTTGCATGATATGAATCAACACCTTTTCAGCTCAGATATGTCCCTAGTCAGTGTCTACCACACAACTATGAAGTCAAGTTTCTAAGTCTTAGGTTTTATTTCATTAGCATTCCACTTTTAGGTAGAAGTATTAGTCAGGGTAAGTAATGCTAGATCCTATAACAAACACACCTCACATATTACTAGCTGACTGTAGAGAAGGTGTTTGTCCCATGTCACCACTCATCAGGATTAATGCTGGTGAAGATGAAGGAAGGGATGTTCTCCTCCACACTGTCTTGACTGTCTTGTCAGAATCCACTCTGGAAGAGCCTGAGACAGCTTCAAAGGGTTGAGGCTCTAGGCCTCAACATTGACGCAGGAGATGAGAGACCAACCAGAGAAAAACTCCTCTCCTGACTGCTTTGGGCCAGAAATGACATTCACATTCACCTCCTTTGGTGAGCACTTGTCCACCAGTCATAGAAGCAAAGTAGCTGGGAAATGAGATTGAGTTGAGTTTAGAAAAGGAAGTGGTTCAGTGAACACCTACCCAGATGATGGCACAACTACACTGGCCTACAACTGCCAATAGTATCCAAATGGTCTCTCTGCTTCCTCTCATGTCCTCTGACATGATTTTGCATGTGGCAGCCCCACTCCCCTCTCTGCCAGCCACCTCATCTCTCACTTTCCTCTTTCTCACTCTCCTCCCATTCTCCTCCTCTCTCCTCCTGCTGAGTCAGCTCTCACTTTTGGATCTTTGCATTTGCTGCATCCTCTGTCAAGGCATCTCTTCCTTCACGTATAAACAAGGTTCATTTCTCATTTCCTCCAGGTATTATACCAATGTCATCTCATCAGAGAGCTGTGTCCTGACCACCCTTCCTAAAATAGTAACTGCCTCACATTGGCAGTCACCTGTCTTTTGAAAACTGTCTTATACTCATCAAAGCACTTTTCACTCTGTGATGTATACAGTTGGCCCTATATAGCTATGGATTCCCCATCTGCGGACTCAATCAACAGTGGATCAAAAGTATTGGAACAAAAACATTCACAAAGTTTCAAACAGCCAACCGTGAATACTACACCAAATCCATGTAAAAGATATGATGTGCAGGCATTGTATTAGGTATTATAACTAATCTAGATATGACATGAAGTATAAGGAGGATGTGCATAGGTTATATTCAAATACTACAAAATCTTTTACAACATACCTGAGCGTCAGTGGATTTTGTTATTTGTAGGGGGCCCTGCATCCAATCTCCCATGGATACTAAAGAAAGGCTACATTTATATTGTTGTTTGTTCCCTGTTTTGTTTGTTTACTCCACTAGAACATAAGATCCACGAAAGCAGGATCTGGGTCTGTTTGACTCATGAGGGCCTGGAACATAAAATGAGGTCAAACAATATTTTAAGCAAATGAATAAACTTCAGGTTAAACTAAAGTAAGTATACTGTTCACTCAAAGTCTAGGTGAGATTAATATCTAGCTGAGACCAAACACTAGAATAAAACATTGGGACAATTAGCTCAGCCCAACCTCAAAGGCCACTGTATCACTCAGAGTCCCAGCATAAAACTGAAGGTACCTTCAAAATGAGATTTGGGAAAACTTTACTAAAGGGTTATTTCTAATACAGTGAGTATATTTCAGAGAATCGCAGACATGGTGCAGCACCTGAGGCTAATAACAGCCAGACCCAGTGCCACCTGTGGGGCCTGAAGAACCCTGAGCAGGAGGCAGCTTCTAGAATTCAGGTACAGGGGTGTGTGTAGGGGGCCAAGTCTCCAGATCAGTTGTCTGCACATCAGAGACACATCTCGCCACCTAAACACCACAAAGAAGAATCTATCAACCTCACTCTCTATTTCCTTCCAAATCTCTTTTAGTTCTTCTCCCATTAAACTCATTGGAAGCTATAAGGTAAGGAAACTCATTGTAGCTCAGCTTGCTAAAGCCCAGAGCAAGGTAGTGTGGTATTGAGAAGAGATTAGGAAGAGCAGATGTAGGTGCACATCACAGTCGTGTGTTTCAGTCTTGCTTCTAATATAGTAAGGCCGTGTGACATTAGGATGGTGACAGATTTAAAAGAAAGAAAGAGTTAGAAGACGAAGGCACCCTGGCAGAGCAGTCCTGAATTTTGTTCTTGCTACAGAGATTTGAACTTCTAAGGTGATACGGCTGGAAATCCAAGGGCAGTGGGACAGAGAAGAGTCTAAAAATAGAAGTGCAACCTTTCTAGAAGGCCTATCTCACTCCAGATTCTCACATTCATTCTGGGGTCAGCGCAGACACTAAGGCTGCCACTCTGTGCAAAAGTCAGAGCCTTGGGAGGTCTTGCAGAGTTGTGTAAAATAGCCACACTTTTAGTCACACCATATGCAAGGAGACAACAGGGGCAAGGTGATTCCCCATCTGCAGCAAGTGAGGTTCTCCTGCAACTTAACCAAATCTGCCCCCAAAGCTGGAATTCAGACAGAGACCAAGTCAGGACCTAGGCAGAGGCAGATTTTTAGCCAGAGGTGAACTCAGGATCTACACAGATGAATCTATTGATACCAGATCTTTTCCATTATCCTCCTCTAGAGGAAAGTGTAACTGTGCAGTCCATTGTGCAGGTGCCAGGTAGAGAGTGTGTTTCAGAAATCCTTGTCAAGCACAAGGTCTAAAAATTAAGAACTAGAAGATTCAGTCCAGTGTCAGAGCTCAAAATACTGGGAAAGACAAGATTTAGACAGAAAACTGGCATTGTGAAGCAAACGGGCACCTAGATTGTGGCATGTGTTAGTCTAAAGCCTGAAAGGTTTCTTAATCTTCTCTAACAAAAGCTGTACTGATTGTTTTATGCTAAACTTTTCACAAGAGATAAGGTCTGAGAGCATGTTCTCACTAGATTTCGAAAACGACCCTGAGCAATTAAGTAAGAAACATATACCCACAGTGGTTGAAGATGATATCTGTACACTAAACACTAAAATTAAAAAAAAATACAGATGGACAAATTGAGAAAAATTTGTAATCTTTCTATTGGAATTGATATTGAGGTGGGAAAGCGGCCTTCTTAATCCCCTCTCTTGCCTTTAACAAATTTGCATTAAACCCTTCCTTGTCCTCAGCACGTATCACTGGCCACACAAAGATGAAGGGACAGCAGCAAGCTAAGAAAAGCCAGTCCCGTGTGGAACAGGACACAAATTAAGTTGGCCCTGTCTTTGTGGAGCTTGCTGGCTACACAAAAACCAGGTCACTGTTATTGCTTCAGAGATTTGGACTTCTAAGGAGATATGGCTGGAAATCCAAGGGCAGTGGGACAGAGAGGAGTCTAAAAATGGAAGTGAAACCTTTCTAGAAGGCCTATCTCACTCCAGAGTCTCACACTCATTCTGGGGCAGTGTAGACACTAAGGCTGCTACCTTGTGCTGTGCAAAGCCACTTTGTGCAACACTGGCAAACCCTTGTTTGGGGCTATGGCATGCCAGTGCTTGTAACACTTATTAATTCTCTATTGCTTGAGAGAGAAATGCTGAAAGTGAATACAGATGGGTTCTCTGCTATAGTTAAATAACTCTGAGGCCAAATTTTATCAAATTACGGTAAAGTATGAACATCAGTTTCCTGTAACAACTACCTAGGTCAGATTTAGAAAGCTGGTTTGTGAGGGGAGCAGAGGTGCGGTAGGGAGAGAGGTTATCCTTCTCCCTCTCTCCATGTGCCCACTGAGGGTGAGGCAGCTTGTAGGAACTCCCTAAATAACTCATGATATTGATGCAGATTATAGGTCTAGATATAGTAAGAGATAAAGATATACATAGGCCTATGTGTAGATAGATAGATAGATAGATAGATATAGATGTAGATGATATGCATACAAATGATGCAGATGAGGATATAGAGTTAGATGTATATGTGTGTTTGTGTTTATAGACAGATTACATGTAGAAATATATATATGTAGGCCGGGGGCAGTGGCTTATGCCTGTAATCCCAGCACTTTGAGAGGCTGAGATGGGCAGATCATGAGGTCAGGAGATCGAAACCATCCTGGCTAACACAGTGAAACCCCATCTCTACTAAAAATACAAAAAAATAGCTGGGTGTGGTGGTGGGCACCTGTAGTCCCAGCTACTTGGGAGGCTGAGGCAGGAGAATGGCTGAACCCAGGAGGCGGAACTTGCAATGAGCCAAGATCACGCCACTGCACTCCAGCCTGGGTGCTGGGTGATAGAGCGAGACTCTGTCAAAAAAAAAAAAAAAAAGAAAAGAAAAAGAAATATATATAGAGAGAGGCCTATGTTAATATAGATGTAAGTATAGATTCAGGTAAGGATACATATATATTAGATATATGTCAAATATATTAGATAGATGTCAAAATAGGTACAGTTACAGACTAGCCACAGACAATAACAGACAATAAACATAGATACAGATGTATATGTGCATGTAGCTATAGATGAACCTGTAGTGTACTTGTACGTGTAGATGAACACACCAAAGATGGCAGCATCAATATCAATGTAGATGTAGACATAGGCATAGTTGAATATAAATGCAGATGTTAATGTCAACATCAATGTTGATGCTGGTATCAATGTTGATATGGATAAACACAAAGACATAAACACAGATATGGGTGAATCTGTATACATTGGTGTCTATATTGATACTGATATAGACACACAAATAGATCCAGTATAAAAATTGATAGCGATGTTGATGTTGATGTTCTTGTCAATGTTGTTCTTGGTGTAAATGTAGACATAAACATAGTCATAGACACAGATTAGATACAGAAATCAGCATGGATAGACAGGTAGAAAGTGAGGTAGATGTCAACACTGATGCCAAGATCTAAGTATAGGTGTAGACATTGACATAGATATACCTATAAACATAGAATTAGATTAGCTGTGAATGTTTGATATTGATGCTAGTATCAACAGTGATATCAATATAGAGATATAAATAAATACATACACATAGATTACATACATATATCTAGATGCACATGTGAATATCTGTATCATTATACATATAAACTAGATACAGTAATAGATATTGATGTCAATATTGATATATGGACTCACTATACACTTAAATTGGATATAGATACAGATATAGATATAGACATTGTTAGCTATATCGATATAGGTATAAACAGAGGCACTGATTAGATGTAGTTGAAAATATAGATGTGGATATTAATATAGATGTTGATGTCAAGATAGATAAATATAGATGCTGTTGTCAGTATAGATATTAATAGACAGGCATAGACAAGGACATAGATACAGATTCTATATAAATGTAGTCACTAATAACTATACATTAATAGAGAGATATAAATATGGCCATAGGCATACACATGTATTTCTCTGTGTCTATATTAGCATTTTCTAGGCCAGTCTGTAGATATTTAGGTCCCACGGGAAGATCCCAGTTGGAAAATTATAGAATGTACCTTCCTATTCCTAACCCCATCTTGAAAAGTAGTAGCTCATTTTTCTAAATCTCCCTTGTTCCCCTGGCATGGATGTTGTGTATGTGTGGATAGCCATGAATAATCCCACTTTTTCCCTGCTCTCTTCTCAATATAAAAGATGTGATAGTGGCAGGTAGCCTGTCCTTCCTCCATAATTATTCCATGAAATTATTTATCTGTGTAGATTCAGTGAGATGATGCACTTAAAACTGTTAGCATCGAGCACCAAGTAAGTGCTCAGTAAATAGAAAGTGAGAATATATTTCTCACTCCCAATGATTTCTGATCATTGCATTAACCTTTATAAGGCTGCATATTAGGAGACTAAGAACATAAGTAAGACTGAGAAGTACAGAAACTCTTCAATTCTTAATTTGATGACTGCAACGTCTCAGTTCCTACAGGAATATAAAACGTGCTGGGCCATGGATGGCCTTTGAGAGTCAAAATGAACAAGTTTAAATCTTCTTTCTTATTCTTATCTATTAATCTCCTTCCTTGAAATGTACTGAGGAGTCACATTTGTATTACACACCCAGGCTCAAACAATTCCTTTAGGAACTTAAAGGGACAGGTGCAATAAGACTGGACCTGATTGACACACACAACGGACATGGCTAGAGCCCAAACTGGAGGAAGCGAGGGTTGATCAAGACCCTTTTCAGAAAGATGGTGTTAGAGAGAGAGAGGGAGAGAGAGAAGTTACACATCAAAGACACAAGCCCAAGGCCACACTGATTCAGTCTAGACAATTATTGTAATTAAATATTTAAAATGCATTACATGAGAGCTCACCAATATGTATACCCACACACTACTGAACACTGTGGATCCTAGAAAATAGGGGTTTGCTGTTAACCTATGAATTTCTTGAAAGTAGAAGATACCTTGCACATATTTCTGGAAACTCAGTGGCTACACAGACAGACAGATGAAAGAGGCATTAAAGAAAGAGACTTGCCAGAATATTTACACCTGCAGAGGCAATAGGCTCACCATGCACTCATCCCCAAAAATCAATATTTGTAAATTGCTAGAACTTATAAATACAGAAATATTGTTGTTGGTAATGACACTGCTCTCAAAATGTCTACATTTTGAATAAAACAAATTTTCATAGGCGACAATTAGAAAAGTCAGCAAAAGAAAAAAATGAAATGTCTAAGGGAAACTGTGAAAATAAAATTTCACTTTCAACACAACCCCTTTTAAGTGTCTTCATGTTTGATGTTAGTAACAGCGTTGAGGTCTATTGCTTGCAAATTCTTTAACATTAAAATACTGCACACATCTAATTTTTCATGACATGTACTCTTCTTTGTGTGTACCAGGAAATGTCAGCTGCTGTAACAGGCTAGCTCATTATCAGCTTTTGGAAGAGAGCTGCCTTTTAAACATTTTCACACTGCTTGTATTTTTATTTAAATAATAAACAATAGGGCAAGAAATGAGATATATGCTTATTTATTTTCTTACATACTTTACATTGCTACCTTGATTTTGCTTTCATTCATTCTTCACCATGGTGATATTAACCAGATTACTACATGTCTACATGTAAACAGTCTTTTAAGTTTTCCAAGCACTTTGATGTAGTTTAATGAATTGTAAGAATAGGAGGGAAGTTATTCCATCATTTTTAAAGATGATAAATCAGAAGTTATAAAACATTGGCTGTTTTGTCTAAATTTCTGAGAACAGAAAACCTAAAGATTCAGATTTTGCAACCCCAAACACCTTGAAATTTCTAATGGTTTATGCTATTAATATAACATCTTCTTCCTTCTCCTCTTTTTCCCTTAAAAATTCTATTTTTTACAATTTGATTGTATAAGAGTTTATTTCCATTAGAGAAAAATCTGTTTGTTCCCTCCAAATTTTTACATTGAAAGCTAACCCCCAACAAAACCATATCGACAACTGGAGACTTTGGAAGGTGAATGGGATTAGCATTCTTATAAAAGAGGTCCCAGAGAGTTCCTCTGTCCTTTTCACCATGTAAAGACACAGAGCAAAGGCACTATTTTTGAAGCAAAGAGCAGCCCTCCCCAGACACTGAATCTACTGGTGCCTTCATCTTAGACTTTCCAGACTCCAGAACTGTGAGAAATGCAGTTCTTCTGTTTAGAAATTACCCAGTCTAAGGTATTTCATTACAGCAGCCCAAATGGTCTGCTTCAATTACGAATAAGAAATAGAACTAACATACTATAATTAGTGTATATACTTAAATAAAATAGACTAACAATGAAGGAATAGAGGCATAAATATTAACAATTAGGCCATTTTTTTCACACAGCTGAACTGAAGTGTCTGAGGTTTGTGATAGTACTATACAAAGTATAATACCTGCTTAATTTATTTTCTTGTTTTATGTAGCAGTGACCAGTTAGGAAAAGGTGATAGAATTCATAGTTTTACAAGCTCATATACTGAGACAACAACATCCAAATAGGCTTTGAAATATTATATTTTGGTATTATTGCTCATATTACTTATAAATCACAACTATTGGAAACATTTTAAAAATTGGGAAATAGTATTAACTTTAGGGGTAACACGTCATAATAAAATTCTCAAATACTATGACTCTGAACGTTCTGAATGCTAAGACATATTTGCACACCCTTTGTATGGTGCACAAAGAGAGCAAGGGGCATTCTTCCTGCTTGGAGCACAGACCAACCCAGAAACTACTTTCCTTCTTTCTTTCCTTTCAGCAGGGAGATTTGCATTTTTGTGCATCCGCCTGCAGTTAATCAAACATGGAGCACCTCGTGAGTATCCCGGGAAGGCTATGCTGATTGGAGGATCACCTGCAAGCAAAAACGCTTTTGAGATGTGGTTTTAAGTAAGCACATGGGTATCTGTTTTAACTTCCAAAAAATATTTTCTTTTCTTTTTTTTCCTTCTTAACACCAAAAGGGCTCAAGCCACATCTGTATGACTGTATTTCTGAACAAGGTGTGCTTGTTCTACCAAGGATATACCAATAATTCAAGGTAATCAGCAGAGTACATTACAGGAAGAAATCTGAACCAACAAGCTGTACAAACAGAATAGCAATCAGAAGATTTAATGCATTTCTGATGTACATTTAAGGTCCTGACACTGGGCCACAGATGTACATGTGTTGGGCTTTATATTGCTGAGATATGGCCTGTGAGAACCTATTATAGCATATCATCATCCGCACTAGAGGGGCTGGGGAGGGAAAGATTCCATCACACATTACTCCTGCGGATGTGTTAGAGAAACAAATTGTACTCGGAATTGAAAAGTCACAGGCTTATTTGGTCTTAATAAATTCCTGCCAAAAGGCTAAGTGTAAGACTAGAAATACTTCCCAAATGTTGTTACTGTATTATCATCTTTGACATCTCAAGAGTTGTTTCAAGCATCATCAGATATCAGTTCAGGGTTCTCACAATAAAATCTTTTTCTTTTTTTTCCAACCAGCCTTTGACTTCAGGTAGTCATTTTGAGTTGCCTTTGCTTGAGATATAAACATCCCTTTGGCTAAAATAAAAGTGTTGTTTTAAATAAGATGTTTGTCACTGAGCCATTTCCATTGGTTAATATAGATAGCTATTCAAAATTCCAGGTGCTAATCCTTAACTAAAGTTTTCTATCAAAATTTTGAGGGTTTTTGGGATCCTTTGAAATAGATTTAAAACAGAAAAGTAAAAGAGCGCACTCTGATCTTTTTGAAGGCAGATTCTGGGTTCTAATTATACTTATGGCTACTGTGTGATATTTGATCATTATCTGTCAAATAAATAAAGGATTATGTAATTAAATGTAATGATGACACATTAAAAATCCTAATGATATTAGCCTAGTTAGCATTTTAAAAACCGGGATACCTAATATCTGTTTTGTCAAACTAGGTTCACAGCTTAAACTGTTTCTTTTATCTTATTAACCTACTAAGACTTCATCTCTTAAGAGTAGATTTTTAATCTTGTTATTTCAGCATGATATATATTAAGATTTGGCTTTATTCTAAAATGAAAAATAAAATACTTGTCCAATACCCAAAGAGAAACATGGTTCTCTAATCTACAGGTTTCTAACCTTTTGTAGAATTATATATTGTAGGGTATCCATTAATGCATAAAAATTACCCTGAAATGTGGAGGCCCTGAAACAACAAATATTTCTTTTCATACATTTCTGTGTGTCTAGAAACTGCTATAGCTTATGTGGGTTTCCTGCTCGAGCCTTACATGAAGTTGTAGTCAAGCTGCCATCTGGGACTGCAGGCTTCTCTGGACCCTACTGGGACCTATCATCCACATCCACACCTACCACAGGCGGTCTGCGTGTCCTCATGGTGTGCAACAGCTGAGCCAAGACACCTCTCCACAAACCACTTAAGATGGAAACCATAGTCTTTTCATATTCTGATTTGGGGAGGGACATCCCATCACTTCTGTCACATCTGTTCCTAAGAAGAGACTCAATAAGATGATTGTGGACGTGATGACGCAAGAGGATGAAGACACGAGGTGCAGATCACGGGGAGCCATTGAAGGGGACATCTGCCATAAAGAGGGTCAAGAATAAATGCCATTTGCAAGAAACAAATTGCATTATAAGACGTTTTGTAATATTTCAAGACATGTTGAATAGTGAAATTAATTAGCCAAGCATGGTGACGTATGCCTGTAATCCCAGCTATTCAGAGGCTGAGGCAGGAGAATCGCTTGAACCCTGGAGGCGGAAGTTGTGGTGAGCTGAGATCGTGCCACTTCACTCCAGCCTGGGCAACAAGAGCAAAACTCTGTCTCTAATAATAATAATAATAATAATAATAATAATAATAGAAAGAAAGAAAAAGAAAAAACGAATCATGAAATTAGGAAGATTCTCAAGAACAAGATCTGTCCCCACCCCACTTACCATCTGTGACTAGCAGCCATATCCATGACATCAGTGGATTTTAATACGAAAGAAAGGGGTGAAAGATTAGCTGAAAGAATTTGTTTTTGAGCAATGACATATTCCAAGTACTATGTCAATGCCTTTAAGGTATTTCTTTAGTGAATCCTCCTGCAAACCTTTCTTGGTGGGTTCTTTTACCAGATGAATTATCAGGACTGAGACTAAATGTGTTTATGTGCAGGGAGTCATTAGCTAGGACCTGAACCCACACCCAGCTCACTGGAAAGCCTATGCTTTCTCTCCTACCTTATCATTCCATTGCTGACCTCCCTGGTGGATGAAGGAGCTGATTTCTTAGCGCACCTTTTCAGTTGACACTCTGTGGTCCTAGCAAGGCAGGTCGTCTTTCTAAGCTTCTGTTTCTTGAACTGCGGAATTGTGATTTTCTAGTCCAGAATCTCTCTGTTTCAGGATAGCCACAACTTTAAACAACTGGCTGGCTTATGGCCTCCCAATTGTTTGATGGTCAAAGAGGGAAATGTGATACAGTAGTCATCAAAATAAAAACAATTCTTGGCCTAATAGATTCTAATGAGCACGTTGCAAGCAGAAAGCTCAGAAAGGGTCATTCGGGCTTAGCAAAAAAAAAAAAGAAAATGAAGGCTTAAACAGAATTAAATATATGAGAATCCTGTTTCTGGTATTTTTTTTTCTTACCCATTATGAAAAAGTCTTATTCTACATTCATAAAGATTCATCTTTGGTGCTAAAAAAAAAAAAAATTAGGGAAAATTATCACTTGATACATGCATGACTCTACAAATGACTATATGATAGAGAAAAAAAGGTGTTTGGAGTTTGGAGATAAAGCTGTTTATCACTACAGTAATGTAAATAAATTTTTTTACAACTAACAATAAAGAACTCTCAAAGTGGAAGGTGAAATAAATGAAACGTCTGGTTATTTTTGAGAGGAAACATGAATCAAGCAAGTGTGAAGAATATTTGTTAGTGGCAAACACTCCCACATGGAGAAAGCATTTGCAATATAGCAACCACTATGAAATTTATTTTAAAATACCACCAAAGGCAAAGAAACAGCTTTTCTTTAAAGCTGAATGTTCATGGGCAGCTGTGATGTTCTCTGACTGACAACACAATCGCTGTCTCTACAAGAGCACCCACCCACATCTCCAGGATTAAACTAGGACAAGTTACGACAACGGAACCATTAAGGTCCATATTGATCTTCTCACATCAGCCTGAAATAGAACATCCTGTTATGTTACAGGCCCATCAGAAGCAAACCCGTTCTTGTCACAGCCTCTATCACTTCAAGGAGTTTCTAACACGAGTGCCGAGAGTAACCTCCCTCTTTCTACCTTAATGCAAAGTTTGATTTGAGCTTCCTGGACAAAAAGGATTCGAAGAGACACTTTAAGACTAAGACTTGCTTTGCTCCTGTGCCCTCCTCCTTTTGAAGTGCTTGTTCCAGAGGGGTGATCTGGCTTCAGAGCAGCCTGGCATTGACTTTGGTAAGTCCCTCCCTTCATTGCTTTAGATTTAGTAGCTGTATTATGATCTGAAAGATTACCAATTTTATAACGTAATCAAAATTCTAGTATGTCCTGTAGACTCCTTTCAAAGTCAGGAAATGGTCAGTACTTACCAGAGAGGGTTTTCGCAGTGAAATCATAATATCTTGCTAAATATTTTGAATTTGTGATATCCATGCAGAAAAAGTGAGATCTTCTTCGTTTTTTTCTGTAAGTGGAGAATTTATTAGCTCAAAGCTCCTCAGAGGTAGAAAAACATAGATGTAAAGAATTACTAATGATCGTTACTGTAGTGTTCATAATAAACACAACCTTCTTTCAACTCTGTGAAAGAGACAGTGCTACACATAATTATTCCTCACTCCTAATGTGTCTCCTCTCATATAAAGATGATACAAAAGTAATTAGGAATTAATTGAAACTACTGTAAGCTAAAGTTAGTCTTCCAGATATAAGAAGTTTACAACTTACCGAAGGCTTCTTTTTCTCTGTGTTTCAAATAAAAGTCAGTTAGTATTCCTAGTGGAGTAAATGTTTTTATGACTTTGATGGGAAAAGAATGTTCTCCCAAATCAGAGAATATAAAATATTACACAACTGAAACAAGTTTATGTTAGTTGCTCATCCCAGAATAATAATCATGAGAAGAGAACAGAAAGACCAAAGAGGAATCATCGGTGATATTTTGCACTTTAAAAATCCATGTTGAAAAAGTCATGTTGGGAGGAACACATTGTGTTCACTAGAGAAATGAGGAATACTTTCTTCTCTAAGCTGTTCTTGGTAAATATACAGAGAAACTAAAATCTGCATGTAATAATTGTAACCACTAGTATTTCTTGGGTACTCACGATGGACTTTTATAGTGCTCTCCATGCAGTCATGCATTTAAATCCCGGTGGTACTCCTCTACACACAGACGGAGACATGGCCTATTGTTAGATAAAAACTGGTTGTTATCAGTCAGGGTAGACCAGGTATGTTTCAGTAACAAGCCCACCGCCCCAGTGGCTTACAGAACTAAAAGTTTTACTGTTGCGGTGTGGATCTGGCGGTCCACGTAAACAGCTCTCTTCCAAGTGGTGACTCAGGGACTCAGGCTATCAACGAGTGGGAACTTCACGTGTTGGAGTCCTTTGCTTCCAGACTCGAGGACTGGGACTGGAGGATGTGGAGGATAAAGAATGAATAAGGCAGAGCCACTTTTAGATGTATTGACCTAGATGTGACCCTTCACTTCCACTCAAGGTCCATGGACAATAAATTACCGATATGACCCCATTTATTTATTTATTTAGAGACAGAGTCTTGCTCTGTTGCCCAGGCTGGAGTGTCATAGTGCGATCCTGGTTCACTGCAGCTCTGCTGCCTGGTTCGAGCAATTCTCCTGCTTCAGCCTGTCAAGTAGCTGGGATTACAGGTGCCTGCCACCACAGCTGGCTAATTTTTGGATTTTTAGTAGAGATGGTGTTTCACTATGTTGGCCAGGCTGGCCTTGAACTCTCGACCTCAAGTGATCTGCCCACCTAGTCCTCCCAAAGTGCTGGGATCACAGGCGGAAGCCACCGCGCCCAGCTGATATGACCTCATTTAGATACTTACAGGCAGAACAATGGAATCTAAAAAATTATTATGAGCACTTCAGGGAGATGAATACATGTTGCTCAACTCTACCATCAGTTTCTGTCATGAGACCTTGATATTTGAACTCTTGGCCCGATTAAAATGCATGCAATACCTGAGAAAGGCAGAGGACTGGACTCTAAAGAGCTCCCTGGCTCCCACATTGACAGAACCTCTGGTGGGCAGGGGGTGGAATAAGAACAATGAGAGGACCCTTTGCACTCTGCTCAACAAAGGGCTATTGTGGGAAGAGGTTACTGTTTACTACTGTGAAGAATAGTAAAAACAGCTAATGGGGCCATACCTATGGTCTGTGCATATTGGCAATTATGCAGAAATATTCTGAACTGGGGTTTCAACTCACCACTGCAAGATTTTTCCACACATAAGTGGATGTAGTCATTGAAGGGTTCCTAACAGGAAGCAAACTCCTGAGAAAGCTATTAGCAGTTTAGTATTTGCAATTCATGTGACACTGCTTGCCTTAAGGGATATCATCCACAGAGTCCTGTTTGGTTTAAAATGTAACTCTCACAGTGGAGTAGGTTGAGCATTCAGATCTCAGCTGGGTTTCTCTTGAATTTATTAACTTACAAATGGAAATACACTTAAAATAGTTTACTATCTTTCAGTAACCGCTTCTTAACTTCCCCATTTCCAGAAGTGGTTCCGCTCTCCCTAGGCTTGTAATCTTGTAGTACCCCTGACTTCTCTTGCCCTTGGCACTCAAAATGCCATCTGTTTACCAAATCCTCTAGGTAGTTTCTTCACAACAGAGCTTTGAATCCTGACTTTCTCTTTATTTCTACATTTTGACTACAGGTTCTAACCACTCTGTAACTTTATTACTCTGTCTACTGCTAACTAATAATAATATATTTCACATACTTCTAAGAATCAGCATCTGCAAGCACCTTGGTCCCTCTGTTACTTTTCCCCTCAAAGTTTACAGTGAGCCGGGGAAAGACTTGGAATAAGAGCACTGACCCTCCCAATGTAACCAGAGCTTTACATCGGCTGAAAGAAATTCAGAATTTCAGGAACCATACAGACAGCACAGGATAGACTAGTAGATGCAGAAAACTCCTTAAAAATATGGGGAAACATTGGCTCTCCTGGTGACTTCTGGCTATGTCAGAGTGCCTATAGTTACCTATGTAATTTCACTTACTGAAGTCCTTAAGATCTGTTGTCTTGTTCTCATAATTAACGTCAACTCCTCACTAAAGCTCAGAGATCATTTGCCCCAGGATTCTATTTTTGCTTTCATTAATACTCTTCTCTTTTTTCTAAGATCAAAGAAAGAGGCAATGTTTAGTGAATGGATGCGTAACAGATATTTAACAGGATGTCAATGGTAGTTTGACTAGTAGTTCCACTGTTGGCTAATTATGCTGCCTTTCATTTCTAGCATAAAGTGGTCCAGCTTGGTCACTATAAATGGAAGGCAATAGGAGAGGATTCTTCAGATACACAACAACACATACCAGGCAGTGCAAAAGGCTCCCACCCATAAAATGTAAAACAAAAAACACATACCATAGATGATTTGGATTTTACTGAAAGTGGTGACATTAACACACACGCCTCGCAGGATAAGAATCACTTCTGTTTCTGCAATAGACACTAAGGCAGAAAATATTTCATGGTCAATGAATGGTCACAGGGCAGTTGAGTCTACAAGTTGTCAACACAATCGCAGGAGGAGAGGAATGAAAAGCAAATTGACTGTTAAGTACTCTGATAAGCCTTCTTAACACGATTCTCAAAACTCGCAGCCCTTCTGCCCACAAACGTACAAGTTTAAAATCGCACAATTACAGCGTACACCTGCAAACCCCATTGTGCTGCTTGATCTGTGTATTTTACTGTAGGTCAAGGCAGTTAATCACTGAGGGCCTCGGGGTAGCCACAGAGAAGCTTATTTATGGGCAAATCAAGAAACCGAAATACTGAACCGTGCCTGATTAGCTGCACTAATATGCTACTTGTGGCTAATTTCTGAGCTGCTTAACCCACAGGTGTTTGCCCTCACCCATAAATCATGCCGTCCACCTCCACTTTGCACTCTCGGTCTTACCATGCATATAGATAGCCTGTTTAAATGACAGGCAGGAAATAATGGACGGTGCACTAAATCACGCCAGTGCTTAGTCAACTGGCTCTCCTCTGAAACAAGTCGTGCAACCTTCCCAGTGCCCAGCTCATTTCAGATGTTATTGTAACCCAAGTCTTATGTGCCACTAAATGCAACCTTTCAAAGGTACAAAGCGTACATTTCCCCATTTTTATTTATTTTACTTGTAGAGCACACCCTTTGCATAAGACAGCACCATTAAAATTTCCACTCCAGCCAGCAGTGCAATGAAGCAGAACAGAATCCCAATGACTCCGAAAAGGAAACTCTCCCAGGGGCTTGAGCAACCATGGCCCTCCACTTACTGTTAATTTATTTTCTCTAATTAAAGACGTTAATTAAATGGATCACAAACCAAACAATCTAAACACTAAATACTATGGGCAGGAAACACTTGGTTTGCATACAATTTGACGCCCTAGAGTAGTTCTTTGTTTTAAATCAACCTACAGGTCAATATGAAAGTCAGTAGCTATGAAAATACTTATTTTACATATATTTACAATGTTTGTCTGTGCTTGGAACAGAAGAAAGTGTGGGACTTGGCAGGAATTTTTTTTTTCAAGCTCCAGTTAATAAAACCCATAGGAAAAACTATTAATGCATAGGTGCTGAATGAAATCATATAAATAGACATATGACAAAATAGTAATGACGAGATGTGGTGTCACTATATTAGGACAAGTGAAGTCAGGGGCATGATGCGATGGAGGCACTGTACAAGAGCTCCTCAGCTAAGGAGAGAAAAAGTTGTTTGAAATGTTCAATTACCTCTAGGAATTTTACATATCTCACTCTTAGACTCTATGATAAAAATAAATTTATCTGTTGTTTTGACACTTTCTAATTGAACTTCAATAGCCAGCTATCATGGCAAGATTTTGGTCATAAAGTATTCTCATTCTTGGGAATTCACTTTGAAACAAGATGGAATATCAGAAACCAAGATTATCTTCTGGCTGAAACACTGAAAAACTGATGAACTATACAACGTATTGGATCTCGAGGTGCTGAACACCCAGCAATGAAGATCTCTGATAAGGCCTGTGATTGTTCTAGGTTAGTACCTTGTGAGAGTTCAAGCCAGCAGGCAGGGACAGGGAGCCCAGATGGAGCCCAGGGAGTTAAAGAGGTGCAACGGAGCACCCAGGGGGATAATCGTGGTTACAGGTTTGCAGAACGGGGTGGCAACAGGGAGAGAAGTGTATAAAGATAGTCCTCTAGAAAACTGCAGAGGATCCCTTCAGAATGTTCAGCTAAGACTTGATCAGAACACATAAATGAAGAAACCATCAGAAAGAACAAAAAGTATCAGTGTTGGTCACTCACCCAAGGCTGAGATAGCATCAGTTTTCACCAGACAGACGGGAAAACTCATGACCCATGAGCACGGAGGGGAACAGTCAGTAAGGTCTCATCTGAGGAGACGAGAATAGCTCGTCATGGACCAATCACTGCTTCTCCTCCACCTCACAGACTTTAACAACAAGACCTGAAGGATCAGACTGTTTTCAGGTAACATAACTGTGTCTCATGAAAAAGATCTGAAATATTTATAGAAATATAAAAATATCCAGCAGCCAAAAGATATAATTCACAATGTCAAGAATGCAATAAAATATTACCAGACATTTTTAAACACAGAAAAATATGAGCCATTATAAAGAGAAAAAAAATTCAGTCAAAAGCAGACAAAATTACACAGATGTCAGAATTAGCAGAGAGACTTTTTTTTTCAAATTGTACTGCATATGTTCAGAAAGTTCAATAAAGACTTAGAAATTATTTAGGAGACTCAGTTGAACTTCAATAACTTAACACTATATATAAAGTAAAAATTCAGTGAACGAGATTAATTTTAGTGTAGACACTGCAGAAGAAAATATTTGTAAAGTTAAAGACATTGCAAAATAAACTATACAAAATAAAAGACAAAGAGCAAAGAGAATTAGAAATGAACAGAGCATCAGTGACCTTTGGGAAAACTTGGAATGGATTCATGGACATGCACGTGGACTCCCTGATAATGGAGGGGGCCAGAGCAAAAGCTGATTGAAGAAATAGTGTCTGAAAACTCTCAAATTTCTTGAATACAACAAAGAACAGATCCAAGAAATGCAACAAATCCCAAACATGAGAAACCTAAAACAAACAAACCAAAAAATATATACTTGGTCCATCATACTCAAAGTACTCAAATCTAACAATAACACACAGATCCTATAAGCAAGCAAAGAAAAAAGACACAATATATACAGAGGAACAAAGATAGGAATAACCACAATTTTCTCTTTGAAAATAGTTCAAAAGAAAAACTTCCAACATAAAATTTTCAAGCACAATGAAAACAATGTAAAATAAAAACTTCCAGCATAAAATACTAAAACACAGGTGAAATAAAGATTTTTTTTACATTCATGGAGATTTTTTACACATACAATTGATAAGAAGCAGATATGCACCAAAACCAATCTTACATGTTTTTCAGAGAGAAGAAAGATGTTACCTGAAAAATGTGATTATAGGCAGTGGAATGGAGAGCACTGAAAATGGAACTACATGAGTAGCTTATTTTCTTATTATTTAAATCTTTTTAAAAGTCAATTAATTGTTTGTATAACAATAATAACAATGTATCACCATATTTATAATATAATGTAAACTTGAAATATTTGACAATACCACAGCATAAAAAAATAAATAAAAAGAGAAAAGAGATTTGAGAGTTGAGTAAATACAATTTTATTACTTTATAAGCTTTTTACATTTTTTATAACACGGTATAATATCACTCGAAGTGGGACTGTGATGAGTTAGAGTAATAAGTCAAAATTAAGATAAAAAGGAATCCTTAAAAATAACTAATTATTTCAAAGGAAGCCAAAAAAAAGATGAGAGCAAGAAAGAACAGAGGATACAATTAGAAAGCAAATAGCAAGACAGTAGATTTAATTTCAAAATTTAACAAATAAAAATGGTGTAAACACCCAAATTAAGAGGCAGAGATTGTTGGATTTAAAAAATAGAGGCAAACTATATTTTATCCCTACAATACACATTTAAATATAAAGACTCAAAAATAGATTAAAAAATTTTTTTAAAAGTCATGATAGCACGAATCAAAAGAAACTGTAATGACTTTAATCAATATCAGATAAATATATATATATGAGAAAATAATATCAGCACTCTAAGTTAAGTCATCATCAATTATTCAAGAATCAATTTATCTGCTGGGAGCTGTGGCTCATGCCTGTAATCCCAGCACTTTGGGAGTCTGAAGCTGGTGGATAACAAGGTCAGGAGTTTAAGACCAGTCTGGCCAAGATGCTGAAAAACCATCTCTACTAAAAATACAAAAATTAGCCGGGCGTGGTGGCGGGCACCTGTAATCCCAGCTACTTGGGAGGCTGAGGCAGGAGAATCACTTGAATCTGGGAGGCGGAGGTTGCAGTGAGTTGAGACTGCACCACTGCACTCCAGCCTGGGTGACAGGGTGATACTCCGTCTCAAAAAAAAAAAAAAAAAGAAAGAAAGAAAGAAAGAAAGAAAAAAAAAAGAATCAATTTATCAGGAGGACTTAACATTCTTTAAGTGTTATGAAACCAATAACAGAGTTTCCAAATATATGGAACAAAACTTGATAGAACCATGGGAAAAAATAATAAAACCAGCAATTGTAGCCCAATATGTTAATGCTCCCTCTCAGTGATTGGTGTAACAAGTACAGAGAAAATCAGTAAGGATACAAAATATTTAAACAATATGAGTCAGCCAACATTAAGTGACATTTCTAGAACATCCTATTCAACAGAGGAATGCACATTTTGTTGAAGTACAGAGGAAACATTTACCAAAATAGAGCACATTTGGGGTCATAACAAAAATCTCAATATTCTCACAAAGCATTTTCTCTTACTACCATGGTGCAATTAGAAGTTACTAATAGGAACATTGAGAAAATGCTAAGTATTTGGAAACTAATATCCCACTTCTAAAGAACCTATGTATCAAAGAATGCACTAAACATTAAGAAACGAGAAAGATTTTTGGTCTAAAGAAAAAAATGAACAAATTCAAACTTCTGAGAGGCAGCTAGAGTGTTACATGGCGCTGGGAGTGGAGAGATTATAGTAATAGATGTCTGGATTCGAAAGCAAAAAAAATCTCATGTCAATAACTTCAGCTTTCTAGTTAAGGAAGAACAAATACGTGGCAACAAAGAAAATAATAGAGGACAGAGCAGACAAACATGAAATAAACACCAAAAATAAAAAAAAAATCTCCCAAATCAAGGAAATCAAATATTTTTTCTTTAAGAAGATCCATATAATTGACATAGACAAAATTTACCAGTGTCTTGTCTGAGAGAAGTGACATCGATATAGATTCTTCCTAGAATAATTTTTGTATCTCAACAAATGCCTCAAAACAGGGAATTGAAAACAACATGCTAATGTTATTATCCATCAGGATTTATTATAAAACTATAGTTATCAAGATAGTGTGGTATTGACATAAACATAGATCAATGGCAAAAAATACAGAGCAAAAACAGATCCACACATATGACTACTGAGTTTTCACAAAAGTGCAAAGGTAAATCAACAGAGTAAAGATAATCTTTCAACAAATGGTGCTGGGATAAACGGGTTTTCATGTGCAAGAAACGAAAACAAAACAGAAAAGAAAAATTATACATCAATACCATATGCAAAATGTAATTCATAATGAATCATCAGACATAAATGTTAGCTTAAAACTATAAAACTTATACATGATGCCTTCTTCAGTTTCATAAATATTATTTCTTAGAGGGCTTTTTACAACAATGCCTTTCCACTTTTTTCTAAGCATAACCCAGTTTCCCCCAAGCACACAAGTTTATCATTACATTTCAACTTATGATTCTGTAATACATCTCAAAGGAGAGCATACTCTCCTTGTGAAAATATTAAATGTGCTTTGTGATTCAACACGCAATACTTAACACAATGAATCTCATCTGCCATTGGCACCTAAAAATTATATTCCCTATCTTCCACTATCTTAAAAATTATATTCCCTGACTTTGCCATTGCTTAAAACATCTGTGGCTATTCTTAACAGTTATTATAGTTCTCCATCCTTGACACTATTGTGCAGTCTACTTAAACTACTTAATGTAGTTTAATAATACTCGTGAGGTTCTATAAATATGCTAACTTCTATAAATTTGCTAACCATTGTGTAAAGAAACTTCTCTTGTCCATCTTTATATTTTTCAAAGCCCCTGCAGTTCCTCATATTTGCAGTTGTTCATGACTTTTAGTATAAATTTATGTTCACATTTTTTATTTTCATTTATGATTGTAAAAAGTTTAATTGTATTTATTTTCTTTCCATAATAAAATCTACTTATAAATCACAATCTCCTTTCCTTCCAGAGAAATTTTAGACCATGAAAGGAGGAGTCTACCCTCATGTAAAACATGACATATCACCTTCCTTTGGACCAGAGAACGTGTTTTTCTGTTAAATAATATATACTAACTCTTCATGCTCCATGTGCTGATGAAATAAACAACAAAAACAATCAACAAGCCAGCACATGCTCAGGGGCCAAAAGAGGTTGAATGTGACCATATTCATAAAACACAGATCATGGACATAGTTACCCAGGAGAGGACATGATTTCCACGGATGTAGGACAGGCTGCAAAAGAAGTCCATGTCCTTGAGATGACATCTGCACAAGAAATTAAAGCTAAATTTACCTGGTTAACATAAAGCCATTTTTTTTTTCATTTCATTGTTTTGACCTTTATATAAATAATGAGTTTGGAGCAATATTGCAAAATCACATGCCATTTGATTTATATAGCTCTTATTGCTTAGCTTGGCAGTATGGTGATAAGTGAAACTTCTATTCACTTGAATACACCCCTGTATTTACTGTACTATTATATAAAAACAGCTAAAACTTCTTCAAACTTCGGGAAGGGACCCCTTTTAAAGAACGCACTGCTAATAATTTAATGAATACACACATAAGATATACCTCAAGTTAAACTATTCATCACAGTATACTGACCTGGGATGCGTGTCATTTGAAAAGTTCAAGATGCCGTTTCACCCCAACTCAGGAAGGCATCCACTGAATTTTGGTGGTGGCAGTAGTTTCAATGGTCGTTAAAGCCTGTCCTGCACCAGCATTAACCACATTTGCTGGAGCTGCATTTTGAAGAAAATATGATGATTGAAACAGAAATGGAGAATAAGATGTCTAATATAGTACATTCAAAATAATGAACTGTATTTTTCTCATGATTTTTAAAGATAATCTTGGTTTATAAGAAGAACTGGATAATCAGTGGATCTTCTGGTTCTCAGGGGCTTTTGTTTCAATTGTCTTCTCCCAACCTGTGGTGGCATTTTTGTTACCAACTTCTAAACACCAGATCCTCAAGATTAAAATGCTATCATCTTCCTAGCAGAAGTTATGCTGCAGTTACCACTGGAGTAACTAGATGAATGGTTTTGGATGAGTAACGGGAAACAAAACATGGAAGACCACACTTTCGTCATCTCCTGCCTTCTCGAAACATTCTCTACCAGCTCTCTGTTGTCACTGTCCCAACACCAACCCATTGCCTCTGTTGTTTATGCTAATTCTGAACAATCATCTCAAAAATACAACTCTCATTGTATTTCTATCCATGGACAGCTCCCCCATGTCTTCCCATCACCTGAGGGTTCCCTATGAGTCAGGTGGTCCACTGTAATTGCAGGGCCCTGAAAAGTGGAAGAGAGAGGCAAGAGAGGCAGTGCAATACGATGTGAGAAGGACTCACTTTGCTGTTTCTAGCTTTAGAGATGGAGGAAAGAGCCATGAGGCAAGGGATATGATGACCTTGGGACAAAGTCAAGAAACAGATTCTCTTCTAGAGTCTCAGAGAAGAAACCCAGCCCTACCCACACCTTGATTTTGGCTCATTGAAACCTGTGTCATATTACCCAATTGAACTGGGGTTTGTTCACCCAACACATGCAAGCCAAACATCCACATCGAGGTTTGCAGCAGTAGAAAGGAGGTTGTTTATTTTTAGGGTACTGGACAAGGAGAACTAGGCAGCTCATGCTTAAGACCTAACCAACCCCATGCCTTGTAAGCAAGGGTTTGTAAGGCCAGGGGAAATTTTCAAGAAAGTAGAAATTATAGGCAAAATTGCAAATCAATACTTAAGAAGCAAAATTACAAATCAATACCAAACATTGGTTTGGCCTAAAAAGGCAGGATATCTTGAAGCTGAATCTTACAGGTAATAGGTGGATTTAACGCTTTTCTGATTTTCAATTGGTTAAGGAAAAGAAGCTTTGCTTTAAAACGTGGGGTCAGCAGAAAAGAATGTTAGCTCTGGCTTGTGGGTATGACTTCCTCCAGGCCCCTAAGGAAGAAATTTAGGAGAGAACAGTGGTGAGTGTTCAGTCCTCAGTCTACCTTTATCTGAGGTCTCCGTGCCAGCAGATACTTTTGGTGGGGGTCCATGTAACTCAAAGATATATGTTAAGCTGTTACCTCTGGTTTCTGTCAGGAACCAAACATCTCATGGCTCTCCTTTCCTTGGCTGTTGTTTTAGGGGGCTGTTACCTTCTTGCTTATGAAGTCACCCTTTTACTCATTTACTTCTTGGGGCCAGCTAGGTGCCTGGAATTTCTCTTGAAGGAATTCAAGATTTTTCTTTATTTTTATGCTTGTGGAAAGGGGGTGCTGACCCCTAAAACAGGTCCCTGCTCCACCTCCGGCAGACATTGGTAATAGAAGTCTAACGCACATGGCTTTGCATTCATTTTTACCGGCAATACCCATCATACTGACAATGGATTTTTCTGTAGCTTGTTGCTCTTCTGCATTAGACTAGCAATTTCCATAAGGGCAGAGACTTGATTCTACTTCCCACTGTAATCCAGTACGCAGCACACAGCCCATGGCACAGTCTGTTTGTAGAATGATACTAGGGTCTTTATAATCTCTTACTTGTTAAACAATTTATCTTAATTTATATATTTTTTATTTTTTTAGAGAGAGGATCTTGCTCTTTTACCCATGCAGGAGTGCAGTGGCACAATCCCAGCTAACTATAGCTTCTAACTCCTGGGCTCAAGTGATTCTCCTGCCTCAGCCTCCCAAGTACTATGTTAATTTATTTAAAAAAGTAAACATCATGGCTTAGACGAAAGCATGAAATGATTAAAATGAGAGGATATTAGTTCAAAGTGTGGGGAGGAGGGACAGTTCTTAATTGACTTCTACCATTTCCCAGGATTGATTTGGTGTTGTCCAGTTCATTTTAATCCACCGACGTAGAAGAGAGACAGGCTCCTGTACTGCGTCAGGCTGATAGGGCAGGGCAGGGCTGCCATTACCTTGGAAAAATGGATTGCAATGAAGGATAACCATGGTAGAATGAGAGTATGGTCCAGAATCAACCAGAAACTCTTCTCACTGGAGAGTCACAAACCAGAACTTGGGGAGTGAGGAGGCGGAGTAACTAAAAACACAAGGAGGAGAGTGGGCATCTCAGACCCTCATCAGCAACCCCGAAACTGCAGGTGTCAGTTAGTTCTCTGCAAGGCATACATCAATCTTCCCTCCTGAGACGGGGGCTACGTGATGATGTCTATATGTTTCTATTACATTGACTCAAGATTTCTTTAGGCAAATAACTATGAAAAAGTCATCTGACAATTCCAAAAAGAAAAATGCATGAGGTGACTAGGGAGTGGCACCAGGAAGAGTTATTGTTGCGCTACACAGACAATTCAGAGCTGGCAGAAAGTGTATTATAGACAGGCAGGGTGGTTCCAGGATGGGAATTAAAAGGGCACCCGCTAAATCTGTCAGCAGGCACTTTCAAGATGTAGCACCAAAGAATTATATCAGAAAGGTCACTCAGAGAAATACGAGTGTCACAAAGTTAAGTACATCAAGAGAAGATCAGATAATAGGAAATATCTTTTTTCAAAGCTGAAACGATATATTGCAAAAATGGTAAAGTGAAGCACACGGCGGATATAAAGGGAAATCAAGACGCTGGGAAAAAATAAAATAGAAGCGTAATACAATAGAAGTGAAGCTGTAGAAATCATAAAAGAAATGCTTGGAAACAACAGTGAAACTTATTGAATAAAGCAAAATTTATTCAGAACATTCAGATGGCAAGATTCAGAAAAATAACCCATGGATTGGCATTCTGGCTGATTGCAAGATGCTGTGAAGAATACATTTTTTTAAAAATTGTCATATGTTCTCATAGAACACTGTATGAATAATTTAACAGGAATGCCACGATTTATGAAAAGAGTATTATCAGTGAAATGTTAATGCCAGTCTCCAGAATTTGTTTTTTAGGTGATAGTTTGGTTCTAACCAACATAATTATTTCTCTTTGTCACTCCCATGCCAAAAATGGAATAGAGAAATCTGAGGAGGGCTTTCCGATGTGAGCTGCATCTATGATTTATTATCTCTATATGACTTAGAACCTGCATTACCTGCTAATTGAGCTATTCTTGAAGCATCACCCGATTGAGCAGCCTCCAGCTGTGTCTCGTGCACTTTTCCACGGCCCTCAGTAATGTGATTTCCCTGTTGCCCAAGGTGTGTGTTTGTTTGTTTTCATGCACATCATTTCAGTGGGAAATCACGACTGTAACCAGCAGCCTTTCTTGAAGGAGAAAAATGAAAACAATTCTGCACTCACTCTAAGCAACATGCCCTTTAGTCACCTGTAAGGAGGGCAGATGCGTACTAGTTAGATGCAGTCCTGTGAATATTCACAAAGGCCACTGTCCAGTGGTGACGTGCACTCTGAGTTGGGTTTTCGTCGTCTCCACTAACAGTACAGCCATCTGCATGGGTGACCACCTATCACCCAACCTGGAAAACTGCTCACAGTCATCAGAGCAGAAACACACGTTCTCTATCGCACATCACACAGAGAAGCCTGAAATGAGATGGTAGACTCCTGCATCAAAGATTTCATCTTTGCAACCCTTTGAAAGCGTGGTCAGTACTTTACGTTCTGTTACATCACACTCAAGGCCTGCGGAGAGAGAGCTCCTTCCCCTGGTGCTGGAGCCTGTGGCGTGTGACATTGGGCCACTTGGTTCATTCTTCTGCAACCTTTTGCCCCGAGCTAATCTGTGCTTTATCCACTGATGCAAAGATAATTCAATTTATGGAATGTTATGCAAGCATATTGAACTTTATGGGACTCTTAAAATCAGCTGCTGTATTTGTAAAGGAAACTCACGCAATGGAGGAAATTGCTTATAATATTGAGTTGCTGATGCTGTACTTTTAAAAATTGATATGTAGGTAAGCTTTATAGTTCTAACACCTCATACTGTTGGACATTTTTCTAAGATAAAACCAGTTCTTTCTGTCTTCTAAACAAACAAACAAAAAAAGATTGTTAAAGGCAGACAGACCATTCAGGTTCCACAAAGATGCATGCTCTTAGATTAATAAATGGCACCATGCTTCCTCCAAACTACCCTCTCCTGTGTTCTGAAGAGGTTATTTGCAGATGGAATTCATAGTGATTTGAAAATAAATGTCTTACAAACATTACTTAATTTTATTAATATGCTTGAACCATGTACTTCTTCATTTACCATAAAAATGAAATGGAACAGCTATAATGCGATTATATATTCAAGTACTAATGGGTATGTTAAATATATAAGTTCCAATAAAATCCATAATTTATTGAGGTTTAGAAATTGTGCATTGTGAACAGGTTAAGTGTCACTTTTATGATTATGATGCGTCTTTTGGCAGTGAGGTCACGGCGATTTTCTGGTTCCTATACGCGCCAGCATAGAAAAGAGTAGTCTGATTTTCTTTTAAAGAAGAAACACAGAATTTCAGCAGATAAAGAAACATTGAGAAAATAATTGATGAGTCTTGCAAGGTCTGCAATAGTACAACATAATTATACACAACTTTCATCACAGATGTAACTTGCATTATAAATCCTTTCCTAATATATAAATCATTCATTTGTAATATTTGGAGTTGTTTTCTTATCTTCATTAAAATACGCCTGTGTGGAAGACAGAGGGCTCCAGCACTTATTCTGTGAAATGACTAGCTATTTCACTAGGAAGAGCGTGCGTCTATCCCCACAGGGGAAACAAGAAAGAACTATACAAACTCTATCACTTCCACAGTGACAAGAAAAGAAATCCTCTTTTATGGTCTCATTCGTTCCATTAAGCATATTGAGGTCAATCGTCTGTTAGATTGGCAATGGCCCACTCAATACCCACAGAGGACCCTGTGTGACCTACCTTGTCGGGACTAAACTACCACGCAGCAGCAGCCCTCTCCTCCCCAGTCCTTCCGTCAGTCATCCCCACCACAGTTGTCCAACAAGACCTGACAAGCACCAGCAGCAGGGCTGACACCCACCAAGAGCCATCGTCATTATTGTCATGCTATCATTATTGCCCAGAGGCCCTCAGCACCACCCCATCAGGCCTCCCATTCCTGTAGACCCCCAGGCAGCAGGGGGACACATCCAGGCTGATTCTGCCACTACTGGGATGCTCATCTTTTCCCAGCTCCAGCAGCTACTGCCCTTTCCCACCTCTCAAAGCTTCTACGGGGCCAAGAATCTTATGTCTGTTCAACTTCTCTGCACTTCCCTGCACCTCTTGCTCTGACTGGCATTTGTCAATTCCGGAGGACACTGTTGGTTTGGAGCCCTATCAGAGGTGGCTGTTTTTATCATTTTGCAGATGAGGGAACATATCACGGAGGGGAAAAGGTTTTCTGCTGTTTATTACCACTTTGGGACTATTTCTCTTCCAGTCTCTCTGAAAACCGCCAGCTTTGCTGAAGTGAGTGCTTCAGACTCCACCATGCGGTGGACACAGGCAAGCCTCCAGGGGTGCTCCTCACTCTGCCATGGGAAACACTTACAATGATAGTTAATGTTCTGTGTCTACTAATTAGGGCAGGGGTGCCCAGGTTCAACCTTATGTCTAGGTGCCTGTGAGGCTTTTCTGGATGAGACTGGCGTGGAATCCCTGGACTCAGTAAGGCAGGCTGCCCTCCCCAGTGTGGGCTGGCCCCATCCAACCCATTGAGAGCTTGAGTAGATCTAAAGGCAAAGGAAGGAGGAATTTGTCCCCCTTTTTTTTTTACCTTACTGCTTCAAGTGAATCATCCCACCTCATCTTCTCCTTCCGTCAGACCGGGAGATGCACCACCAGCTCCCCTTGATCTCAGGCGCTTGGATTGTAACTGAATCTCACCCCCAGCATCCCTAGGCCTCCAGCTTGCAGAGGTGGATCCCAGGACTTCTCAGCTTCCATAATCACAGGAGCTAGTTCCTCTTGACCCATCTCTCCCTCCCTCTCTCTCCTCCTGCCTCTCTTTCTCTCTTTCTCTGTATTGGTGTAGAAATAGAAATCGATGTGGATGTAGACATAGACATAGGTAGATATAGATGTAGATAGCAGTACAGATATCAATTTCTTATCTGTTTTGTTTTTCTGGAGAATCTCAATATATCAACTATGTATCTTTCCCGATTCTTAACACTTGTTATAATTTGACCCCATTTTATCATCTTAATAGTTCCATGTTGCAGATGAGGGAATGTATCACTGAGGGGAGAAGGTCTTCTGTTCTTTATTCCAGCTTGGGGACTATTTCTCTTCCAGTCTCCCTGAAAACCCCCAGCTTTGCTGAAGTGAGTGCTTCTAATTCCACCATGCAATGCCCTAATTGCAGACACAGGCGGGCCTCCTGGGCTTGCTCATCACTCTCCGGAGGTGTCAGCCTCAGTCGGCTTCTTCCTGTTCTCACCACCAATCACTGCAAGATGTAAACAGCCACGTGGAATACAAGGCCAACATCAGGCTCTCGGGCTTGTGTCTCATCAAGGCCCACAGTCACTTCCTGTAGCCCTCACTGCCTCCCGTGGTCATATTTCTGGATGATGTCACCATTGATAACTAAACCTCATCTAAATTTTGAATATAAACATTCCACTTTTGCTCAACACCTTCTATCTTACTAAGCAATCCTTTTTTCCAACTAGGACCTCCAATCTACTGGTCCTCTGGCATAAAAGAAAAGAAAATCTCATTAAAAATTTTTAATTTACAAAATGAATTACATTCTTAAGATTTAAAAATAAATTACATTTTTATGATTTAAAAATGAAGTAAATGAACACCAAGCCAGGGGCAATTCCTTCCCCTTACACACTTCTGCTGTCTGTGAAGTTCTCACTTGTACACCCCGTGCTTCTCCCAGGTCAACAGTGAATTTAGTTTCTTGAGTAAGCTTTCAAAGTTTCTCTCTGCATATTCTAGCAATCACAAAGAAATGTTCTTAATGTCTCATTTTTATTTAAAAGATAGAAATGCTATGCACTCTATTCCTAAGCTCCCTTTTTTATTTAAAAATAAATTAAGATAGTTCCATGTGGCCAGGTGTGGTGGCTTATGCCTGTAATCCCAGCACTTTGGGAGGCTGAGGTAGGTGGATCGCCTTAGGTCAAGCATTCAAGACCAGCCTAGTCAATGTGGTGAAACCACATCTCTACTAAAAATACAAAAATTAGACGGGTGTGGTGGCACATGTCTGTAATCCCAGCTACTCAGGAGGCTGAGGTAGGAGAATCTCTTGAACCCAGGAGGCGGAGGTTGCAGTGAGCTGAGCTTATGCCACTGCACTCCAGCCTGGGTGACAGAGTGAGACTCTGTCTCAAAAAACAAAACAAAACAATGCAAAACAAAAAAGATATTATATGAAAGCATGTAAAAAGCTTTCTGTATTAGCCATTTTTAAGTGTAGAGTTTAGTAGTGCTAAATATATTCACATTGTGCAATAGATTTCTAGCACTTCCTTTCACCTTGCAAACCTAGAACTCTATATTCATTAAACAACTCCCAACACTCTCCTCTTCTGGGCACTGGCAACCAACATTTTACTTTCTGCTTCTGCGAGTTTAACTATTTTAGATAACTCACACAAGTGGAATTATCCAGGACTTGTCCTCATGGGACCGGTTTATTTCACTTAAAATATTGTCTTCAAGGATTATCCATGTTGTAACATGTAACAGGGTTCCATTCATTTTAAAGGCTGAGTAATAATTCATTGTTTATATATACTACACTTTATTTATGCATCAATGGACATGCAGGTTGCTTCCACTTCCTGAGTATTGTGAATAATGCTGCAATCAACATGGTTATGCAAATATCTCTGCGAGTCCCTGCTTTCAATCCCTTTTTACATGTGGACATTCTTCATTTTATTTATTGAGGAATCTTTGTACTGTTTTCCATAGAAGCTGCACCATTTTACCCTCCCACAAACAGTGGACAGGGGTTCCAACTTCACCCAATCTTTGCCCACACTTGTTATTTTCTCGAGATTTTGGATCATTTTTCCTGGTAGTGGCCTCCCTAATTTGTGTGAGGTGTTCTCTCCTTGTGGTTCTGATTTGTACTGCCTGAGTGGTGGGCACTGTTGAGTACCTTGTCGTGTGCTTGCTGGAATGGTGTCTAACTTTGGAGAAATCTCTGTTCAAGTCCTTTATACATTTTCAAATCAGGTTATGGGTGTATTTGTTGTTAAGTTGTACGTTTGTTTTCTATTCTGTTTTTTATCCCTTATCAGATATATATTTTGCAAATATTTTTCCTCTTTTGGTAAGTTGTCTTTCAATCTATTTTTTGTTCACTTTGGTCACCAAAGTTTTTAGGTTTGTTGTAGTCCTATTTGTCTATTTTTACTTTTTTTTTTTTTTTTTTGCCTGTACTTTTGGTGTTACATCCAAGAAAACATTGCCAAATAGAGTATCATGAAGTTTTCCCCCTATATTTTTTTCTAGGACTTTTGCAGTTTTAGGTCTTATATTTATTACTTTAATTCATTTTGAGTTCATTTTTGAACATGCTTGAAGTATCTAACTTCATTGTTCTGCACGTGGATATCCAGTTTTCTCAACGCTATCTTTTCTACATCATGTCATCTTGGCACCCTTGTGAAAAATTATTTAACATTATACAGGAGAGTTGAATTCTGGGCTGTTTATTATTTTCTATTCAGTCTGTCTTCTTGACAGGACTACACTGCTTTGATTACTATAGTTGTGTAATATACTTTAAAATCAGGAAGTGTATGGCCTTTAGATTTGTTCCTCTTTTTCAATATTGTTTTGGCTATTCAGAGTTGCTTGAGATTCCATATGAATTTTAGGATTTTTATTTTCTGAAAAAAAAGGTCATTGGAATTTTGATAGAGATTGCATTGAATCTCTACATTGTTTTGGGTGATACGGGCATTTTAACATTAAGCTTCCAATTCATAAACACGGATGTTCTTGCATTTATTTGTGTTCTGTGCTTTTTAAAAAATTCTGTTTTACGCAGGTATTGATTTATCTAAACAGGAATTTAATTAACATATGAATCTTTGTATTAGATTGGTTCAGTTTTGCTATTAGAAAAAAGTGCTGCGGTAAATAACTACTAACACACATGGTTTTATAGTCATGCAAAGTTGTGTCTAGAAAAAATTCCAAAAAGTGGAATTTCTGAGTAAAAATTTATAGGTTTTTAAATTGTTTTCTATTTTATTTATTATTTTTTATTATTTCCATAGGTTTTTGGGGAACAAGTGGTGTTTGTTTACATGAATAAGTTCTTTAGTGGTGATTTCTGAGATTTGGTGTAGCAGTCACCTGAGCAGTATACACTGTATCCAATTCGTAGTCTTTTATCCCTCACCCCGTCCCACCCATTTAGCACAAGCACAAGCTAAGTACTCTTCTCTCTATTGCAAATAGTCTTTCTAGTTTGACCTTTATCTCGACTTTATTTATCATTATTATTTTGTTGTTGTTGTTGGTTTGCACAGATTTTAGCTTTTGCAGTCATATTTAGCACCATTTTCTTTTATGGTCTCTCGGTTTTAGTCAGGCAGGCTTTCCTTTCTCCAAGGTTATAAAGGAATTTGGCTGTGTCTTCCAGTTCTTTGATGACTTAGCTTTTATAATTAAATATTGGAACCAGATTTTTCCTGGGGCGTGGTGTGAAGACTGAGTCCAATATTACTATTTCCATAACTCAACCGAGCTGCCCCATCACCACTTATTGAAAAGATCATCTTTACCCTCTTATTTTAATTGCCATATTAATTGTCCTCCAAAGTCCCAATGCATTTCAGTGTATTTCTTTTGTTCTATCTCTTCATGTGCCAATATCACACTATTTTAACAATGATAATTTTGTCGTGTGTTTCATCTTCCATTGTTTTTCCTTTTAGAGTATTCCTTAATCTTATCTTCAACGTGAGCCTTGGGATCAACTGGTCTTATTTCTCCTAAAATATCTGTTGATATCTTTTTATTGGCATTGTATGAAATGTGTTAAATGAATTACAGGCATTTCATATAGCTTTAATTTTGAGTATTCTTATTCAAGAACTCGGTACTTCTTTTCATATATTCAGTTCATTTTTGTGCTCTTCAATAACTTTTAAAAGTCTACTTCAAGTAAATGTGGTTTCTTTCATCTTCAATTTATTCCAAATCATCTTATATTTAGGGTTTGTTATTTTACATCAAGAATTTAACTGCATCGGAGCTATTTATGCATGTTAATTAATTTTCTACATTGCACAACTTTTGAATTGTAATATTATTTGCAGCAGTGTTTAGTTGATTCTCTTAATTTTTTCAAGAAGCTCTACTATTATATAGTAATAGAGTTATCTTTTCTAAATTGTACATCTCTGTTTTATTATAATTTCATTAGCTATTGTTAAATGATGTTGATGATAATAAGAATGATGATCACCAAATAAATGATTTGAAGCACAAATGTATCAGCAATCTCACTGGATAAATGTAAGTGCAATATCATAAGTGAAAAATGAGTAAACATAGTTAAAAAGCACTATAAAATAATCATTTAATAATCAAATAGAGCTTATTTCAGATACCAGGACAGTTTAGGAACTCTATTGATCTAATTCATAATATTAAAATATTTAAAGAAAAAAATTATACTCATTTTCACAGGTGCAGACAGGCATTTGGAAACATTCGACAACCATTCATCATGTTAGAAAAAATAATAAATCGAGAACAGGTGACCATGTTCTAACTGATAAAATGTGGCTACCTCTATTCCAAAGCCAGGATTATACTCAACAGTGAAACACAAGAACTATTGCAAATTCTCATGTTTAACTTGTGCCCTATTAGATGGGCAATTTTAGTGACCATTCCATGATCACATAAGCCAGATACCTTCTCTATTTTCAGGACACAGCATTTGTTCTATACAAAGCCAGTTTCCTTTATTAATTATATTACTAAATTATATTAATTAATATATTATATTAATTAATAAGCATACATTAATTAATATATTATATATTAATATATTCTATTAATTGATATATTATAAATTAATATATTGTATTAATATATTATATTAATTGATATATTAATATGTTATATATTAATATATTAATTAATTATATTACTTAAAACTTGATCTGTCATGGATGTAGATAAATGAATTGAAGTGATCACAACTTAAGTTGCTTCTATTTCTTCTTGCAGTCCCTGAAGTTTCCGCTTCATGAATATAGTTATTATGCTGTTTCATGTGTAGAGTTCGGAGCCGCTACATCTTACTGGTCAACAGTTCATTTTTATATTATAATTTCCTTTTTTAAAATTTTGGTCTTGTTTAATGGTTGTAGCTAAATTACTGCTTGTTTTGTCTGATAGGAAGATTGTGTTCCCTGCTTTGTTTCTCTTTGCTAGCCTAGCTTTGCCTATTCATCAGTTTTCTCATCTTGATAGAATCACATTGTTTTAGTAATGTCCCATGGAATAACCTAAATTTACAATTTACTTTACAACTGAATTTTAAAATGTGCTTATTTACATTTCCTGAAATGAGAAATAGGTTTGTCTCAGCTTTACCACATTATTTTATGTATGTTCTATGTTCATAGAAGTTTTAAAAGTCTTTAATTTGTGTTCAGTTTTCTTAGTGCATTTTTTGTGCATAGTTTTCTGACATTTAAGAAAGCTTGTATTTCTGTTGTTGTTGTAGTGATCATTTATAATTGTAACTTTATATAGTACCTTTCATCCTTTCATTACTTAGGCAGTTTCTAATAGTCTCCCCCTCAAAGCAATGATAAAGTTACCACTTCCCTTTCTCTTCATTGTCCTCTATCAGCATCAATTTTAGTCAATAATGTTACTTTTTCAGCATTATCATTATTGTGTTAAATATCTTTATGATATTCTTAAGGTGTATACTATGCATAACATTAATCGTTTTCTCTTTTCTTGCAATCTTTGCTAGTAGCCTCCTTGTGAAACATCTCATTCTGTTCAGCCTTCCTGATTAGTGATTGTAGTCTTTGCTTCATACATTCTAGGTTGACCGATGATTTTTGAAGGTGTAATTTCCATAATCATTTCTTGATTGGCTGAAATTTCTTATCTGGTAATTTATGTAAGCATTCAGAAAAAAAAATTCTTAGTTTTTATGTGCAAAACACAATAATTTTGTCAAGCTAGATCTCAATTCTTAAGTCAATTTTTCCTGGCCTCAAAATGTGCACTTTGAAAACATAATTTTAAATCTCATTTCACAAAAAAAGTCTTTGTAGACGGCACATACACAGGAGGTCATCTCATTCTCTGTGGCAGAATAAGGGAAAGACTTTAGATTTTGTGAAGTCTGGAAAGTGCCTTCTTCCAGCAAGGAAAATTTGCTTTTGTTTCATTGTTTTATCTTGTAATTTTGGAGACTTCACTTACGGCTCTATTGGATCTCCATATAGAATTTATGATTGGCTACTGCTTTCAACAAAAATGTCCACAGGGATTTGATTAGAATTGTTTCAAATTTGTAACTTGAGGAAATTGACATCTTAACAAAATTCAGATTTCCAATTCATAAACACTCTGTTTTTAATTTAGTCGTTATTTGATTTTTCTGTCCAAAGTTTATAATTTTCATCATACAAATCTTAAACAAATTGTCTTAGATCTAGACATAAGTATTTCAAGTTTTCTTGGTGTTATTACAAGTTGTGTATGTTTTAAATTACTATCCAATTGTGGATTGCTAGTGTACAAAAATGCAATTGATTTTTATATATTGACTTTTGATGCAGCAATATTGTTGAACTCATGTACTGTATCAGGGAGTGCATTTTTGTGTATGCTTTGAACATTTGACACCAATAACCATATAGTTTATGTACAGATAATTTTCTTTCTTTCTTTCAATATTCTATATTTCTCATGGTTTTTCTTTTCTAGTTTCATTGTACTAGAGTTCCTTCACTATGATATTGTGGTAAGCAGAGTAAAGCTCCCAGACCTCTGAAAGAAAAAGATGTTCACACCCTCATCCCCAGAACTTGTAAATACGTGAGTGGTAAAAGTGACTGCAGGAGTGTATAGGAATACAGACAATAGGATTATCCTTGAGTCAATGAGATTATTCTGAATTATCCATATGGACCTAATTTAATCACACGAGTTCTTAAAAATGAGAAGTCCTTTCAGATAGGATGACACAAGTGAGAAGGATGAACAAAGAGAAGAGATCCAGCAGGTGAGGGGGAGTTGGCTCACCATTGATAGCTTTGAGCATGGAGAAAGAAGGATTGGAACCCGGAGTGTGGGAATGACCCACCGTGCACAGCCAGTGCGAAAATGGGAGCTCAGTCCTACACCTGAATTCTGCCAAGTAGTGGAATGAGCAACAAATGCATTATCCTCTATGACTTTCAGTGAGAAGCACATCCTGGTGACACTTCTATTGCAGCTCAGTAGGAAGTATGTCAAACTTTTGACCCACAGACATATAAAATAATAAACATACGTTGTTTCAAGTCACTAACTTTGTGGTAATTTTTTTGCAGTAGCAATAGAAAATTAATTCAGATATTGAATAGGAGTGGTGGGAGAGAACACCTTTGCTTTCTTCTCAATCTTAGGGGTCTTTCTGCGTTAATATGCAGTCTTTCACCGTTAATACGGTATTAACTGTGGGTATTTTTTTTTTTTTTTTTGTAGATGACCCTTGTGAGGTCAAGTTAATGTTCTTTTTCAGCTAGTTTCCCGAGTTTTTATCAGGAATGACTGTTGGATTTTGTTCATTTTTTTCTACCTCCATGGAAGTGATTATATAGGTTTTCTCCTCTAACATCTTGACATAGAAAATTACATTGCTTGATTTACAAATGTTGAAAATACGACTCATACTCAATTATGACTTATCATTTTTATCTATTGCTTGATTTTATTTGCTTTTATTATGTTAAATTTTTTGTGACCATATTTATGAGGGTTGTTAGTCTATATTTTTCTTTTCTTGTAATACTTTCATTTAGTTTTAATACTAGTACAATATTGGACTCATAAAATAATTTGAGAAGTTTTCACTATCTTGTATTTTCTGGAAGAGGTTCTATAGAATTGATATTATGTCTTCATGAAATGTTTGATAGAATTTGCCAGTAAAGACATGTAGGTCCAGAGTTTTATTTGTGGGACTATTTTAAAATAAGTTTAATTTCTTTAATAGAATTATACTATTCTGGGAATTTATTTCTTCTTGAATGAGCTTTGCCAGTTTGTATCATTCACAAAACTTAGGCCATCACTTCTTTTGCATATGTTTACAAATATTTTCTTATTATCTTATATCTTATTATATTATATCTGCAGAATCTCTAGTGATGTCACTTCTCTTACTTCTAATATTAATAATGTGATCTTTTTTTCCTGATAAGTCTGGTTAAAAGTTAATGAATTTTGCTGACCTTTCAAAAGTAATCTGCTTTGATTCCATTGAATGTTTTCTCCTTTGTTTTCTGTTTTCAATTCTATTGATTTTTGCTGCTATATTTATTATTTTTTCTTTACACTTATAAAGAAAAAATTTAGTTTTAATTTTCTTTTTCTGTTTAATTTTTTGAGGTGAAAGTTCTAGCAATTGACTTGAGACCTTTCTTATTTTTGACTTAAGTGTTTAATGCTATAAGTTTTCCTCAAAGTACTACTTTATCTACATCCTATAGATTTTTTATGACATGCTTTCAACGTAATTTATTTTTAAAGATTTTCCATTTTCCCTTGGGATTGTCTTTTTGATACAGAAAGTTATTTAAAAGTATGTTGCTTATTTTCCAAATTTTGTGGCATTATTCAGGTATCTGATATTGATTTCTAATTTAATTCATTGTAGTCAGAGAATGCACTGCAAAATCTGAGCTATTTAATCTGTATTTTTTTAAAATGGCTACCCAGTTTTCTCAATTGTATTTAATGAACAATCTGTTTTTCCCACTAATTAAACATGACAGTATTATCGTACGTATATATCTCATATATTATTGAATCATATAAATAAAATGGCAATGTTTAATAAACATATTTAATTCACGGCTTAGCTTTTCATGTGGACTATATTCCCCAAAAAACATCCATTATGGACAAAAAACCATGAGAAATTCTGTGGGCATCTTCAATTTTCCATATCCTTTTGAATCAAGCTGCAGAATTGTTCAGGCATTTGGTGACATTCTTTTAAATAATTTTTTTTTTCACAAAGTTTACTTGGCTAACATATTTTTAGGTATTCTGGGTTATTTTATTCAGTAAGAATTCAAAATTTTTAAGTAACTTGAAGAGGATATTGTTTGCGATCTTGACTTGCAGGATTACGAATGTCAAGATCATGAAGATACTGTTGATTTAAAATTGCACATGTTACTACGGTTTATGCTATGCTCAGATAGAATGTTCAAGTAATGCTTTACAATCCAAGGACAAAGATGATTTTTTTTTAAATAAATTCCTAATCATTTATTTTTTAAAGTGCTTGACAAGGGAAGTCAGTGATACACAAAAAGCACCAGAACATCTCTGCCTGCCCTAGGGGAAGAGAGGCAGGCATGCAAATCAGAGGGAAGGTGACACCCAGAGCCTCTAAGCACAGGCATATCTATATCTGGATCTGGATCTACTCCTTCCCTATCTACGTCTATCTATATTTATACACAAAGGCTACAAAGCAGCCCTCTGAAATGAATTCTCATTGAAAGAATGAGAAAAAAGAATGAGAAAAAGCTTCCCAGAGAAAGTGCTTTCACATTCATAACAGCTCAAGGGGCCTTCGAGAATCTACCTTAAGAGAGAAATCCAAGCTTCTGACAGAATGAAGAAAAGAGACTGTGAGTGAAAAATCAGTTTATTGTCAATTGAACTGTTCCTTCCACAAAGTAGGCGTATAAAATGAAGAAAGCTTTGCCCAGAGAGGAGTGTGCTTCTCAGGACACTTAATGTTTATTAGAGGATCCATTTAAGGAAGTGAATAAATAGAAAGGTGAAGCAAAACAGGGCAGAGATTCACGGATGCGTTTCTTAGTAAAAAATCTCCAAGTAACAAGTAGATTCTTCGGGTTGTTCTTTGAAAGACTGCACATATTTTTGAAAGAGTATTTCCTACAGCTTTTTCCATCATTTACATACATTTTTGAATATGTAAATATATATGTGTATGTGTGTGTATGTGTATACACACAAAGATGCATATACATAATTTTTTTAATTCAGGAAAGCATCTTTGCCCATAGATGACATTTTATATTGACAGTGCTTTCCAGAATATCTCCTCATTGGCAATCAGGATCTCATATTTATGGAAGAAATATTTTCTTTACATACCTCAAGGCATGACTATCTTGCATCTTTGTAAACTGCCCAGGGCAGAGTACTCTGGCGCTATCTGTTAACACCAGAAGGTTCTGAATTACATATTTTATGTTAAGATGCAAAACAGTGTCACCTAAGGGCCTCAGATCTTTGAGGAAAAATGGTATTTTTGTAATGAGTGTGTCTTTTTCCTTCATCAAGTCACTTTTTTGAGCATAAAAAGATGTTAATTTTTTGACCCTTCTTCCATAGTCATATTAAGAGGAATTTGCCATAAAGGATTTATTGGCTGTAGTTAAAGTGAAATGCACGCATGAATTAAATGCTAATAGAATGAAAAGTCCCTGCTGTGAATTTCTTTATAATTAATATCTAAATATATTACAGGTAGCAGGGGGTTTATTCTATCTATTATTTTGACTTAAAGTGGGCATATTAATGACTAGCTTCCTGATTGGGCTTCACTGTTCTTCGAGTCCTTCTTCTCAGAGAGAGAGTAGGAAGGCAGTAGGAGCAAACTGCTGTTTTTATCCAAAGCAGGCATCTACCAGTCTCCGGATAGTCACAATTTTACTATTTTATTCTAAATATAATATCACTAGTGCAAAAAAAAAAAAATTGTCGAGTAGGGGGACTATAAAAAAGCCACAAATGACAGTTACTTCTGACTGTCAATCCACATGTTTAATGAGAAACTCTGCCGGATTTAATGAATCCTGGTCCTTCAATCTGGCATCATTTTAAACATAACCTGCCTCTGCAACTCAGTGGTGTCAGTTTTTGGCCTCCACTGTGGCAGCTGGGTGTACGTCTAATGGAAGGAGGTTTTATTGTGAACTATTAAACATATATAAGAAATCACTACTAATTTACTCAGATGGAGAGGGCAAGAAAGCATGTGTGTCTCTGTGTGTGTATGTGTGTATGTGTGTATGTGTGTGTGTATGTGTGTGTGTGCACCTGCAGAGAGAGAGAGACAGACAAACAGATAGAATGTGTGCATAATGGAGTTATAGAGACAGGTCAATGTTTAATCAGGACTGGAAATGCCCTGTGTGTGCATTAGTACAGGGAGCAAAAACAAAAAGACAGAAAAAATTGCATTCTATGTCACCAGTGCAATTCAATATCAAAGCCTAATTGGGTCATGCTTGCAGGTAAAGCCAGCGCGCTGCCTGCCGCCATGCGAACAGACCACGTTAGTCCCTCCCTGCACGTGTGAGTTTAGCCTGGCACATGCTCACGCTCCAGTTTTATTTAAAATGCGTTCTCTTTCTGTCTCGTGCTTGTGGCTTGGTAAGCTGGAAAGAGGAAAAAGACCCCGTTTCCCCTGAAATCATTGGAACTTGCTAGATCAGGGCTATTCTTTTCCTTAATGGTGTGAAGGGAAACTCAGCCATCCCTTCCACGTCCCGGCTTCCGTGGGCTGAACCGGACCCAGAGTCAGATGAAAAGTAGGAATCAAATGCCTTCCGTCTCAATCACTACTTAATAAAGCGATTAAAGAAAGGAAGATGAAGGAGAGAAAAATCTGTATCCCCCCTACCTGGAGTTATCTTACTCTCAACGTTAAAGAGGAAAAGAGGACATTACATTGGATTTCCCCCTATTTCTTCTCCCCACTTCCTTCTCTCTCTTCCACTCCTCTTTGCCGTTGTTGTTGGCGTTATTTTTTTTAAAGCTCCAAGAGACAGACCTTCACGGTTTCTCTGTGGTCCCAAGACCTCAGTCTGGCAGAACCGAGGAGAAAGAATGCAGGTTGTGTCGTGCAGTCAAAACTGACCGAGGCAAGTCATTCAGACGAGTGGACCCCAAGTGCTGGGCGACTCTAACGACTGGATTTAGTGGCAGGCGAACAATGGAGCCCTCGAGGAGGTAACAATAAATCCACAAAAGGTCGAAGTACCCCTCCACATGCAAAACTTCCTGCGGGACGGAGGGTGTGCCTGCAGCCCAGGCTGGCCTCAGGGCTGTGACAATGCTGCCACCTGCTGCTCCAGGCCTCTCTCTCCGGGAGACGAGGAGGCTCCGGGCACCTTGTCTCCAGCTGAGGCTGAGGGAGCACGCCTTTGTTTAGGGCCTCTGGTCTCGGCCTGTGTCAGAGCTTGCAGGGCAGTTGGAGCTCTCTCTGTAGGGACAACTGGCTTTAGAGGACTCCTGCTTTCCCCAGTTGTACCAGTTCAGGTGTAAACGTGACATGCAATAGGATCCGGCATGGTGTCCACACTCATTAGACACGTGGCATCGTTTCCAAAGGTACGTGCAAGGCGGACACTCTTGGTCTCACGGGCATGTCATGCTGGGGTTTAGCTGCTGGGCAGCGTCCCTACAGTCTCTGCCCCGTCGCTGAGCAATTAAACAAGTGTTAGAAACAAAATGCCGAGGCGGCTGGCATTTTCCGTCTCAGCAAGACGGAAGAAAAACTTGTGGGAGTTTCACTCTTGTTGTCTCGTGCTGAGGCCATGTGGCTGTAAATAATGAGACGTTGTGTAATTGTGTTGTCTGTCAAAATGTGTCTGATAGATGAGCCCGTGAGCATGGGTGGAAGTTAAGACTGCCTCCCCGATGTATAATTTGTGGGCAAGGCGCCCTTTGACTAACTTTTCCTTAAGAACAAATATTCCTTCTCTTACAGCATCATTAGATTATTCATATAGCATTCCCTCGCTTCCTCTCATCACCCACTTAGTTTAAAATGTTCAGGTTTGCTATCAACAAAGTGAGAATCTCCTGAAAAATGATGAGCTTCAACTACTTTGTCATTTTTCAGAGTCATGTTTGGAAAAAGTGGTTCTTCAATATGCACAATTATTTTTTTTTTTTACCACTGTATTTAGGGTCATTATTATTTCTCTGTTTGGTACAGAAAAACTAAAGTTGATATTCCTTGTAGTCTGTGAATGAAAAAGAACATTTGGATAATCTTCCCAATTCACCAATTTAGGACTGGCCTCACCCTCACTAAAGGGTGATTTATCCGCCTATCATGAGGGTAACAGAGTGGGGAGGAAAGCCTGCGGAGGGGATGGGTAATGAGGGGTAGACAGAGGCTAAGTAGGAGGCAGGGAGAAGCCAGGCAAGAGAAGAAAACCTGAAAATATCAGCAGAGGCCAGGAGAGGGGGGCTTCTGTTTCCCCTAACCTCCAAAGAAATAGTGCTGAACTCACAGTGAAGTAAATGTAGTCAGACCGAAGAGTTTCGTCACTTTGATGAGATTAACTAGGAAAAGACAATGTTTAAAAATCACCATTGCCCCAGTAAGTCAATTGCAGGGAAATCGTCCTACAACCCGTTCCAACAAGGATGGAGCACTTCACCAGGTACTGGTCTTCCCTTGGGGAACTCCCCAGCATGAGAAAGAAAATGTCCTATGAAACCGGATTCTGAAAACATTGCAACATAGGAAATTGGCATGTGGTTTCTGCTTAAAGTGAGTGCTGTGAAATGGGTTATTTTAAGAAATATATGTTTATTGTATTAAGGGGACATTTGATACAAACTGGAGGATCTCAAATTCATTATACTTCTTGTAAATCAAAAATGTAATTATTACCTTGGAAATCTGCTGGGAAGGAAGTTTAGTGATGGTTTTTATGTTAGCCATAAAATACACTTATTCTCGCCTTTATCTCACTTCCAGACTTTGCAATACGTGGTGGATTTAATCACAATGAATATGTCAAAATATCCCAAATTCCCAAAAATTACACCAGTCTACGGTCTATAGTCTCTGACTCATAATATAACCTCTTTAATC
Organism: Mandrillus leucophaeus; assembly: GCF_000951045.1. NCBI lineage: Eukaryota > Metazoa > Chordata > Mammalia > Primates > Cercopithecidae > Mandrillus > Mandrillus leucophaeus. Next base: position 3,111,695 of record NW_012109696.1, on the reverse strand, counting down.
TTGTCTGTAATCTCCTGTCTTTGCAATAATGTAATGACCTTCTCCCCAGTGGACACACACACACTTTTGCACACTGCTAATCAAACATTTTAAGTCTAAAACACATAAAATCTAATGTAGTTGTCATCATGTCTAAGGTATTTAGCTGCAAATCGATTCCCCAGCATGGCTACAGCCACAGTGTACATACACTTTCCTGTTTGTTGTTAGGAGATTGGTCACCGGCCATGTCACCATTAGTTGCAGTGGGTACCTGGCCAGGAAAAACAAGTTTGCACCTGACTCAGCTCGCAGGAAGGAGTCTGAAAAATAGGGCAAAGGCAAAGCTCTTTAGGGAAAAATTATGAGAAATTACTGCAAAGCGTCGTCAACTTTCATTGAATGGAAGCACTTGTGCTCACTTGGCATTTCACGTCAATAGGTAAATGGGTTTTTCCTTTGTTTCCCGATGTCAGCAAATATCAAGCCCCAGTTGATATTTACTTTATTCCCAGGGGTCAGACTGTCAGATAGTTACCCTCTATAATCAAGTGTGGAGCCAAGTGTATAGAAAGGGAAATGATACTGATGGCCCCTAGCAGGCCACAGCGATTCACTCAGATCCCAGCACACTGTCTGCTGAGAGCTCCCCTAGCAGATTTAATGTGTGAAGGTTCCAACTCCTTAGATAATTCAGATTCTAGCATGTGCTAGGGTTTACATTCATCATTTATTTATTTTCCAGTAGGCCTTTTACAATGTAAATCTATACGGTCCATTCACTTTCACCTAAAATAATAACCCTGTTATGAGTCTTCTACCAGGTCCTCCAGCAACGCATGTGTTTCTTCAGAAATCACAGCATCAAAGCGTAGGTGTCCCCACTTAATCTAACCGAGTTTTTTGTGCATCTCTTCACTTGTTCCCCTAAGTTTTCCTACTCATTAAGATTCAGCCCTTTTATTGTTTTCCAGGTATTTTTTTCTCAGAGCTCCTGTTTACAATTCCCCAAAAGCATTATGTAAGCCAGACAAAATGTGATTCACTATAATCTATGCTTCTTTTCATTCTTTCTCATAAATCAGTCCTTTCAGCCCCTCTATCACTTTTGCTCTCTTTGTGCTTTCAAGTTTACTGACATCAACATCATTTGTATAATGAAGTGCGCCTACTCCATGTGGGTCTATGTGGGTGACGGACATGGGATGTCCTAACATGGGAACACTAAGCAGGGCTTTGTGAGGTCACACACAGGAACGCACATACACAGGCGCACACACACTCATTCCAGCAGTCCAATCAATGTAAAGACCTGTCTTGTTTTAACCCTCGCTACAGATACAGGCCCCTGCACTTCAGCTTGATGCCAGAGGGTATACCCATAAACCTGCTTGACTTGGAAATCAAAGAGAGGTGAGAAGAGTTCAGATTTTCCCCTGCTGAGGTAGAAGGCTTGCCAAGAGACAAGACTGGACTCATAAGGTCTGCAACCGGCTCTATCGAGTTAATAGCAGCCTTTGACATCACAAAACATGCTATTTCCTTGTGTTCATGTCCTTAAGAGGAGCCATGGTGAAAGCAAACATTAAAGATTTTAATCTAACAAAAATGTGGAGTGAAAGTAAGACATTTTACACCTGCTCTCTGCATGACTATTTCAGGAGGAGGTCGGTCGCTGATCTTGAAACTATTATTAATCAATGTTTTCCATCTGTGTGTGTTTCTGATTTCTCATCTGCATCTGTGGTTATAAAATGTCCTTCAATGTTTCTCTTCCTGAAGTACGTTCTCTTTCACATTGCACTGCCCGTTTTCACAAGTCATCTCGGACTAGGGAGTCCTCAGAGAAAGCCAGGTTTGGTTCGGCTGTTTCCTCTCCGGTGTATATGACACTTGGGAAAAAGACAGTTTGAGGGTAAATTTGCCTCATCGTTACAGATACCTCATGAATATTAAGTCTGCAAAACAAGTCCTCTCTTTACTTCAACACTTCCAAAATGAGCAAAGAATTACAATGCCCTGCAGTGAAAGGCCACTTAATTGCATTTGGCCAATATTTATTTCGTGCCCGCTGTGTAAGACACATTGAACTAGAGAGTATAAAAATTGGTAAATTACCATCTCTTAACTAAATAATCCTGTGGTCTCATACAGAAATAGGGTATGATGAATATACAAATAACAATTTTAATAAAAATAATAATGAGATTTTTTAATGATTAAAATTATTCTCCGAGAACAATTTAAACACAGTGTTTAAATTGTTTCTATTTATTGAGCTTCTACTACAATGAAGACAATATGGTAATTCTAGGATTAGAGACACATGAGCAACAAACACACACACACACACACACACACACACACACACACACCCTGCCCCCAACTCACAAACAGTAGAAAGCATGTGACATTAAACAATTGCATCATTTAATTCTTGCAACAAATTTAATTCTTGCAACAACCCGGGCATTATAATCCCGCATTACATGTGAGAGCACTCAGTGTAACCACAGGGAGTTGATCTGCTCCCAGCCACACTGAAGAGCTAGGACATCCTTCAGGTACCAGGGGTTAAGATTTGGCGATGAGAACTAGAATGTTTGGTTCCCCCTCCAGTTCCACAACATAAAAGCTGCATGACACTGAGCAAGTTACTCAATATCTCTGCCTGAGTTTCCCCGCACTGTAAAGGTTTGTTGTGAGAAGTGAATTAATCCTCATCTTGATCAACCTAGGGAGATCTAGTATACAAGAAATTCTTCTGTCATCTTTACTTTTTTTATAATTAAAAATTGAAACAGCTTCCGTGCTTGACCACTGATTTATTTAGTAGAAGAAACTTCTCCTCCTTTCTACTTTTCTTCTATTCTTCCTTCTTTCCTTCCTTCTCCGTTTCTTTGGCTGTAGTGGTGAGGGTTGTTGTTCTCTTCCTCCTCCTTCTCCTCTTCTTCCTCCTTCTCTTCCTTTTCCTCTCCCCGCTACTCCTTCTCTTCCTTCTTCTTTGGAGTAACTGACAGTGTGCATAATTATCCACCTCTTGCAACGGCAGAATTAAGTGACAAATATGCTGCTTACTTTCATTAACTCTTACTCTAAATTGTTAATATTTTGGCTTCCAGGGAAAAAAAATGACAAAATTTTAAGATAGAAGTGGTTCAAAAGTGCACTACTTCACCACGTTTTCTTTTTTTTTTTTTTTTTTTTAATACTTTTTTTTAATGTGTGCACTAAGACAGTAGAACTCTCCCAGTGGCAGTCCATCTGATTTGTAAACCACAGCAAGTAAATCATTGACTTCAGAAATACGTTACTTTAAAAAAAAATGGCTAACATGCCTTCAATTGTTTTTCCTTTACAGATTTTGGCAGAGAAAAATCTGAGGCACCTAATGTTAGATTACAGCAAAGAGAGCAAGAATGGTATTTGTTTAGAAAAACCCTCAGAATCATTGAGAACCATTCAGGCAACACAGCAGCTTCTGGAGGTGAAGGCTGATCAGACATGGGCTGAGTTTCCAAGTTCTCACGGGCACATGTGCTTTCCTGCGCTTAGACTTCTCTCCTCCAGGCTCCGACAGTTTCAGGGGAACCAGCGCTCAGGTGAGAGTGACCCCTTCTCCCACAAACTCCTTGCAGCACACACAGATGTCTCCAGTGATTCCTAAGAAAGGTTAAATTTATAAGAACCTAGTCACCATTTTCTATTTTTTATACATTTTATAAAATTGAGTGTGATTTTGGAACACAAGCAAATGTTCAAAAGATCATACTACTAGAAACATTATCATTCTGCCACCCACTTAGCTCAAAATCTTTGATTTAGGTGAATTATTTTACATAAAACCTACAATTTTATCAATTGAATTTAACAATTGTAAAAGTAATCCCATACTATACTCACCATAAGAAACATAATCACTAATAGTTATTTTAAAAATTGTGGGATCTAATTTTTCCCTCCACACATTTTACTTGTAATGATGTAATCTCAGTATAGCACATCGGGGCTAATTAATTAGGACAGTTCACTGTGGAATATAGTTGCCTGTTAATGAAAATGCTTGATTTCAGAAATGATCACTTATTTAATGACATATGAGAATTGTAATACAACACAAAATTTATATTTATAATAATATAACAATTACTTGATTTCATCATTTAAAGATATTTTATAAAAGTGATTCCTAATAGAAAACAATAATTTAATTGTTAAAACATAAATCAAGGAAGAAAACATTGTAAAGTCAACAGCAACCGAATTAATATCAGCGTTTTCAATACAATGTATTATTAAGGGAACTGAGCACATTAAAATAATACATAGTATACATAAGATGGCATAATTTTAAAAATTGACAATTTATGACATAATATTTACTCAAAAACTCAATTGAATGCCTATATATATATTAAAATATATGTAGATCCCTAATTTTAAATGCTGTTTATAAAATTTGTAGTCAATTATCTATTATCTAAATAAATGCAAAGAGAAAATATCAAGTTACAGCACAGTTAATAATTTCCATTTATTTTATATAATTTGAATATTGTACCTCTATAAAAATTAGTCATAACTTTCTATTCAAAATTTTTATTTAACAAGTAGAGATTTTATTACAAAACATTTAACTTACGCTAATAATTCTTTTGTGTTAAATTTTAAAACTGCATAAGAAATTAAATAAAAACTCAAAGAATTTCTATTTGTGTCATTCCATCAGATGTTGAAAATTTGACTCTCCTCAAAGTAAGAAGAGGAATCCTCTGAACTAATGTCACTGCCAAAACTTACAGTAGAAAATGCAAAATTGAAAAGGACTTGTAAAGAGATTTATATTACACCAAAATATTACACAGCTCCTTTTCATATTTTTTTCCTAACTAGTTCAACAACTGGGCTTATTATAAAAGCTATCCTGGTTATTGGATAACTTTGCTTTAAAAGGTTATTAGAATAACCTGCTAATTAAAAAGCACAAATCAAACTCCTATAAAAAGTCTAAATGGAGAAGGGCTCGGCTAATTGGAGGTTCTTTCATATTAGTGTGAGAGTCCTGGAGTGCCTAGATTGCATTTTGAATGGTGTCATTATGCTGGCCCAGTGTGGTCATATTGGGAGCCGTGTTCCCAGACAGCCTCCCAGGATCTGTATATGGAGCTGCAGTCAGCATGAGGGGTGACACAGGCAACTCAATGCCCTTATCGCAAAGTCCCGAATTCAAATATTAGCATATACAGCAAACAATCAAAAATGGCATTGTGTTCAGCCATCTTAACAAGAATGAGATTTGGAGCAAAATTGGTAAGAATAAAATGGAGATGACGAAAGGGTGTTTTTAACTCAAAAGAAAAAGCCCCCACCCTTCCTGAAAGTGATGTGCTCAGAAAGAGACAGATCGTAATGAGAAGAGAAAAGGCACCTGGCATTTGCATCGCCCCTCCACCTGGAGCCCTGACTGGAGAGGGTGTAATTAGAGCACTCTGTGTGCAGGGAACAAAGGCCTGTCAGGATGAAGAAAAGCCCCAAGCTAAGCAAAACCCCGACTAGTTACATCTTTCAATTTCTTCTCGCTGCCTTGAAAAGAGGAAATATAAGAAAACACGTGTGGGGTGGATTTTTCTAATGTTTGGAAAGGAAAGATTCGTCTTCTGTTAATATTCTTACAGAGAGTAATTACATCTTTTCAAGGCCAGAGAACAACTCAACATTCACTGGGCCAACTAACTGTGGGAATAGGATCAGGGTGGTCAATCCTGATGCAGCACGCCCTCTCTTTCTCTTAGTCATGCTAATTTTTTTCAAAATATTGAGTATTAGATTGGTTAATTTGTCCTGTGAGGTTGCCGGGTTTCGTTTTCTCCTGGATCAGCAACACAAAATTGAGACGACATGTATGTCAGAGATAGATGACGGCATGAGCCTCTCTGCCATGTCTTTCTTTCAATGCTTCAAATTCCAGGACAAGGAGAAATTGTACTGGCTCATAGGGGATGCATTTTCAAAATGAAACTTAGCTTGCTTGCTCCAATAACTTTAAACGATAGCAAAGTGTGCTTCTCCAACAATGCTGGCATCTGTTCTATGTGTGTGCTCACAATCTCTCTAAATTCATCTTCATTCTTACATCTCTCAAGGCAAAATCCCGTATCCACAAAGTATGTAGACATTGCTGCTGGGGTTGAATACCTAGATTCCTCGTTTTAGTACATTTCATCAGGAAAAGCTTATTTTTAGGGAACAAGACAAGGTTGTTAGACCTAAAAACTGACATCACAGGTCAACAATGTGGGGGACAATTTGTCATCACGTGTAATGGTATAAATAATTTGATCAATGAGACCATATATTTATACTATGATCTAGACTCACTGCCCACCTAAAGCAATGACCAAGTGACCGTGTTCTAAACAGAAATTTGTCCCCTGGGCGCTTCAAACTGTCATAAATGAGAAATAATATGCAATGGGCCTCGAGAACTTGAAAAACCATGAACTCCTAGTGGGCCACCGCAAGGTAATACTCAGTTTTATCATGTTTGTCTTTTAAAAATCCCACGTTTCTGAAATGGGGAATTCTTACTTGTTTCCATCACACCATTCTCATTTGGTTTCAGGAACAAAGACTATTATGAAAGAGAAAACAAAATACAAAAACATAATTGTGAGTGTTATTTACAGACTTTAGTAACATAATTTTCACATTTTGACCGATACACTACACTTCTATATGCATGCATAAATTTCTTTGGCAATACCCCTAGGTGGCAGGGTAATATTACAATACTTTAGTTTTGAAGACACTGGGTACCCTAACCTTGAGAGAAAGAGAAAGAGCATGTGTGAAACAAATTTCTAGAATCCTTAATCTTAAATTTGGACATCTCCAAAAATAAGCAGCATAAAAGAGGTTGGTAGTTGTTCGTAGGCAGTTTTCATCACCAATATAGAACCATGGAATGTGCTTGAGTGTCCAAAGTTGTAATAATAAGAACATGTTTTTCTTTTGTATTGAAGAAGTGGGAAGAAGTGTGGTCTCAAAGCCAATTTCCTCCATGAGCCATCAAAAAGTCATTTACTGGATTATAAGTTCTTTAGGAAATACTTCGTATCATTTGTTAAGACTGGTTAAACGAAACCCAACAGAACAACATCCAGGACGTAGTATATGACCATGGTTAAACGACTTTAAGCTTTGCCAAAATAAATTTATAGAACATATCATGAAACCACTATTTATTTACGATATGGGATGAATCCTCTTTAACTCTGCTTTTATAAACCGGCACAATCATTTGAGAAATCAGCTCACACAAAGAAACTCAAAACATTTGGGAATTTGACATAGTGCTTACGTTTTATAAATTGATCCTGAGGAAATTATATTAAATATAACAGCAACAATAACCCATGTTAGTGCTGATGTACATCTAAAATTATAATTTGTTAATGAAAATAACCACATGTGAAAGAATAGTACATAAACATAAAAGATGTTTAAAATAATATTTAATAAACTGGGAAATAATAATTATAATATTAAGTGAAAATTTTGCACTCAAGTTGCAAAAATGTTAAATAAGAAAATATATTGAAAATAAAAGAACAAGCATGATATATCCTAAAATATTTACAGAAGTTACTGCTAGGTAATAGAATTATGAATATTATTTTGCTAAACTGTTCAATATTTTAGATATTCTTCAGCAAGTTCATATTGCTTATATAATAATACAAATATATTCATTCGTGTAGTCCTTTGTTTTGTGTCTAAAATCAAAATTTTGCATTTATATGGATAATAGGAAACATACATAAATAGACATATATATGTATGTATCAGGAGTAAGAAAATTTCTGGTTACTTCCATGCCAGTATTTGGGCTAAAGTAGATCATTTAACTCGTCTAGTCTGTTTTTTTATTTGTTTGTTTTTTATTTGTTAGTTTGTTTTTATTTAAAAAAAAAACTGACTCTGACTAGAATGATGGTAAGACAAGGTGATCCTTAAGAATGTAAAATTTAAAATGTAGAGACTAAGAGTAGGGTGCCACATAAATCTGTAATGAAAGTGGCAGCCTGTAAAGTCTGAATCCCTATACACAGCACTCAAAGCTTCATATATGAGGACTCAGCATGGTGGCTTACACTCATAATCCCAGCACTTTGGGAGGCTACCGCAGGCAGATCACCTGAAGTCAGAAGTTCAAGAACACCTTGGTCAACGTGGCAGAGCCCTGTCTCTACTAAAAATACAAACAACAACAACAACAACTAACCAGACCTGATGGGAGATGCCTGTAGTCCCAGCTACTAGGGAGGCTGGGGCAGGAGAACTGCTTGAACCCAGGAGGCGGAGGTTGCAGTGAGTGACAGAGCAAAACTCTGTCAAAAAAAGGAAAAAAGGAATACAAAAAACTTCATATATGGGGTGTTTCATGTAGGTACATATTTCTCACTTGCATTAACTCACTGAGCCACTTACTGTTGCTTAAATATATTGCATGCACCATAGTGACTATTCATGAACAAAAATACATTTAAATTTTCATACATTTGCAAAATGTCATAAATGATATTTTCCTTGCAGTGACTGATACCATTTTGATGTCATGTTTACTCATGTTTTAGGGAAGTATTTAATAAGCCACCTATGTGACCATATTATACTCAATGTGGAAGATGTAACTGAGGAAAGGTCAGATATGGCCCTGTCCTCAGGGAGCTTCCTCCCAATCTTGGCATAGCGGCAGCTAAAGGCTGTTGACGTACAGGGGCTCAGCAACTCTCTGGGCAGATGGAGGAGCACCATATGCCTTTATTGAGCAGATGGTGTCCATAATTAGGGATGAAAGATGGGTTGGGATTCGCCCTGTGAAGCTGGAGGAAATAATGCCACCAGCAGAGAACAATGTGCAGGTGAGTTTACACGTGCAAGGGGAAGGCACTACACACTCTTGGTTCCCTCACCATCCTAGAGGGTGACTAGGCTACCTTCCTCAGAGAGCTATGTTGAGGATTAAATGCGATAATAGCAGAAAATCACATTAAACAGTTCCTGGCACAAAGGGACATACAGGCTACGTCAGTAATGCTAGCAAAGGAGAGGAAGGCAAGAAGGAGGAGCCATGTAGAGACATGTCAGCCCCAGCACGTGACTTACTAAAGAAGCTAGAATAAGTTACTGAACTGGAACAAGACTGGAGGAAGGTGGGCTGGATAGGGGACACTTGCTGTAAGCTGGTGAGAGGCGATGGTGACCAGGCCAGTACTTTGCAAGTGGCTCCCAGGATGGTGATGGTGAGAAACGGGAAATCTAAGAAAAGTGCAGAAAGCAAAGTCAGCAGCACTGTGGACTGATGGAATCTGTGGGGAGAGGAAGGAATCAGTCCAGGATGGCTGCTACTTCTCTGGCTTGGGAAGCAGCCCTGAAACAATGGCAATGCAGTGAGACCCCAGGTGGAGGACTGTGGAGGAGGGCACAGCCTTGGTTCCGAATGTGGGATGTGTCAGGTTCCTAGGTCAGGCACCAGTGGGGACAGCCAGCAGCCTGTTAGGTAAATGAGGAGGCATCTCAGGGGGAGACAGAGGTTTGGGGTGCATCATTAAGGAAAGGGAGATAAAGCCACAGGCATCCTTGAGATAAACAGGAGTGACCCAGAATAAGATTTGAGGAGCAAGAACTTTTGTAGGACACGAGTCAGAGCTGCAGGCATGCACAGTGAGCAGGAGGCCACAGATGCTCAGGACTAAGTTGGGGCAGGTGAAGAGGCACAGAGGAAAGGGAAGAAAAAGTTAGAGGAAGAAAGAGGCCAGATGAGTTAGCTAATGAGTAGTCATCCATGGATGACTCAAAAGGAGACTCCAATAGGACAATTTCACACACTGGTGGAGGCTGAGAGGAGAGTGGGAGATAAAGGCATTTCTAAGCCCTATCTAAACCTATGTCTAAGTCTAGGTCTGTGTCTATAACTAGATTGCTGTCGATGTTTGATCTGTATTGATGTCAGCTATATGCATGCCTACATCTACATAAAAGGATGAAAATAGATTCCTGTTGGGTTTCTCACAGTAAATAAATGCTTCAGTCCAGATGACAGATGCAATGCCATCACTGATGTTATTTCTACTTGTGTTTTTCTTCTGCCATTGATTCTATTTCACTTTTCCTGTCCCTCTGTTTCTAGTTTGGATTCAAACTTGTCCCCCAAGCCAGAGAGTGGAGCTTCATGTTCTCCCCATTTCAGAACAGCTTCATTCCTGGCTCCATCCTCATTTCCTAACTTTATTCTTATCCTAGTTAGAGTTTCTCATTATTTGAAATGTACTTTAACATGCAACATGGATGCATTTTTAAATCACCTTTCATAGACCTTTTACAAGGAAGGACACATAACTAAAGGAGTTGGTAATATTAGCTGTTCAGTCCAAAATGCACAACAGGTCCAACACAAAAAGCACTTTATTTCTCTCTCAGATAAAATCCAAAACAGGCGATCCTAGCTGGCAGCAGGCTGTTCTCCTAGCAGCAATCCAGAGACTCTTCACTTTCAGCTTGTGGGCTCCGAGCTTGTTGGCCTGTCCCTCCACAGAAGGAAAGCCCCCGGGGGCCGCCTGTGCAAGGTTGTATGAGCCAGGAGTGGGTGCAGCAGGTGCGGCTTCCCCTCGCATCCCACCAGCTGGAACTCAGTCCAGAAGTCACATGGATGCCAGGGCAGGCCAGCCATGGACCCAGGCAGGGAAGACAGGAGGTTGGTGGCAGCTGGTGGGGCCTCCAAGGGTTCTCCGCTCTGCATTCTCAGCCATAGCATCTCAATGTCCCTTCACCAGGAAGGCAATGCCATTGGAGACAGAGAGGAAAAGGGTCATGGAAATAGTTTCTTCCATCAAAGTTCTTCCTCAAAGTTTTTATTTTTTCATTTTTCTTTTCTGATCCAACTATAGTATTATTTTATCTCTGTTTCAGAGATGGGCGCAATATTTCTCTCAACTTCAACAGCGCAGAACATATTGACTCCTGGGTCCTGCTGATGGGACTTGCTTCCCGGCTCCACTTCTTAAGTGTTGTGACCGTATTTGTTCCACTCAGCCTCAAGCCTTCCGTTGTGAGTGGGAGGCAGTGGGAGTGCCTGGCTCATAAAACTGCGGATCCACCCGAGAATCAGAAAGGCGAGGCTGTGTCTGAGACCAGGCTAAAGATACCAGAAACCTTTCCTATTAAATTTAAACACTGAACAATGATATAATCAAAGCTTACACAATGACCAAGCCAAGAAATAAAAGAATAAAGGAATGGTGAAGGCAAAGGCAGCCCTGGAGGTGGGAAAGACCTGTTTTCCACTAAATGAGGAGCAGCTCCCCCATGACAGCAGGCAGTGGCGAGGTGAAATGCCTTTCTCCCCTAGAGGTGGTGAGGGCTCCAGACCCTCAGGACCAGCAAAGGCAGTGAGGGATTCATTCCATAAATCCATGTATGGTGGATTTAAAATGGGAATATTTTGGAGACAAATGTTGAGATTATCTGAGCCCTTCATTCAACGTTGCAATGCAATGTTTCAGAAGGTACATAGAGGCTGTTTTTTGAGCAGAATGCCTGGAGAGCTGGATGACCTTCAATTGCTATTGGTTGAAAGCATAATATTTGTGTATCATTTTAAGTATTTCTACACTTTTCTGAAATGAAATCTAAAAGTCACATTGTACATACAAACATATGATGAAATATTGAAAATCATACCTGCTTCTTAGATGCAAAGGTTACATTTCATTAAGATGGTAAGTCTTAGGCCAGGCACGGTGGCTCACGGCTATAATCACAGCAATGTGGGAGGCCGAGGTGGGTGGATCACCTGAGGTTGGGAGTTCGATACCAGCCTGACCAAAATGGAGAAACCCTGTCTCTACTAAAAACACAAAATTAGTCAGGTGTGGTGGCGCATGCCTATAATCCTAGCTACTCAGAAAGCCGAAGCAGGAGAATCGCTTGAACCTGGGAGGCTGAGGTTGCAGTGAGCCAAGATCATGTCATTGCACTCTAGCTTGGGCAACAAGAATGAAACTCCATCTCAAAAAAAAAAAAAAAAAAAAAAAAAAGATAGCAAGTCAGCCCATATTTCTATACTTCCCTGAAATGAAATCTAAAAGTCGTGTTGTATACATAAATATGCAATGAAATATTGAAAATGTCTTAAGATGCTATTGAATATATGAATTAGATTGGGAAGGTTTGGCTTTTTTGAAAAAAAATTGACACACAAAACAAAGATTTACTCACTAGTTTCTAAATTATTCTTACAAATCAACAAGGAGAATCCTACACATCAATAACATCAAAAGAAAATGAGTAGTCAGATCACAAGAGGAAAAATAAATACACAAATCAGCCGAGCATTTATGAAAAGATGTTGGGCCTCACAGGTAATTAAACAAATGTAAATTAAAACAAGGAGGTAGATTTTGCTTCTCATGTTGACAGAGGTTAAAAAACACCGTGGTAATATTAAAGATACATGTATTCACTCAACAGTATTTATAGAAAGCCAATGTATTCTGGGCAGGGTATAAGTCCTGGAGATACCTGTGTGCATTTATCAGAAATGAGTGCAGACATGTCTCTAATGAGGATCCAAATCCATATAGCTTTATGGAGCAAAATCTCAGAGATATGAAACGTGAAAAACCTAAGGCTGAAAAATTGTCCTTTGGGAAATGTATTGCAAAGAATGTCATCACAACATTGGTTAAAATACAAACAATCATAGTCATAGTAAATATGCACTGATTTGCTAATTAAATTAAACTGTGTTACACTTCAGAATGCAAACATACTCATTTCATTATAGTGAAGAGATAATTTTTTTAAAATTATGAAAAGATATATGTGACACATTATAAAATAAATATATGTTAGACAAGCCCACAGGTGAACAATCCTCTTTGCAGGTACATATGTGTATAGACTATGGGGCGCGGCAAACACAAAACATTGAGAGTAGACACTTCAGAGAGGTACACTTTTGTTTTGCTTTTATTTTCTTCTTTACTTGTATAAAATAAAAACAAAAATAAAAACATGCTTTCCTATATATAAAACTTCTCTTACCTTGCTCATGGTAAAGTACGATGAGAAGTGTTTCCAAAAACAGAAGTTCTATAAATAGGAAAGGCATGCTTTAATTTGGAAGAAACAAAATAAAAATGAAAAATTCTTTTCCCTTTTCTTTGCCCAGCTTGGTGGTTGTAAGCCCATGGAGATGAGACGTCTGTGTGTAACACACACATTTAATTTTGCCGACGGTGCCTGTGGGCCTGTAGCTGGTGCCCAAAAAACCTCCCAGGATTGTGTGATTCTCACCTTTGTGAGGAGGGTGATATGTCCTCTGATTAAATAATAGTAACCAGCAAAACTCCAGCTCTATCTTGTATTGTATTGTATTGTATTGTATTGTATTGTATTGTATTGTATTGTATTGTATTATTATATTGTATTTTTTCAAGACTGAGTCTTGCTGTGTCACCCAGGCTGGAATGCTGTGGCGTGATCTCAGTTCACTGCAACCTCTGCCTCCAGGGTTCAAGTGATTCTCCTTCCTCAGCCTCCCGAGTAGCTGGAATTACAGGTAGCTGCCATCATGCTTGGCTAATTTTTATATTTTTAGTAGAGACAGGGTTTCACCATGTTGGCCAGGCTGGTCCTGAACTCCTGATCTCAAGTGATCCACCTGCCTCGGCCTCCCACAGTGCTGGGATTACAGGTGTGAGCCACCTTGCCCAGCCAGCTCCATATTTTAATCTTTTGAATATACATTTTCAAATCATGGAGGAAAAGAGTCATGAACTCTTGAAAGCAGAGCTCAGTCACACAAAGTCTTGACGTAGAAGTTTAGAGGTAAAAGAGAAAACATATCCACACCAGAGAGAAATCCACAGTTCTCCATCATGGCCTCTACATTCTCCCTGAGAACTGAGAGAGGTCTGATGCGTTCTAATCTGAGAAGTTCATTCCAAGAACTGAAAACACGCATGGAAACAGCGTGAGGAAAGGCTTCTGAGATGTGGGACCTCAGCCGCATGGGACTTCAACGTCCACAGCATTCAACTTGCAATCGAAAACCTTTTTTAGTGAAACAGCATGAAAGTATCCTACATGCCATGATGTGTCTCCGAATGGGAAGTAATTTAGATATCTGGTCAATTTGAGATACGTGTTTGAACTAAAAATCCTCCAGAAAACAGGGTGTGGCGGTGCCAAACAATGCCACGGCTTTAGGGAGACTCTCAGGGCAGCTAGATAGTTTGCAATTACCTTCGAAGTAATTAGAATTTTTGCTTTACCTTTGCATTCCTTTTACTGTAATATTGCAGTAGATTATAAATTTGTTCAAGGTTGTAGTCACATTTACTTAACTAACAGA